>NC_133769.1:269308263-269383623 GCF_003597395.2 Chelonoidis abingdonii
ACATGACATTGCTCGCAGCATTGACTTGGAGGAACTTGTTTCTAAATTTGCTAAACTTAAAGCACGGAAACATAAATTCTAAATTATAACATGTTACTCTGTGACCGTGTATTGTGTATAATGTATGTGATTTTGGGGAGAGGAGGGAAGGGCGCAAGATGGAAGTTTCGCCTAGGTTGCAAAATATACTTGCACCGGCCCTGCACGGGGGGGTGCTCTGCCGGTCACCGCAAGGGTGGCAGGCAGGTTGCCTTTGGTAGAATGCCTGCGGAAGGTCTGCTGATCCCGTGGCTTCGGCGGACCTCCCACAGGCGTGCCGCCGAATTCGCGGGACCGGGGACCTCCCACAGGCAAGCCGCCGAGGGCAGCCTGCCTGCCGTGCTTGGGGTGGCAAAATACCTAGAGCCGCCCCTGACCTCAGCCTTTAAAAAGCCTGGATTTCTTCTCTGAGGAGTGACTGTGAAATAGATACTTTCTTTCTCAACAGATCTGCTTGCCTGTTTATATTGAGTCCCAAACTCACTTTAGCAAAAATAAGATACTTTACACTCCCTGTTATCCTTACGGTCAAAATATATTGAATTGAATTCTATTGAGCATCATCAAAAGAATGTTTTAGGAATTTTCAGTTGCACGTCTGAAAGCCCATTGAAAACAGTGGGGTTGGACAGGGATAACTCTCATATTCTGTCAAATATTAAACTTCAGCAATATGAAGGTCTAGCTTTCTACAAAATGAATGACTTCTGTCTCTTCTTTGCCTTCTTTTAGACTGCCTCTTCTGGTTCCTGCAACTCTCTCTTATGGGTTTTTTTTTTTTCTTTTTCCCTATATTTTTCTCCCCATACTTATCTGGGATTTACTACAGCTTTAAGTAACATTCATGATATTTTCCTCCTCCTCCCACTTATGAAAAATCAAGAGAGGGGACATCTCATCTGCCCCACAGTTGTGAATTATTCTTTTACAGGTATGTTGTAAGGGATATAATGTCGTCAATATAGAAGCCAGCACTAGCTAGGTTACCATGGTAACAGACTAATTTTCAGACGATTCTGGTGAATGCCTCTAGGAGCAGGGCTGCTATTCTCATTTTTAAAAGTGTGTTTTAGTCAACTCTCTCTCATTTCCTTTGCCAACTTCCCTCTCATTTCTAATGCACTCATCACCTCAGTATCTGGGCTCCAGCCTCATTTCAGACACAAGTTTTCACAGGAAGTTCTATTCGCTTCAGTGTAAAGTTCAGTGCATGCATAAATTTCAGTAAAATCAGGCCCTAAACACCTCTGTGTCTTGCTGAAAATTTACCCAAATAAGCTCATTTATTGGTAAAAACCCTGTTTGGCTTCTGGGGTTATGCAAAAGCACATAAGTTAATTCTTCATGGTCTCTGTAGCCATTGTGCACAGTTTTTAAGCAGAAGGCTGACATTCCTTTTCCCATGAATTCAGGTCTATATGTAGTATTACATAATTTAGACTTTCGAGGGGCAGGAACACTGTCTCCTCAGATTTCTTGTAAAGTGTGCACTTACACTATCTAATGCAAACATTAATACTTAACCAATGCTCACCAAGCTGATGACATGTTCATTAGGTTCTTTGTTCTCACCATAATGCATGAGTCTCTATGTACCTAAACTCCCCCTAACATTTGTAAATCCACCCGGAGACCTGAGAGTGGCCTCCAACATCTGAAATATTATCACTTGTGTGATTTATAATCTGGTAGTGGTTGTTATTAAAAGGTCAGCTATTCTTGGGCAGGCTGCATTAGATTTATGTGTACCTACTCGAAGCTGTTCCTGTTAATAGGGAGAAAAATGCAGTGTTTGTACTCTTATTTTAAGAAGCATTGCTATGTAGTGGGTACGCTTAAAAAAGTCATACCGGTTCAAGAGAGATTTTTTTATATGTGTAATGGGAAATATTGCTAAACTCTTTGGGAGGGACCATCTCCCCACTTCACTGCCCCCTCTTTGTACAGTACCTAGCCCAATGGGGTCAAATAATGATAGCATAACAGAACCTGTAGCCAAAATCAGAACCAGTAAAAACTATATAACCAGAAGAAACTTGCATGGCATTCCAACCATGGATGGATTAAGAGTAAAATGGGCCAGTAACAAGCTGGCTTGCCCCACTAAGAGCCAGGAGGCCTGAGGCCACACTGCTCCATTTACTTAGCCCAGTTCTGCTACATCTGCCTTTAAGGTGTAGCAGAAAGAGTTGGCAATTTTCTTACTGAACAAAACCAAACACCCTTGCCCCTCCCCTTCTCCAAAGCTCCGCCCCGATCATGCCATCCCCCCTCCCTCTGTCGCTCGCTCTTTTCACCCCGCCTCACTCACTCATTTTCGCCAGGCTGAGGAGGGTCACTTTTCAGGGCTGGCTGGGAAGGAGAGCAGACATACAGCTCTGAGCTGGGGGGCAAAAAGCCTGGTTGAGAGCTAGGGCTGTCTGAGGACTGCAGTTGGACAGTCCCTTTTGTAAGAGGCTGGGTCTGGACTAGGTTAGTGGGTTGATCAGAGCCCAGCTGCCTGTGAGTTAGCATTGAGACAGGCCATTGCAGCTGGGCCCGGCTGAAAGGCAGGAGGCTGGATGTTGAGGTTGGCTCTGCTGAAGATTCCTTTGTTCTGTGTTTTTGTTAGACTTTTATCTAAAGGACTCGGTGACCATGGTAAGGGTTGACTGCTTTAAAGCGGCTTGGCTGGAGGGCCAAGTCACTTCTAGGGCTGGAGCCATCTGATCATAGTTGTGGAAAAACTGAGGAGGAATAGCCACAATGCCAGGTCTCACTGCATGGGGCTGCTCTGAGACTTTGAGTCTTGTAACAGGGCCCTGAACCCAGCCATAGAGGCCCCAGAAAAATAAATTACATGAAAATCAAAGAAGGCCCCACCTCTGCAAAAGTACTTGTTGTACTTGGTGCTCACTCCACTGCTGTTTCCTGCTCCTCCACATCTATGGCAGACCCCCAGCACTCTCTAGTGGATGATGCCCCATGGATTCTTGAATACAATCCAATTCTGTGGGTTCTGTGGCCTCTGGCCCAGTCCAGGGACCGCACCTATGGATAGCCTGCACTCACTATAGGAAATCTTCAATCTTTCTACGCTGTTTTTCATGCCCAGGTTTAGAGGCAGAATTCTATGGGTGTAACCATTTTGATTATTAGAGTGTTCAATTTGTTTCAGAAATAGAAATAGTACAAAAGTTCAAAATACTGAGGGGAAAGTCTGAGGAAAAAGGATTATAATTATTTCTGAACAATAAGTCTTGCATGCTAATAACTGGCTTATTCTCTAAATTAAAAAAAACTATTTCCAGCATAGAACAGCTCAATTGGGCAAATAAGATCACAATAATTGTTAGCTTCAAAGTAACTTCCTACATAGGAACATATTTTATGAGGATTCATACAAGCACTAAAAGAAGTTATTGATGAGAAAATGATAAAGGAATGAAATACATAATATTCATTAAATTGCCAATTAATTTATTATCAGGAAGCTCTTCAGAAAGCATTCGCTAACCTTCTACTGATACCAGAAGTATTCAGTCTAATTTAGTTTATAATTGATTGGAAAGCTATCATCGTACTATCTCGCATTATAATTCTGATTAAAATTTACAGTCTTTGAAGATCCTATGACAAAAATTCCTAGTAGTTACAGAAGTACCAAAGCCCTTCCTGGCTCAGCTGCCACAGACCCTCACAGTAATTGAGAAGACAAATTTGTCTCTTTTCCAGTAATAGATTTTGATCTCAAAAATTAGAAGGTCATTCCCCCAGACTGCACCTTAGAATGTGCTTCAAGGCCATATGCAAGAGGCAGCCCACTGCAATGATACGGGCTCAGCTGGACATGATACCTTCTTGGTTCCATTGGTACCTGTCAGCCATAGAAAATTACCTTTATCAATACGGTTGGAAAACTACTCTGTAGCTAATCGTTTCTGTAGTGCTTTATAAATCATGCTGTATAACAGGTAAAATGGATCAAAGTTTGGCTGTGTCTAAGTATTTACACTGCTCATTTACTATGGTACGTGAGCACCTAATACTATTTTAAAAATCCAGGTCATGCTATTTAGCATATGCTCTGGTCTTGCTCCCTCCCGTCTTTCCCTGAATGTGACCCAGATGTATGTGCTTTTTTTTAACCTCTCTCCTCTTTCTACTTCAATGAATAGCTAATCATGGATGAATTTACCAGATGCTTACAGGTGATTTAAAGGATATTAAATCATGTTTTTCAGCCAAAATAATTACCTTCCTATTTTTAAATCTAGTGCAAAATATTCGTTTGACACAAGGTTCAGCAGTTTCGCTCATAATTTATTTTCTTTGCCACCCTTTGCCCATACTTAAGGTTTCCTTTTTCTGTCTGGTAAGGAAAGCTGCTTGTAAAGTGGGCCTTTTGATTATCTGGTCAAGTTCTTAGATATTTCTAGAGCAGCCAGGTACAGAAACCACTGATTTGAAATCATCTCATATTGGGGTAAATGAACCAAAATCCTTCTCCAGATGTTGGCTGTGACTTAGGGAATGAACTGTTGGGGTATAGGATATGTAAATCATGTCAAGATAGTCAGGTGGTTTTTACTCCAGAAGACAGTTTACTTGGGGCATGGACAACCTCATTGGCATGGTTTACATTGCAGCACATGGAGTTCATTGTACAATTATTGCCAATGTCAACCCACTTCACCCTGCAGTGGGCAGCTCACTGATCATCATGGCCTCAAAGTGCACCCTCCTATCAGCTGACCAATCTAAGACTAAGATGGATGCCTAGATTTACTCTATGCCGTGACACCATTTTCAGGTTATCCAACGTGTCCGAGGTGAATCAATACAACCTGCTTACGGGGAGCCCTGTCTGTGCCCCACGAGCAGAAACTCTCCCCGGCCACCAGCTGCTGGCAACACAGGTACTCCACTCTGGGCTCTGTGAGCCCCACTCTTTTCCTCTGCAGGCTAGCAATTTACACATCTTACTTTGTTCCACTCAAGTGCCCAATTCCCTATCTTCTTGGCAGTCATCCTGTACATCAATCTGCAGCCTCTATGGAAATAGTGCACCCCAGGTCACTGCTTTCACCTCAATTCAACACTCTCCTTAGCGCTAGGCACCTAGACAGGTTTATAGTAAAATCAAACTGAAGTTTATTTAACAGAGTTTAAGGTAGATTTTTAAAATAAAGTCAAGTACAAGGATTTGGGAGCATAAGGTTACAGTTAAAATAAAAACGTAAAACACAATCTAAAGCAAGTTCCTTTCCTATCTAATGAGGTAGTTCTCACCTATGGGTTAGTTCTTGCAATGCTTGTCCATTTCAGAGAGCTGGGATCCACCTTTCATGAGAGAATTCCCACTGGCATAAGAACATAAGAACGGCCATACTGGATTAGACCAAAAGCCCATCTAGCTCAACATCCTGTCTTCCAGCAATGGCCAATGCCAGGTGCCCCGGAAGGAATGAACAGAACACGTAATCATCAAATGATTCATCCACTGTCACCCATTCCCACCTTCTGGCAAACAGAGGATAGGGAAACCATCCTTGCTCATCCTGGCAAATAGCCATTGATGGACCTATCCTCCATGAACTTATCTAGTTCTTTTTTTGAACCCTGTTATGATCTTGGCCTTCACAACATCCTCTGGCAAGAAGTTCCACTAGTTGACTGTGCATTGTGTGAAGAAATATTTCCTTTTGTTTGTTTTAAGCTTGCTGCCTACTAATTTCATTTGGTGACCCCTAGTTCTTGTGTTATGAGAAGGCGTAAATAACACTTCCTTATTTACTTTCTCCACACCTGTCATGATTTTATAGAATTCCATCATATTCCCCCTTAGTCATCTCTTTTCCAAGCTGAAGATCGAGGGACGTGATCATTGCCCTCTATTCAACATTGGTGAGGCCTCATCTGGAGTACTGTGTCCAGTTTTTGGGCCCCGCACTACAAGCAGGATGTGGAAAAATTGGAAAGAGTCCAGCAGAGGGCAACAAAAATGATTAGGGGTCTGGAGCACATGACTTATGAGAAGAGGCTGAGGGAACTGGGATTGTTTAGTCTGCAGAAAAGAAGAATGGGGGGACTTGATAGCTGCTTTCAAGTACCTGAAAGGGGGTTCCAAAGAGGATGGATCTAGACTGTTCTCAGTGGTAGCAGATGACAAAACAAGGAGTAATAGTCTCAAGTTACAGTGGGGGAGGTTTAGGTTGGATATTACGAAAAACTTTTTCACTCAGAGAGTGGTGAAGCACTGGAATGGGTTGTCTAGGAAGGTGGTGGAATCGCCTTCCTTAAAGGTTTTTAAGGTCAGGCTTGACAAAGCCCTGGCTGGGAGGATTTAGTTGGAGATTGGTCCGGCTTTGAGCTAGATGACGTCTTGAGGTCCCTTCCAACCCTGATATTCTATGAAAAGTGCCAGTCTTATTAATCTCTCCTCAGATGGAAGTCCTTCCTCTGTAGTGGATAACCATTTGGGCCATTTCAAGTGCTTTTATACAGTCACAAGCTATTGTCTCTTAGCTCAGGGTTGGGGGCTTTTCCACGAACTCTCTTGGGGTTCTTTTGTTTTTGTAAATCTCCAGCCTGCATCTAATTCAGACTGTAAATATAGGCTTTCTCTGTGGATATCTGTTGTTCTCATATTGATTGGGTCAACTCTGAGCTGCCCCTCTTCAGGTAATAGGTTTGGAACATAATACTGTACATGTTACATAACTCTAACATTGCCTCCTATATACACATCTCACAATAAACATGACCATCAACTAGTTCTTAGCTTATGACAGAAAGCACACATAACCTCCTTTGGTGAATATTGAGAAGATAGTTGGACACACATATGCCTGGGCCTGTCTGTGTTACAGGTGTCTCCAAGGCTTTTGTGATAGGTCTTCCCCCATCATCTGCTAGAGAAGGGAAAAAAACCTGAATTAGAGACATGCTCCACTTGTAGGGGATTGACTGACTGTCTCCCGACCAGAGGGGGCAGAGCTAGGTGATATTCTGTTAGACATTGGGCCTCCTATGGAGCAGAAGAAGGTTATTTCGGACTGGCTGTGAAGGACACTAATTGAGCTGTGCTGTGCTGAAGAGCTGAGCCACAAGAGTGAACCAAACTCTGGAACAAGAAGCCAGGCTCCAGTCCTGGGGCCAGTCTTCAGCAAAAAGAACAGGGAAATGAAGGGAAGATCAGACTGGGCAAGACCATTGTGGTTTATGTTGTATTTGGACTTCTAGTGTGAGGAGGTCTTATCTATGCCTTCTGTGTGTCATCTCCCTGACTTCACCAGTCACAGGCAACACAAGCACTCCCTTTTTAGACTATGCAGGTTCTGCTATCCTGCAGGTTAGCAATAAGCCCACTCCAACTCCCGGTTCCTCCAACTTTCCTTCTGGAGTTTCCAGCCACTGTTCCACTGGACACTCAGAATTTACAGATTTGTTGCTCTCAAAGGAACAGTGTGCTTCAGCTTACCAATTGCACCTTAGGTCACTGCTCTACTTAACACACAGCACATAGATGTGTTTATAGAGAAAACTAGTGTAAGTTTATTTAACAAAGAATAGCAACTTGAGAAGTAGCAAGTAAAAGTATTGGAAACATGGTTACATGCAAAATAAAATAATAACATGCATTCTAGAATCTAGACTTAATTACCAAGATACTTTTTCTGTCCAATAAAAGTTAGCCCACCCAAAGTCATTTTCCAGTCAGGCTGGCTGTGACCCTCCATCAGAATCCAGAAGATGCTGACAATCTCCTCGGTGAGGGATGTAGCATGTATCTCCCCTCCCGCATCCATTGTCTTTGTTTGTTAACAGGATATCCCTGCTGGTTTTGGTTTTTTCTACATGCTTTCTCTCAAGTGATTTTGCAATCTTTTCATTAGCATCAAGCTAAGTAATGTAAATAGGTCTCCATTTTGAAGCAGACAATACACACATACAACCAAAGAAAAATGTCTATTACTTCCTGCCTGGTGGAACCTGGCATGTCATCTCCTGTTGACCTGCCTTAAGAACATAATTTTCAGTATGGATGCATACCTTTTAAAATATTATCTGTACATACATTTTGCAGTGATTATAATGACCAGCAGGCTACTGGCTCTCGGTAGAGTCATTACATGTCAGCATTTGGGAAACTATTGTATAGATATCTGACCCAGGGGACCCCTTTAGACCCCTATGCACTCTTTTTGCTCTCTTCCAGTTGGTACTAAAGGGTTCCTGATTCACAGGAGTACATTGGAAGTGGATCAGACACTTATGCAACTTGTCTGGAGGACCAGACTACAGAAGCCCCAGAGAGAGACAGGTCATCACGGGGTTGAGGAAGTGGCCACCATGGAGGCAACAGAGATCATGGCCTCTTGCAATGCCATGACCTGACATAAGGGGGCCCTATGGCAGTAAGCAATCTGTCAAAGCCTTTTAAAATGCAATAATGCCATCTATGGGCATTGGAGTGGAAGGCAAGTTTGTGGCCTTCTTTAAAGTTTAGAATAAACTGCTGGTGGGAGGAGGGGGGAGAAACTGGCTCATTCATGTATTGTCAATGGCAGGGGGCAGTAAAGAGGGAGACAAGAATTATATTATTTTAGCTAAGAAGCTGTAACCTTATTAAACTGTTAAATTAAACTATATCTCCTATAACAATAACCTGACAGTAGTGAAAAGGGAAGGCCACAGCTTTGCCAAGTTATCACTAGCCTCTCCACTTTTCAATATTCAGATCCAGAGCATAGTAATTCTTGGGCCTATCAAGCCTGCATGATTGCGAGATCTGGTTAAGACCCCAACCTCTTATATACTACTGTACAAAGCAACCGTTGTGTAAGTGCCTGGGCTTCCATACAAATCCAGCCCCCTATACTAATGAAGGTGGGCTGATGCCTAATTTGCAGGAACAGGGCATTGCCCCAGCTCCAAAACGGGCAGTGTTAGGAGCACCAGTCACCACTGCCCACTAACTTAGTTCCCCCTAAAGTGTGCTGCCAGGACAAACTACCTAAAGTTGTGATTCTAGGCATCAAAGACAAATTAATTTTAACATGCAGTCACTTCAAAGTCCAGTGATATAGTGTGCAGCTCAGGAAGAGGCCTGCTTCCACCCAGTGTCCCCTTTATGGACTGCCCTTGGCCCTCGCCAGCCAACACTTACAAAAAATATTGCAAATCAAACAATTACACATTCTCTAAGGAGGGTTGCCACTGACTGGCCGTTACTCTGGAACTGCCTGCACTGTGGCCCATTTTCCTGCCCTCACTCCTCATCTCTTGCCCTGCAATCTGCTAAGAGATAGGAGTAGGGAAAAGTACCTAATTGACTATCCATCTGAAGCAACCATGAAAAACTCAGCTGAATATTGAAGCCAGATGTGGGTTCTATGTTTATATAGACCAGAAAAAAATACATATTTTTTATGGTGAAAACAACTGTTTGGAGAGAAGGATGCTATTACACCCTTTATAAAGTGGCTATGCATTTTTTAAAAAAACATACCAGAAACCTTATACTGTAGATTACAAATTACAGGCAGAGCTAATTCTGTTGCTTCTGTATTTTGGTGTTAGTTGCCAGACTGTGTCATACAACATACACAAGGAAAATCATAAATAATCTATACACGGTGCATGTTTCCAAAACCAAGCATACTCTGTAGTCATTCCTGCCAATAGCATTAAAAGATTGAGTGGGTAACACTATGTAAAAAGTTCACAAATATGTCAGCCGATTTGCCGACTGAAGAGTATCCAAAATGGCACAACCTTGGAAAGAATTTTTTTTTATTTAAGTGACCTAAAATATTGGAAGCTATTAGAAAGTCATTAGTTATATTTGCTCTTTGAAATGCTACATCATGGGCAGTAAGAATGGCCAAAGGACAAGGTGTGTCTGAGACAGTATGTAAACTAAGAATCTGAATACCATTCTGAATATAATTATAGCAGGCTACTGTTCAAATAATATCATCCTGCATGGGAAAGGGGGATCTTTTCCATTGCTCATCAGCAATCTATATTTTAAAAAATTAGTTTTCAGAAAGAACCTACACATACATGAACACAGTATTTATGTATCCTTTTCTCTGTCCTTCCTGCTTCCCCCATAAAGGATTTCAAAGAACAGGAGATTATTTCTAGCTTTTGATTTTTTGCCTCTCGTATGGTTTACACAAGGTTTAGAACAAATGAGGCTGACTGATGTTGCTGAAATTGTAGCTATTAGCTATTTTGACCCCAATGTTGAAGCACAGTCAAATAGAAGATTGCAGCCTTATTTCTCCCAGATGCAAATAAGGGAAATTTTATACTTTTATATATATATAAAATAATGATTGTAGTTAGGAAGACTCGTTTTCTCATTTCAAATCACACCACATAATTTCCTTACTGGTAACATATTTTTCCCAGAAAAGCTATTTTTATATTTACTAAGGTACAATTGTGCTGTGGTTTAACAAATGGGTATTGATAATGTCATAAACAAACAGCTAAGGGTAGCATAAAATCCTCTTACCCTGTAAAGGGTTAATTCCTTTTACTTGTAAAGGGTTAAGAAGCTCCAATAACCTGGGTGGTTTCTGACCAAAAGGACCAATAAGGGGAGAAGATACTTTCAAATCTATGGGGCAAGGTTTTTTGTCTGTGTCTCCCGGAGTCAACATGGAACCAGGGCAGGGAAAATACGTCTCCCTAAGTCATATCTAAGCTAAGCATCTAATACTGCAGAAATAGTAAGTAATAGCAAAGAAATGTGTTAGATTATCTTTTGTTTTAGCTTGTGAATTTTTCCTGTGCTAAGAGGGAGGTTTATCTCTGTGTTTCTAACTTTAAAGTTTTACCTAGAGAGGAAATCCTGTTTTTGAATCTTTTATTATTCTGTAAAGTACTTACCATCCTGATTTTGCAGAGGTGATTCTTTTACCTTTTCTTTAATTAAAATTCTTTTAAGAACGCAATTGATTTTTCATTGTTCTTAAGATCCAAGGGTTTGGGTCTCTGTTCACCTGTACCAATTAGTGAGGATATTATTCTCAAGCCTTCCCCAGGAAAGGTGGTGCAAGGCTGGGGGGAATATTTTGGGGGAATAGTACTCCAAGTGGTCCTTTCTCTGATTCTTTGTCCAAATCACTTAGTGGTGGTAGCATACGGTTCAAGGCAAGGTGGAATTTGTGCCTTGGGAAAGTTTTTAACCTAAGCTGGTAAAAAAAAAAAAAAGCTTAGGGGGTCTTTCATGTGGGTCCCCACATCTGTACCCCAGAATTCAGAGTGGGGAAGGAACCCTGACAGATAATGATGCCAGTTTAATAGACGCTCTCCATATGGCATTGATGGTAACCTGCTGAATTTTTAATAATAAGAATTTGACATAAGCTGAGATAATCTCTTCCGACAGTAAAATCTGTAGGACAAGGCTCTGCGAGGAGGTAATGTCCACAGAATCTCTTGCTGACTTCTTCCCCTATAGTTCCATCAAGGAGATGAACAACTCTTGTAGAGCCCTAGGGATCTACAGGAGGAGGCAAGCACCATTCATGTACGGCCCCTGTGTCTTCTCTGTCCCCCCAAATAGACCCCAGACCCTGTGACGTATTTGAAGCTGCCCGAAGTAATTTGGGTACTACATGTTCTGTTTATTTGTCTGATAGTTGTAACAGGATTTACAATATCTTGACTGGATTATTGTGATGTCTGCTGTTTGCATCTATTGAGTTAATTCAACAGCAAGGTGGAGGGAATTTCACCCAGGTGTATACTTGAGAGACAATCTGAGAGCATTCACTTTGATGCTCTGGTTCAGATCCCCTATGGACCTCACTGGACTGGTTTTGAGTAGAAAGTTGAAGTATTTGTGCTGAGAGAACAAAGAACTTTGGCAGGATTTAAAAAACACGCCTTCAAGAGTAGAGGTAGTGTGTGGGGAGGGAATCAAATTGAGACCCAGATTCCCCCGAGGTTAGTGGTATTGGGTAAGGCTCTAAGTAAGACAGATGTGTGTAGACATTGTGTTGTTTTAAAAATCCTTTTTCTTATGTTTTGTGCTTACTGTTAAGATTAAACAATACTTTGTATTCGCTGCTGCTCACAAACTCTGAAAGGGAAGAACCACAGGTACCTGAATCCAGTCAGACCTGCTGGGTAAGCAGTGATTGATACATGTGGTCCTGTAGCCCAGGGCCTGATCTGAAAGTGGGCAAATTGAGGTATTGCACATTAAAGGAAGAGAAAATGCAAGGGGGAGCACTCTGGGAAATCGGAGAAAGTGTCAGAGGTTCAGACAGCTCTGAAACCTCACTGTACCTGTGAAATGTTATCTATCTGGGGAGATGATGCCATGGAGACAGCTACCTCAACTTCTATGCAGGCATGGGATGTTGCATGAGGAGGGTCCCCTCCACATGTGGATCTAATGGTATCACAGTAATGGATATGCAACATCATTATCCTGATTGGCACTTTTGATGTGACATTGTCATTAATGGAGACACAGATATTTGTATGTGACTAAAGAATGAGTCATGAATCCAAACCACTGAGCTGTCTTATGGACTCTTATTGTGTTGTGATAATCATGAATGTGTTACAAGGGGTAGTATTGCCATGTGAAGTAGTTGCATAAACATCTCTAATTTTAAATTCAAGAAGTGCTGATGTCAAGCACCCAAAAGCTTTAATGACACTGGGAAGATAGTTTCCATGTCTTCCCAGTGTAGAGTGTGCCTATTTTCCCAATAACATGTAAGAGCTAAGTAGAAATTATACCGAGCAGCTGTGGCCTCTGAAAAGCTTTGAGAGAGAACATGCATAAATAATGATGATAAATACCCAGGCTTCTATTGTATGACCTCTATTAGACAGTGACGGTTGGATAGGAGAGAAGACATATTCCTTTTGTGAGTTAGCCTTTTTATCATTTTAGGCTTTCCAGTGATGGTAATGCTAATTAGTGCATATTAATAATGCAGTAATAACCCCCTGCCTAAAGGCAGGGTATATTTCAAGACAAAGATAATTTAGCATTAACACATTACTTAATGAGCGCATTCTGGGGATGCATGACATTTTTAACTAGATGCATAATGAAATTGAGCCAAGACTTGTAGAGAATTTGCCCAGGATTGGCGCACTTCCCTGCTGAATGATCAACAATTTAAACACAGATGTAATGGACTGAAAATGGAACTGTCTCTAGAGTGTGTTTCTTTTATTGGATTAAATGTTTGCCCTGTATTTCTGAATTGTAGGATGAGCTCCTCACGTGTTATACTCTTCAATTCTGGAAATTGTGCATCTTCTCTGGCAAGTACAGAATTTTAAGCTAAAAATGCTGGGACACAGATTTGGTGTCTTGGGTATTACATACATAAAATTAGTTAAGCTGCTTTACTACCCAAACAGATTACTGTGAATATATAGAAATTAATGTAAAGGGACACAAGCTCAAAATCCAATAAATAAGTCGCTGCAGGCACTACACCTGCTTCTAAGGTCTCCTGCCAACTTTAGTGATTTTGAGGTCTTATTTTCCATTTTATAAAGCGTTTTTTTTCTTTTTCCTGTTGGGGTGTGTGTGTGTGTGTGTGAGAGAGAGAGAGAGAGAGAGAGAGAAACTGACTACTCAGGGAAAACAGTTAAGTTTACTACAAAAAAAGATCCTGATCCAAAGCCCATTGAAGTTCACTTGAGTCTTCTCTTTGACATCTGCAGACTTTGGATCAGCCCTCAAATGCTGACTAATGAACAAAGTAAAATTTAAAATTTCTCTTTCAATAATTTCAGGTGTTGTTTGAAACAACTGTAGGAATTTCAGACAAAAGTGATATTTTTCAAAGTTATTTTTTATCAAAATGTTCATAAGTAGGACTGATGTTTTATGAAAATTGCTGTTGTTCCTGCAGTTGTTTCCAAAATGACTCTTCATTTCTGAAATTGCCAATCAGAGGATGAGCAGGGCATGCAGGGTTACAACCCCTCGTCCTCCCTCAGATTTCTGCTTGGAGATACCTGACTCATCTCCAGGGCACAGGGCAGAGGCTGGGGCAGAGGTGACATGTGGGAGGGGCACGTGGGGTCATGTGCCCCCAGATTTCTGCCAGGAGACACCTGATTCCTCCCCAGGTCTTGGCAAAACCACCATGGAACTTCCACTGGGCTGGCAAGGCATTTGGCAGTGGGGTACAGGGCTCCCTCATCATGCTGCAGAGTGGACAGTGCTTGCACCTGTTTTCAGCAATGTCCACAACACCTCTCTCTTGCTCATCTCCCCTGCAGACAGCTGGCTCCTGCCCTCAACCCCCAGCACACAGCTGGTTCTAGGTTCTCAGTGCCCAGAGTCTGTCCCCCACCTCCCCTGCACGGTTGGCTTCTTCCCCCTTCCCCCAGCGTATATTCTTAAAAACATAAGAATGGTCATAGTGGATTAGACCAATGGTCCATCTAGCCCAGTATCCTGTCTTCTGACAGTGCACAATGCCAGATGCTTCACAGGGAATGAACAGAACAGATAATCATCAAGTAATTATTGCTGTAACAGATTACATATTGTTCATGTTTGTCAATACATGTATTTTTTGTGTTAATATAATACGTATCCAACATTTCCAAAATATATAGCTTTGAAAATCAAATTACTCTGTTTTCATTGCCAGAAAACACTGGTCCTATTCATAAGGATTTTGGTATGCTAAAGAAACAACCGCATGCTTGTTAGTACTCAATTAATTAAAGAAACCTTAGATATATATATTGAGACAAAGGCGATTACCAAGATCCTTGTCACACCAATGATCTGTGGCGACATTACTGTCTTTTATCAAGGATTTGAGTATTGTCATATGATTCTCCATGCAGCATAGCTTATATTGGTTGCCATTGCACTTATTTACTTGCAACTCTGTAGATGGCTATCCTCTCATTTGGAGTTGCTTAGATCCTCAACAGTATGACATCTTAAATCCTCTCTTCTGCTTGAACCTTGTGCTAGATTATAACTTCATGAATACCTCACTGTTAATCAGATCCAAATAAGTTACTCCAAATTTGCGCTGATATAAACCAAATCTATCCCTTTGCATTGTTTACATAATATATACATAATGCAACTATGAGTAAGGCTATGATTTAGTCATGGGTATTTTTAGTAAAAGTCACAGACAAGTCACGGGCAGTAACCAAAAAATCATAGCCAGTAATTTGTCCGTGACTTTTACTAAAAATACCTCTAACTAAAGCTTAGGTGCTGAGGGAGGTAGCGTGCTCCAGTGGACACCGCTGCTCTGGGTTGCGGGGGTGGACTATGGCCCTGCCGCTGCTGCTCTTCTGGTCCGGGGTGGGGCGGCGCAGGCTCTGAAGCCACTGCTCTGGGTGAGGAATGGCCACTGCCACCGCTCTAGGCAGGGGTCATCCTGGGGCCCCACCGTCAACGCTCTGGGCAGGGGTTGGCCTGTGGCCCCACTACTGCTGCTCCAAGTGGGGGGCAGCCTCGGTTGCCACTGATGCTCCCAGACTGCTGCCTCGGGGCAGCGCCCAGGATCAGTTACCTGGGACCTCCAGAGCAGCAGCCCATGCGGCTGGCCCAGCTGCTTGGGCGTCCCTAGGATCTGTAGCTGCGGAAGTCACAGAGGTCCCAGAAAGTCACAGAATCCATGACTTCTTGACCTCCACGAAAGACTAGCAGCCTTAACTATGAGTGTTATCCTTTATACTTTAAGAGAAACTGAATATAATTTTATTGGACGGTCTGCCAGGGGTTTTTTTTAGAGATTTCTTTATTGACATTAATCAACAATAGTACTTGGATTGTGGAGAAAGAAGCAATAAATGGTAACTCTTTTTGAAATATAAGCTGTTTACTGAATCTGAGTGTATTTGTTCTTGGTATTTCTAATTGAAATGAGAAGCCACATTATCTGGTCCAAATTATATATTATTAAAATATGATTAAAGTAGCCCTCCTCTTCACTTTTTTCCCCATTATTTGTTTTTTCCTACATGTGGCCTAGATTTTTAGCTTCAGCATTACAGAGCAATAAATGATCCACTTTCCTGTTTTGGAATAATGGCTGTTTTTTAGCAATTGCTACAGAAAACGCTCCTGTAATGTATTTAAATGCATTTTGCCTTTTGCTAAGTGGCTGAATATGGGCTCTTAAGTACTACTTTCATTGTATTGTCAGTTACAAATTATATTTACAACTCACATTTTAAAATTAACATCATGCTCCACATAGTAATTATAAGTACAAAACACAGCCTTCCTATGAGGGTTATGGGGCAACGATTTTGGCATTAATACTGCAATAAACGGAAGATCACTTTCCAATAAGATTTTAAATTAGTATAACAACACATTACAATATATATTTGCATTGAGTACGGTGCTATAAAATCAACAATAGCACATTTCAGACTTGCTTAGCATACCGTAAAGTGACCGTTAAATGTGTGCATCTTTTTATATAGACACGGTAATAAAAATTCAATGTGTGAGCTAACAGTTACTGATCTGACAAGATAATTCTTATTTCATATCCATACATTTTAAATTAATCATTGGCAAACTTTCAGTATGCCCTGAACCTGCTTTTGACACAGTTTTTTTTTCTGGCTAAAATAGTTAAAATGAATTTATTTTATCTACTTAAAGATTTATTGAACTCTCAAAGTTATGGTTTACTCACAGCTATGTTCAAGTTTAACACTGAACTGGTGCATACATTACTTCGGGATAGAAATATTGACAATATCGCTAACCTGACTCTTCTTTATCACCACTTTTTAATTTTTTATTTTTATTTCTAAATATCCATGTTAATTTCTAAGCAAAAGTACAATAAAATGTACACAAAAATTATAATTGTCTGCATTTCATAACCATGAAATGATCCAGCAAATGAGGCTAAATTGAACTTTGTCTTATTCTGGTTAGTTGAATAATAGATATAGTTCAAGGTATATCAAAACAATGATGCATCTTCACCAAAAACATAATGACTTTGCACCATTGCATCACAATACAGTGCATTCTATTTTTTTTTTTAGCATTTAACAATAGAATTTAATTCTACCACTTTTAATGCATTTTTCCTGTGTTAAGAGACCCATTAAAAAGAAAGAGCAGCAAAGAGTCCTGTGGCACCTTATAGACTAACAGACGTATTGGAGCATGAGCATTCATGGGTGAATACCCACTTCATCGGATGCATGTTAAAATGAAAGTTTCATAGCTGCCTTTTATAAACTATTGGCATATTAATGTAATGAGCTGGGTTAAACCTTGTTATGGTTGAAGAAAAACCTCATTGAAACTGATGATGTGAGGCAGTTAAGGAGCCACACCTAAAACAAGGCCTACTAGAGCCTGCCCAGGAAGTTTGGATTGTGTGGTTGGAGGGGCTTTGTGCTGAGTATTTTTTCTTTATTTTCTCTTTTCGATGGGGAGGGGAGAAGGAAGGCAGAACACAGACAATTAGGGATGGCTCAAAGCAGAAAAAACCAGAAGGAACAGCTGAAAGCATGGATGGTGTCTGAATGGCAGAAACCTGGGAAGAAATTTTTGGGTCAGGGATGCAGGTGGAAGAGTGCTCTTTGCATTGCAAGCAAAAGAAACTGTTTCCTGTTGTTGGATTTCTTCTACATTCAGAAACACAGGACTTTGTATATTCTTTGTAAGCAAGCAATATTGCATCAAAAGAAATGACCAATTTCTGCTCCCTACTGGAACTTCCCCAGAGCACCAAGTTTGACTACGTTTTTAGGGTTGAAACGGGACAACAGTACTGATGTCAGATAATACAATTGCAAATGTTTTTAAATTATCTTATATGACATGTGATGTTATTTCAAAGCAAAAGTAATGACACATTTTACACCCATTGGATTATATTTCTGGGCAACCAGTAGGAAATACTCCCAAATGCAACTTCTCTCTGCTGGAGCAGCAATACAAGTATGTTAAGCAGGGCTGCCGAGAGCAGGTTCAGGCCTCAGTGAAAAAAAATTTTCGTGCCTTCCAGCAAGGGTGGACTGGCTCAACAGGGGCGATGAAGCTGGAGAAGCTAGGCCCCGGGCCACCTTCCAGACCGCCAGGCCCCCAGTAATTTGTACTGGCTTTCCCCCACTCTCATCAGCCCTGATGCTAAGTAAAAACAACAATAAGAAATAAAGGATTGTCATAGCATAGTAAGATTTTCCAATGAAATCTACTGTAAGTAATAAAAACTGAACCCCAAATCTAGGCTATTTTGAGATGGGGAAGGGAGTTTCATATTTGAATCCAGGGGACATATGGTTTACCAACAAATTCTTGTTTTGGTCCAATATAAAATTGGAAGGGAGTCTCTCTTCCATTTTGACTGTGATCAGAATTTTCAGCCAAGATTGCAGAAATCTTGAGAAAGCAGATGATTGTTAGATTTTTCTTGTTTAGAATGAAATGCTGAGAAATCAGCTCACAATATTTTGGAACTATAACTTTCAGAGTAGAGCTGATCAAATATTTTTCCATCAAAATATTTATTTGATGGAAAATTGTTCGGTTTTTTAGTTAAATAATTTTTTACAAAGAAGTCAGGTTTGTCAAATTTTCAGGTTTTCATAAGATACCCAAATTGAAAATGCTCAGTTTTTGAATAAAAACTCAAAATTTAAAAGACTATATTTGATTAAAATAAAAATTTCATTTTTGTTAACTTTTTGAAACATAAAAATACCGAAGCTGAAAACAAATTTAAGGTTATTATATTAAACTGTTCTTTTTCCTATATATTTAAAATCTACTGACCAAAGCAATTTTTACTAACTGTCTGAAAGTATTTAGAATCCAAATGTATGTAGGACAGGTAGGTAATCAAAATAGCGTACAGAAGTTCAAATTCATTTTGGAGTGGTACTTTTTGAAATACTGCATGGTGGACATTAATGAGTGACTTAAATGCTGGGGTAAGTTACTTAGAGAAAACAGTGTAAATAATAAACTTTTCACTTCTTTGGAATTCAAAAGATGTACAAAATGAGTGTTCTCAGTGGAAATTTCTGGGTGCTAAGTACTTCTGAAAACCAAGTTGCTTTATTTAGATGCTTCAGTGGGAGCTGAGCTTTCCTGAAAATTGGGCCCCAACAGTGGATGCTCAGCTCTTTTAAAAAATCTGGGTCCACGTGAGCCTAGATATGTCACTCAGATAACTACTGAAGTCTAAGGTCCATTTCTGTTGTGGACAGGTAAAAAAAAGATGATAGTAATATTAGTAATAGAGGAAACCAACTAACAAAAAAATAAATACTAAATACCGTACTCTGATCTGTGTAGCAAAAGTGCATACATCATGTTTGTGCATACATGAGATTAGAACCAGAAAGCCCAAGCACAGTTCTGTATTGAGATTTGACATAACATCAGTATTTACTCTCAAATTCTGCTATGCATAAATGTTAGGATAAGAAAACATAACATTAGATTATTGAAGATCGGAAAATCCTCAATCATTGTGCAATTGTAATAGCTTTAAGGAAGAACACCTACCGACTCTTAAGAGTTCCGTTGCTCTTGAAATTACAGAGCTATTAAAGGTAAAATCAGCAAGCAAATATAGTTTAAAATGTTATCCAACCATGAATATTAAAATTGTCATAACATTTACAAAATGCATACAGACGGAAAGGTTCTGATATTAACAGATGACAAAATACGTGAGGAGAGAGACAAAGATTTCTGCTATTACATTTTCAAGAGACTTAATCTGATTCATAGCCTGAACTCCAGAAGACCTGTGATTTAATTTTGTCCAGTTCATAGAATCATAGACTCATAGACTTTAAGGTCAGAAGGGACCATTAAGATCATCTAGTCTGACCTCCTGCACAATGCAGGTCACAGAATCTCACCTACCCACTCCTGTATCAAACCTGTGTTTGAGCCACTGAAGTCCTCAAATCATGGTTTAAATACTTCAAGGTGCAGAGAATCTTCCAATTGATGAGTTGAATCCAGCACTCAGAAAATGTATTTGGGTCTTATGTATTGTCTCACCTGTACTTAATAGGATGATGACCCTCTCTTTCTTCAAGGAAAACCGCTTCAGGTGGAAACAGAGCCTGGCTGTTTCCATCTGTTACAGGGTCAATGCTACACCCCAACTTTTAAATAGTCTCTTGGAGGAACCCCTTTAGTGTTTCCAGACTCCCAAGGGCCCCACTCTTCTTTAAAGGTAGGCCACATGGCCTCACCAGCGTCTAGTCTGAGCCTCTGGCTTCCAAAACACTCATGCTTCATGACATGATCTCTACTTAGTGAATCCAACTGAGATAGACTCCTGGTAGAGAGCTGTACACTCTTCAGAAACAAATGCATGTCAGCAAGTATTTGCAGTGACACACAGAAGTGTTTTCAAAATGGAATAGGAGTTATTAGTCAACTGGAACACAGCATTCTAAATCCTTTGGTTAGCACAGAGAAATAAAGGTTAAAGGCCTTGGTCGAACCCTAAGTATAATTGTAAAAGTATCAATAGATAGGCCAAAAAAGAATTTCAAGAGCAAAAGACAAAAACAAACAGCAATTTTTTTAACTACATCAGAAGCAGGAAGCCTGCTAAGCAATCAAAATCTGAGGAATAGTCCCAGATTGAGGTGTCAATAGAGGAGGTTTTGAAACAAACTGATAAATTAAAGAGCAATAAGTCACTATGCAACCTATGACTTAAAACATGCTCTGTACCAGGTGACTGGTTGATAGCTACTGTAACACCAATCTTTTTTTTTAAAGACTCCAAAGGCAATCTTGGAAACTATAGGCTGATAAGGCTAACTTCAGTATCAGGCAAAATGTTTGAAACTAGTAAATAACAGAATTATCAGACACATAGGTAAACACAATATGTTAGAGAAGAGTCAGCACAGGTTTTGTAAAGGGAAATCATGCCTCATCTATCTATTAGAATTCTTTGAGGGTGTCAGCAAGCATGTGGGCAAGGATGATACAGTGTACTTGGACTTTCAGAAAGCCTTTGACAGGGTCCCTTATGAAAGGGTCTTAAGCAAGGTAACCAGTGATGGGATGAGAGGGAACTCTCTTGGAGTTAAAAAGTAGGAAACAAAGGGTAGGAAAAAATGGTCAGTTTTCACAATGGAAGGAAGTAAATAACAGAGTCCCCCAAGGATTCGTACTGGGTTCTGTTCTGTTCAATATATTCATAAACAATCTGGGAAAGAGGTAAACAATCAGGTGGCAAAATTTGCAGACAATACAAAATTATTCATGATGGTTAAGCTGACTGCAAAAAGTTACAAAGGGATCTCCCAAAACTGGGTGAATGGGCGACAAAATGTCCGATGAAATTCAATGTGGATGAGCACAAAGTAATGCACTTTCGAAAATATAATTCCAATGATACTTACAAAATAATAGCTGTTATAACTCAAGATAGAGAGCTTGGAGTCATTGTGGATTGAAAACATCTTCTCAGTGTGCAGGGGCAGTAAAAAAAGTTAATGGACTATTAAGAACGGTTAGGAAAGGGATAGGTAATAAAACAGAAAATATTATAATACCATGGATTATAAATCCATAGTATGCCCACAGCTTGACTACAGCATGAAATTCTGGTCACCCCATCTCAAAAAAATCTATTAGAATTGGAAAAGGTATAGAGAAGGGCAACAAAAATTATTGGAGTATGGGACAGCTTCCATCTGAGGAGAAATTAAAAGACTGTTCAGCTGAGAAAAGAGACAACTAAGGGGGGATGTGGTAGAGGTTTATAATATCGTGAACAGGGAAGTGTTTGCCCATATCATGGGTCACCCAATTAAATTAATAGGCAACGCATTTAAAACAAACATAAGGAAGTGCTTCTTCACACAACACACAGTTAACTCGTGGAACTCGTTGCTAGAGGATGTTATGAAGGTCAAAATAATAATTGAGTTAAAAAAGGAATTAGATAACTACATCAAGGATAGGTCCATCAATGGCTATTAGCCAATATGGTCAGGGATGCAACCCCATGCTCTGGGTGTTCCTAAATCTCTGATTGCCAGAAGGTGGGACTGGACAACAGGGGATGGATCACTTGATAATTGCTTTGTTCTTTTCATTCCTTCTGAAGCATCTGGCACCGGTCACTATTGGAAGTCAAGATTCTGGGTTAGATGCACCATTGGTCTGACCTAGTATAGCCATTCTCTTTTTCATAGTTCACCAGCTAAATTGTAGTGAACTTCATTTTCAGATTCAGTTTCTGATTTCTTTTGTCCCACATGAGAGCTCCCAGCCTCTTCTAGAGCCCATACTTATTCCCCTACCTCACACCTCTCAGTCCTTAGTTCTTGTGCTGGGATTTCTGCTCAGCTTCCCTGCTGAGATTGTCGATCCATGAGTCACTGGAGCTTGCATTGTCTCATGGACCTCTTGCTGATCTGGGTCGGTTTCTGCCAGTTCCTTAATGATTCTATTCATTCCATCCAGGGACACACTCCTTAGTCTTAGCATCCTGGAGGGCAAACTTAATCCTTTCTCTTCCCCTGTTCCCCACACAACTGGGTAGTCATGTAAATTATAGGAGGAAACTGATGCACATTTTGGCCTCATAAAAAATATTACAAAAAATTTCCATTTTGTCACACCATCCCACACTCTATTTCTGGGGAAAGTATTTCCATCTCTATATTTGTCCACTATGATCCTTTCTATTTTTAAACACCAAAAATGAACACTTTTTCAGTAACGTGGTTATTCTTTTGCTCTTCTTTAGGACCTGAAAATACTTGGTTTCAAATGGATCTTCTATGTCAAGCGTCAGATCTCGCTTTTCCAGAAAGCCAATCAAATCAATTCCTATAAGAGGTCTAAAAGTTTTTTGTATGTACTGTACATTTGACTTGAATTAGTGTAGCAATATACTTCTACCTTTTCCACCCCATTAAACAAAGAATACAACTCTTTGGATTTCTGGCTTCTTCAGTATTGTATGCATGTTCTTTTCAGTGTCAATGTTTCTTTTGCCTAAAAATAAAATTTCTGAGATAATGTATAGATTGTTGCTCTGATGATTTGGATTTGCCTTACTTCCAGGAGAAGCTCTTGTGATGAATCTGTTAATCTTCCCATCTAAATCAATAATTCTTGTTTCAGATATGTTAGGCCTGATGGTCTCATAGCCTTTGCGTATAGACAGTTTGGTTTTGTGCATTACTTCTAGTTGTTTAATTCTGTAACTTGTACTGAGAAAGAGTTTAGAACAAAATAAAGGGAATCTTTTTTCTAGAAGTATGGCTCACTACAAATCTCCAGCTCAAATGCCCATCTTACCCCCTTGACCAAAGCTTTGGAAGTTAATAAGACATTGGATTTTTCAGGTCTGTTTAGGTAGAACAACTTTTTATTGATTGATTAAACTGCATGTACATACAGAATGAAGGAGTCACAAAGTTGCACAAAGTAAATAAATGTCTTGCTTTTTTGATTATTACAATAAATCCCATTTGACCCTACATATGTTCAAGATTAATTATTCCTCTTTCTTGTACTGATTGTATTTTTTCTAAGTGTCTTTATTATGTTTACTTGGGCTATTTTGCCAGGTAGTCATGATTTATATTTTCATGTGATTCAGCAATGCTTTTTTATGTATTATTCAAATACCCTGCCCTCTGTTCAAGTATGTAGACAGTAAAGTTTTACTTGTGTGTCTGCAGGTTGGGGATCCATATTTTATCTCTATGACTCTATATTAAACTCATTCCGTTTACCAGTAAAAGGATGGGTTTTCTAGCTGCTAGCCATGCAAACTTTCCATGAGATGTGAAAGCTGAAGTGGGTTATTTCTCCTTTTGTTCTATCATCAGTAATAGATTTAGAAAGCCAGTATACAAGAGTTTACAGAACTAACACCAGCATTTTAACATTATAAGAATTATTTGGTAAGGATTCAGTAAAACTGCCTGAGCATTTCAAAGTCAAGAATATAGAGCTTTCTGTGTCTCCTCAATCTGCAAGTGAGTGTAGCAAATGAGAATAGCCTGTTTAGCTGTCAGGCTACTGCAATCACATTTTTTTGTTTTGTTGCAAAATCTCTAAAAATAATGACTCTGAGATTATAGGGGACTAGGAATTCATCCCTGTGAGAGAATGCTCAAATCATTCATCTAACATATGGAAAGTAACAAAAAGCAGGGTGAAACAATAGAAGTTCTAGTTAAAAATCTTTAAGGTTATGAATGGATCTGTGAGAAGGCAATGCTTGGAAGAGGGCTTAAACATTTTTAATGGAATAAGGTCTTATATCTCAAATTCCAGTGAGACAAATGATGTGTATCCCCTTGGAGACCTGGAAGAACTCTCTTATGAGTGGTAGCTTTGAAATCATGTGAGATGTTAGGACTTGTACAAGTCATTAGTTCTAGAATTGTGAGTCCAGCAACACAATTAAGATGTGCCGTGTGGAGCTTTGGAGAGCCACAGGTTCTTTGGTCTTGGCTCTGTCTCTCTTGAATTTGCCTGTAGAACTTAGTGACTTATCAAGGTTCCCTCTTTTCCACACTCCCTTTTCCAATGGGAATACTATAAAGCAGTGATATTCAGACCTCAGTGATTCAGGAGCCAAATTAGTGATCAGCATTACCGAAAAGAGCCACAGTAGTGTGAATTCATTGTTTCATTTACAATAGTACTGTACAAAATAGTATGATGGGAAATATTTAGTTTATACACAAACACACACACACTAGGGTGACCTGATGTCCGATTTTATAGGGACAGTCCCGCTATTTGGTGCTTTTGCTTATATAGGCACCTATTACTCCCCACATCCTGTCCTGATTTTTCACATTTGCTATCTGGTCACCTTGACACACACACACTATTCTCATAGCAGAATGACTGACCAAGTATTATTTTATCAACTACAATTCGTTAATAATAGTAAAAACATCCTGACTGGTTAATAACTCAGACTGGTTACACAGTGTATTAACATCATGTGCTGCAAAGAGCTACAGGACACACATTAAAAGGCTCCTTGCAGCTTGCAAGCCTCAGTCTTAGCATCACTGTTATAAAGCATATACTGAGCCAAAACAACCCAGTGAAATATCACTTTAAAATAACCTTGATTTGAGATGAACTGACAGTGAAAAGGAGTTTGACAAATTTCCCCTACACTTTGCAGAAAGACTATTGGCAACTGCCCTACGATGTACAACTGGCACATTCTTACAGAAACTACACCCAACCTCACGATAGAATCTTGAGCCTTCCAGTCAAGAAGGATAGGCTTCTTTAACTTGAGCAGTAGGGGGTGATTTTTAGCCATAAGCGGTAAAAGAATTATGATGTTGTCTAAACTGAAGCTGGTCAGGAGTTTTCCAACAAAATATTTTCCCCCTGAAAATACTAATTTCTTGAAATCGAAACTGTTCACAGGAAAAGGTCAGTTTCAACAAATCTCTCAATTCAAAAAAAATTTGAAATAAAAAAATCAAAATTACTGAAATATCTTTTTTTGACATTTCACTAAATTGCTAAATGAAAAGTTTCATTTTTTTGGTCTGAAGTGACTTTTTGAAATTGTTGTTAATATCTGTTTTTTAAAAAAAATTAAAAGTCAACATTGAAACAAACACTTTGGATCTATCAAAATGTTACCTTTTGATAATTTCTATCTGAAAATGTTATCAGATTATCAGTTTGTGAAAATTTTAAACGTTTAATTTTTTGTCATAAATTGGGATTAGAATTTTTTTTTAAAATCTCAAACTTTCACAGGATGGGAAAACCATCTCCTGCTTAGCTCTGCTCTCACCTACAACAAGCTGGTAGAGGGCAGGATGCAGGCATGCATGCATGCACAATTACAATAAGATACAACAATTGCTAACAGTGGTACATGTACCTTAGTGTCTTCAAATATAGCATATGGACTACTTTTCTAGGTAACTTAAGCATATGAAACATTTGAAGCAGGGTGGATAAAAATCAATGATTTTTTTAATTTAAATCAGAATTTTTGTATTTAAATTGGATTTTTTTATTAGTTTTTTTCTCAAAAAGCATTTATCTAAAGATAGTTTTAATTAAGATACAATATAACTCAAAGATATCTCATCATGGGATAGGGATTATAAATTCTAATTCTGTAGTATGAGACAATATATTTCTGTGATGTTTAAGAAATGTTTTGTAAATGAGTTCCTGGATTAGGGACCCAATTTTATGGAGTTAAATTACAAGCATTAAAAAACGAATGGGATAAGCACTATCTCCAGCTCATTTTCTTGCAAATATTCTCAATACTCGGTACTAGGGTGAAAGCTTTACTGCCGAAGAAGAGGAGTTGGCTATGACATGGACATCCAGCAATCATCCCTCCATAATGCCAACTATAATAAACTTCAGAGCTTAGGGTGAATCATTCAAGAAATATATGTTTGCTAATGCTGTTTTAAAGAAAGTCACACTCGTGTGAACTGGTAGAAGTCACTTAAGCATTTGGATTCAGAGACTGTTGACGTGATAATCTCACTTTTAACTTCAGTAGCTTCTTCTGCTGGTGTAGAAAAAATATTTTCTTGCTTTGGACTAATTCGCTGATTTAATTTTGGTGGTTTTTTTTAATATTTCATTTAACTGTTTTAGTTAAAAACAATTTTAACAAAAACAAACCTGATTTTAACGAATGTTTAACTAAATTCAAAAATTCATATGCTTGTTTTGTTAAAATATTATATGTTTGCAGTTGAAGAAAAAAATCCAGAATACATAACGTTGTTGTTTTAGTTAAATAAAACAATTTAAATGTCTGTCTGGTGATGTTCTCCTCCTAATACAGCATGGTAAGAAAATCCTCCAAATATTAATGATTAACCTGTTGAACTGGAGATAGTCACCTGCCAATGACTTCATAAATATCTGCTTTAATTACCTTTGGTAAATGAAACAACCAATCATTCATTTTCTGATATAGCTGTAAAACTTCTCTTGAAAAATTTTTCAAAATAAATCACTGTTTAAAAATGTGTATAGCGTGTGCCTTCTAAAAATGAAACCTACATCTGAGTCAACAGTGTGATACTGTTGCAAAAAAAGAAAACATGATTCTGGGATGCATTAACAGGTGTGTTGTAAACAAGACAGAGAAGTCATTCTTCTGCTCTACTCTGCACTAGTTAGGCCTCAACTGGAGACTGTGTCCAGTTCTGGGCACTGCATTTCAGAAAGATGTGGAGAAATTGGAAGAGGGTCCAGGAAGAGCAACAAGAATGATAAAGGTCTTGAGAACATGCCCTATGAAGGAAGGCTGAAAGAAACTGGGTTTATTTAGTTTGGAAAAGAGAAGACTGAGAGGGGACATGATAGCAGTTTTCAGGTAATCTAAAGGGTGTCATCAGGAAGGAGGGAGAAAAACTTGTTCACCTTAGCCTCTAATGATGAGACAAGAAGCAATGGGCTTAAACCGCAGCAAGGGAGATTTAGGTTGGACATTACGAAAAAGTTCCTAACTGTCAGGGGTTGGACACGGGAATAAATATGCCTAGGGAGGTTGTGGAATCTCCATCTCTGGAGATATTTAAGAGTAAGTTAGATAAATGTCTATCAGGAATGGTCTAGACAGTATTTGGTCTGCCATGAGGGCAGGGACTGGACTCGCTAACCTCTGCGAGGTCCCTTTCAAGTCCTAGAGTCTATGAATCTATGAATCTATCTCTGAGTTGTGAAAAATATGTATAAGGTTATAAACAACCAACAAGAATGCACTTTATGTAGAAGTCCATGATTAATAGAATCTTCCTGACTAGTGATTTAAATCACGAATTTTAAATCAATTTGATTTAAATCAAATCCACTCTGATTTTGTTGAAGGAGTAACAAGAAAAGTTGAGGAGAGGAGCTCTAAGTAATGTTAGACATTGATAAAAAATTAAATTTGGTATTTTGGTGAAATCTAACTTAAAACAATGTGAACAAAAGCTCTTCAAACATGAAGAAAAACATGTTTGCCTTCAGGGAAAATCTGGCAGTCATTGGTCCAACAATGTTCTACCCCAAAGTTGCAGAGTTGATGTGAAGAGAAAGGGTTTAGGAACGGGTTTATGATGGAAACTGTAGTCATAACCTTAACTATGGCATCAAATTTTGTTGAATTACCAACATTAAACAATTTAGGGAATGCTAGCACTTTTAACTTGGTGCACTCATATTTTGCCATTAACTATTTTTACCACAGTTTTGTTTTGTGTTTTCGGTTCCCTTATTCATGTTGAATCAATGATGGAGACATTTCATTATAAAAAGCTGCAGTATGCAATAGTTTCCTGTCATATTCTGTTTTATTCCTTTTTTCCTACAGAATAATCTGGCTGCCTCCATAGACTTATGGGTAATATTGTGATTTCTTTGGTTTATTGTAGCTGTTTTCTGTGTGTGAGTCTGACAGAATACTCTGTAAAAATGTGCGAATCATCTACTGTAGATTATGTTTTTGTCTATTTTGTTACACACAGTTGTACAGAGTGATTTGTCTGTCAACGCTAATTTAAACTCCTATAAAAGTTTCTCCCTTCTGAAAGGCTAATCCAGATTTAAATATAGTGTATTTAATTTGTGTATACCTTTGTCATAAACAGATAGCTAAGGGTTAATGTCTCTTTCACCTGTAAAGGTTAACAAAAACACCTGACAGCAGACCAATCAGAAACAAGATACTTTCAAATCTTGGTGGAGGAAGCCTTTGTTTGTGTTTTTTGGGTTTCTTTGTTCTCTCTGAGTCCTGGAAGGGACTAGATGTGCAACCAGGTTTCTTGCTAAATCTCCCTGCTACAGTCTCTTATGTATTCAGAATAGTGAGTATTAAGTAGAAAGGCGGTTATAGTCTTTTAAATTGTTCTTTATTTGCAGATGTGTAGTTTGCTGGAGTGTGTTAACTTGTATTTTGCTGGGGGGAGGCTTTTCTCTTTTGGTGTCTATAAGCTGAAAGACCTGTAATATTACATCTTTGTATTTACAGAGATTTCTTATTTTTTCTTTCTTTTATTAAACCTTCCTTTTAAAGACCTGTTTGGTTTTTTCCCCAGTTGAGGCTCAAGGGAATGAGTCTGTACTTACCAGGAGTGGTGGGGAGACAGGGAGAAAGAAGAGAGGGGGAAGGGGAATCCTTTGTTTAGATTCACGGAGCTTGAATCTTATTGCATCTGGTGAGGTGGAAATGCCTCTGTTTAAGATTCGAGAAGTTTGAATCCCAGTATCTTCCACGCAGGTAACTCAGGGGAGGGAAAGCCTAGGAGAGGCACTAGTGAGGGAAAGAGTTTACTTTCCTTGTATTAAGATCCAGGGGTTCTGGGTCTTGGGGGTCCCCAGGGAAGGTTTTGGGGAGACCAGAGTTTATCAGGCACTCAGAGTCCTGATTGGTGGCAGCGTATCAGATCTAAGCTGGTAACTAACCTTAGATGAATTCATGCTAGTACCTCATTTTTGGACTCTGAGGTTCAGATTGAGGAACGTATACTATAACAACCTTAAACATAACTTTACTTCTTTTTAACCTGAGTGGTTAGCCAAAATGCAGTGTCTCCCGTGTTCTTTTGTTAGGAGGAGAAATTATTGATGGAATCAGGTGTTTCTTTGATGCAATTCTCTTCATTTAAAGAGAATATACATAAAAAATCCTGTTTCTCTGAACACAGCAGGAATCAAAGAACAGGAAATAATTTCTTTGCTCAGTTCCAAGCACTTTCCTAGCCAGAATTTACCCCAAAAGTGCTCTCTGAAGGCTGTTTTCAGAACCACATTCCCAGTGTTGATTCTGGCTGTGTCCTTGACTTTCTGTTGCTTTTCTCTCAGCTCCTTTACCATTTCTCCTGCTTCTCTCAGACACACACACACATCTCCACCAAACAATACCCAGTGAAATCCTGCTGTCAACATGTGCCTTGCCATGTGCCTTTTGTTCTGGGCAGTGACATATGCCAGTGGTTTGGGTGGAAGCTGCTATCATTTCAGTTATCTGGTTTGTGGCAGGGCAGTTCCCTACCCCAGACACGAAAGGATTAAAGAGCTCTTCTGGATTCAATCAGCCCCATCATGTGGCACTCATAAAGCTCATCAATCCTGGAGAAGGGAGGATCCTAGATCAGGCTGGGTGGCATTCAGGAGCAAACAGAGTTAATGCACAGAGCTCCCAGGAGTTACTGGGAAACTGCCAGAGAACAACAGCTGCTGGACCCCTCCAAGGAAATAGAAAGGAATGGCTTTTCTTTTCTTTTTTTTTTGGAGATGTGGGACTCAGCCTTGATTGTTTGGACACACCAGGGATAAGGAGTCCAAACCTTCCTCCCAAGGACTATTGGCTTTTATTCTCCAGGAGACCGCAAAGGCCCAGCCCTTTTTGTGGCTTGTGGAGTTATTTTCCCTTTTACTTCTGGACTACTTTAACACCACCCGCCACACCCTCTTCCTGGAAGAGGCAGGCTCTCTAACAGGTACTGCAAGAGAGCTATACTCCAAGTCTGGAATCCAGCCAGCAATTATACCATCATCCAGAGAAGGACATCCAAGACAAGAGAGGCCCCTCTGCACACCAAAGAGGTGCCAGAGGGGTACAACCTATTCCATGGTTCCACAAAGGAGCTTAATTGTTTCTTATGAAGAGTGGCAGTTATATCCACCATTTTAACAAGGTTTAGCCCAACCCATAACAATAATATACAAACTAGGAGTTTTATTAGAAAGGGCATATGTGATCCAGTTTATCATTAGTTTTCTATAAATAATCAACTATTACTGGTTAACTTCAGGCTTGTTTGTTCTGAATGTATTCTTATGTTCACTGTTTCAGTAATAGAATTGTGCTCTTGGTGAACATACAACATATAACTAGAATTTATGAATTTTTGCCCTATTGTAAAATAGATAAAGCAATACTTTTCCATCTGATTCCATGCATTCTGCACCAAGGCAAAAATCTAAGGTTCAGAACATTGCAAGATTGGTAGATAAGAAAGTCTTGAATTCCCTGCTTGCTGGGTATAGGTAGAGGGTGACTGCATGTATATATTAGAATAGCTGAGTCTCCAAATAAAATTCTCCCTGTGCCCAATAAAGTAGCAAAAGCCCAGGTACAATCTACCCAACATCAGTGCTAGCTTTTTCGGCTGCTGTAATGCCATGCAGACATCTTTTTATTGGCATGACATTATTGCTTCCATCTGCACCTCTTACTATTCCTGCTGCTTCTACCTCTTCTATTCATTTTTGCCCACTCCTCAAAATTGGCCAAACATGAGGCAGAAGAGTGATTTCCATTTGCCATTCAGACACACTTCCACACCCTGGTGTTTCCTTAAGATGACAGCAGAAGAGTGCCTGTGTGCTCTCAGTGAACTGTTCTTGAACAGCTGGAAGACAATTAAAAAAAAGCTTGTTCTGGTGCAGGAATGTGTACTAAACTTGTCCAAAAGAGGCCAACCAAGATACCATGTACCAGAGGAAATGGATAAAAGAATAGTGGAATGTTAACTGCATTGATCAAAGAAAAGACTAGAGAGTGCACAGAAAATCTTTGTGCTTATGCTAACTCATTACTCTTATTTTCTCAACTCCAACATTGACATACTTACTACTTAGGGATTTTTTCCTAACTGTTAGACCTGTTACAAATCAATACCCAGATTTTTAAAGATATTTAGGCATTGCTGGGCTCAGAACTGATAAGGCCTCAACTAGACTATTGTATCCAGTTCTAAACACCATATTTCAGGAAAGATATGGACAAATTGGAGAAAGTCCAGAGAAGAGCAACAAAAATGATTGAATGTCTAGAAAATATGACCTATTAGGGAAAAGGGAAAAAAATGAGTTTGTTTAGTCTGGAGAAGAAAAGACTGAGATGGGATAATACTTACTCTTGCCTTGCGTGCAGAGGACTGGACTAGATGACCTGTCGAGGTCCCTTCCAACCCTACAAGTCTATGATTCTGTGCCCGAGTGTCCTTTTTGAAAGTGAGTTAGGTTGGATGCCTGGGTCATACAGGCACTTCGGAAGATGCTACCTCCGATGTTTAACTTCCAAATTGGGGTCTCACTTGGAAGATTGAGTAATAGGGGTGGCATCATATACACAAAGCATGCACTGTGGTGATATTTTAATTCAGTTTATAAAATTCTTTTGTTTCATTCTAACTATATGGCTTTTTAATAAAGTTAAATGAGAAACTGTATGACAGACTGTCACCTAGTAAATCACTGGCAGAGGCCATTATTGTTTTAAAACACTTTCAGCATAATGAACAGACATGTCATCTGAGTAATGGCATGCTGATAACCATCCATTGTAAAATAAAGACTCCGACTTTTTCCATTAATATAAACTAAACTGTGTTTCAAACTGTTGGATTTTCCCACCTGGGCTGGAAATGCATGAAAAGAATGTTTTATATCTAGAGAGAGGTTATGATTTCTTATTCCTCAACATAGGATTGACTGCATAGCCAATAAGCAGGAAATCCAGTTGATTTTAATTCATCTAATTAATGAAAACAGAAAATGCATGTTTGCTGGCCCTTGTCCATAAATGGAATTTTGTGCTTATCAGGCTATTTTCAGCATTATGACTTTGCTTCTGGCACAAGATTGACATGACAATGAATTTCAGTAATGTAAATGCATGAATTTTGTGCATCTCATAGTTCGATTGCATGCAGGTTTTATTTCTATCCTTTGGTAAGAGAATTGCAATTTACTTGCCATTTACCACTGATCTGTTGGCCATAGAAGATGCTTCATTTTCCTGGAATAGAATTAATGAGTAGCAGATTGTGCTATATAAATAATTATATCCTAGATGTAAAATGTGTCAGAACATGCTGTAAAAATGCCTGGACCGTGGAGATAATGCCTCTTTATAAAGAGAGATGAAGTATCATATTTTTATAACATATTTTTGATAAACAAATGTACAAAAGTGTATTATGTCATCCCACCAAAATACATACAATAAATATGTAATCAGTTTTGGAGAGCCTTCAAAAAATTGGCATTGCATATCTAATGTGTTTCCAGACAAAAACTGAACACGTCTAAACATGTCTAAACTTTGGTCAGAGAAGGTGGTTCATAATCTGAAACCAGATCAAAATTTCATAGCTGTTTCTTCCATGTACTGGACCAAATCATTGGAAACCATCAAAATTTACAGCGTTAAAAAGTAGCTATGAATTGTTGCAGGTCCATTGCTAGTAGTTGAAGGATTTTAACATAATTGAATAGTATTGTTAACTAGAAAAAATGGCCTACACAACAATGCAATAATTTCAGCAGCTTCCTGTTAATCTAATATCTATATTCATAACTGCTTTTCTCTGAGACAAGCAGAGCAGTTAAACAACAATGTACATGTAATATTGGCAGCTTTACAGCTGTAATCTCACATGTACCTCAGTATTGCTTTTCTGGGTGAGATTATAAGATCCCAGTGCATGGTTCAATTGCTTCTTTTAGAAAACAAACAGTTATCTACTTGTGTGTAGTGGTAATGCTTTTATGGCAGTAGCTATGTATCTCACTGGTTTGATAAAATACTATAATACTGTAATACATTTGCCATTTGAAATAATAGTAAAATGAAGAATAACATCAGCACATGTCATAAAGAGGACAGCAGCAGCAGGGACTCCTACAGTAATACTGAGAATGTGAACCAGCTATACAGAAAAATTCTTGATTATTCTCTTATTATTATAATACATTTGGCTTAAAATCTACAATATGAAATACCTTTAAAATTTACTATATTCATGGTATATTTTGGTGCAATTGCTTTCACTAAGTAATAGTTTCTAAATAATTCCAGGTTTCCGTGGTAGCCATGTTAGTCTGTATCAGAAAAAAAAATGAGGAGTCCTTGTGGCATCTTAGGATACGTCTACACTACCCGCTGGATCGGCGGGTAGCGATCAATCTATCGGGAATCAATTTATCGCATGTAGTATAGACATTATAAAGTGATCCCCAATCGCTCTTCTGTCGACTACTGAACTCCAGCTCAGTAAGAGGTGGAAGAAAAGTCGACAGGGGAGCGGTGGCAATCGACCCCACACCGTGAGGACACGAGGTAAGTCGAACCAAGATATGTCGACTTCAGCTATGATATTCTCGTAGCTGAAATTGTGTATCTTAGGTCGATTCCCACACACACACACACACAAGTGTAGACCAGGCCTTTGAGACTAACAAATTTATTTGGGCATAAGCTTTCGTGGGCTAGAACCCACTTCATCAGATGTATGAAGTAAAAGATACAGGAGCATGTATAAATACATGAAAGGATATGGATTGCTTTACCAAGTGTTAAGTCAGTCTAACGAAATAAATCAATTAACAGCAGGATACCAAGGGAGGAGAAATAACTTCTGAAGTGGTAAGAGAGTGGCCCATTTGTGAACTGTCTGTAATGGGGCACTCTCTTACCACTTCAAAAGTTATTTTTCCTCCCTTGGTATCCTGCTGTTAATTGATTTATCTCATGTATTTATACCTGCTCCTGTATCTTTTACTTCATACATCTGATGAAGTGGGTTCTACATGATGAAAGCTTATGCCCAAATAAATTTCTTAGTCTCTATAAGAACATAAGAACATAAGAATGGCCATACCGAGTCAGACCAAAGGTCCATCTAGCCCAGTATCTGTCTACCAATAGTGGCCAATGTCAGGTGCCCTAGAGGGAGTGAACCTAACAGGCAATGATCAAGTGAGCTCTCTCCTGCCATCCATCTCCATCCTCTGACAAACAGAGGCTAGGGACACCATTCCTTACCCATTCTGGCTAATAGCCATTTATGGACTTAACCACCATGAATTTATCCAGTTCTCCAGAGTAGAGTCAAGTCAGTTGCTTGAATTAGGCAATGGGGTCTTTCTTTTAGGAAGACTACTCTGTGCAGACACTGTTTTCCAGCCAGCAATGACCGTGTACTCTAGCTATTTTATTAGTGAGGTAAGCCAGAGTTAAATTTAAATACACTCAGTTTGTCACTACACTGGGTATCAAACATTCTGAAAATTGACAAAGTAGCTACATTTCAGAAATAAAAACAAAAAACCTCACGTGTGTGTGTAGCGGGGAAACAAGGCAGTAAAAGGCACTGGCATACACTGATTAGAATGCCTTCTGACTTCTGTGTGCAACCAAAGTCACAGACAGTATTTTAGGAATAGTTATTGACTGTCTAAGAAAGAGTACAAAGCGCGTTGATGAACAACTACCCAGAGTTTAACTGAAGTTGTATGTATAGGCAAGAAAGGTGCCACAAGGACTCCTTGTTTTTTTTTAAATAATTCCAGTGAGCTCTCAAGTTCATCAAACTCTCCATTCTGTAAGGTATCTTTCAAAGGTGTTCTTACCCCTCTTTACCCATGCTCCTAGCCAAAGTTTATGGCCCTGTGGGTTGGGTTATTTCAGCTGGGAGGAGAAATTAACAATAGAGTGGTATTTTTTTGATGGACTTTTGTTTATTTACAAGAAATGAACAAACTCCTGCTTCCCCTAACACTGGAGGAACTTAAAATGGGAGACAACTCCCTTGCTCAGAGTACCAAACTCATTCAGGCTATGTGTCTGCCTTTCCTTTTGCTTCTCTCTGTCTCACTTCTCCTTGTTCTCTGGTGCTTCAGCTTGTCCTGAGTGTCTCTCTGGCACATACACAGAGGCCAAAAATGGTTCCTCTAGTCCAGGAGTTCTCAAATTTAATTGTACTGTGACACCCTTCTGACAACAAAAATTACTACAAGACCCCAGGAGTGGGGACCAAAGACTGAGCCCGCCTGAGCCCTGCCATCCCTGGTGAAGGGGCCAAAGCCCAAGCCCCATCACCCTGGGCAGGAGGGCCAAAGCCAAAGGACTTCAGCCCCAGGTGGGGGGGCCTATAACCTGAGCCCCGCCATCCAGGGCTTGGCCTTTGACCTCAGTCCTGGGAGCCAGCAAGTCTAAGGACAGCCCTGGCAGCCCCATTAAAACTGAATCGTGACCCACCTTGGGGTCCTAACTCACAATTTAAGAACCACTGCTCCAGCCAAAGCCCTAGTTCCTCCATTTGAACTCTCTCTTCCATGTTGCTGTGTTTTTGGGTGGTGCTGTTATTGTTTTAGCCACCTGATCACAGTGGTGAATTTAAGGTGATGATCACATCTGACCCATACCAGGATTTAATAATAGCCTTCTGTCTACTGTTTCCAGATCTCTGCTCCATTTAAGTATCTGGAACAAACTGCTCGGTTATAATTAGTTTTGTGGGTGTTTTTTTTTCTGTTATTTGTTTAGAATTCTATTTCCCCTTTCACTTCACATATTTTTCCATTAACACAAATCAAATGCAATGAATTAGATTCCACGTACATTGGAAATTTCACAGATCAGTGCAACGGTGTTATGTGTGGATACAGTACAATGACTTTTTAATTTAGAGCCTGTTATTCTTCAGAAAGAAAGCTTTACACAGTTTTCTAACACAGGGATTCCTTCATTCATCAAAGAGACCACCATTAGAGAGCACTACCTCTGGAGTGAAACACAATGAGTGTTTGTCAGCACACAGCAACATATGGTAAGATGTGAATACTGTATCAAATTGAAATTGAAAGGAGAATCCCAGCAGACAGAATAACTATTCAAATTGAAATTTGGTCAGGACATCAGTTTCCATTGCAAATTGGGTGCTGGTGAAAATTCCAGTAGGACCTTAATAACTACAAGTGGGCTGGATCTTCTTTTTAACATTTGGATTTGTAAGAGTGATTTGTATTTTTAAGGGGCATAGTCCCCTATATCATGCCCAGGGTATTTCTCCAGACTCAGCAGGAAGGCATGTACCCAGACTCAACAGGAAGAATGCTACCTACCTACCAGCACCATTTCCTGAAGTTCTTCAGTGTTCCTTGGGACCTCATATCAAACCTAACCCCATTTAACTTAAGAAAACTAGCTGGGTCATCAGTGTGGCATGCTAGGAGTCCAAAAACACATGACCGGAGCATCTACAATCTTAAGTTCCCGTTTTTCAAGGAGTTCCATCTGGACAGAGTCCCGCTGAAGTCACCTTAATCTAGATTCTACCTTCAGATGTGGGGTCCTGTCACAATACTATATTATTAATTTGTATTACCATAGCGCCTACCAGCCCTAGTCATGAACGAGGAACCCGTTGTGCTAGGGCCTTGTACAAATACAGAACAAAAAGACAGTCTCATGTCTCAGAGAGCTTATAATCTAAGTCTAACACAAGAGACAGTAGGTATATGCAGACAGAGTGTTGGGGGGAGGGGACTAACAAGGAAACAGTGAGACAATATCAGTCATCATAATAGGAAGTGGTATCAATGCACCAACAGCCTAACTACTATCAAGTTTTTTACAAGCATCACAGCAAAGGAGAATTTTAAGTAGGGTTTTGAAGGAGGACCACAAGTTAATTTGTGGATGTGTATACGAACGTCCTCCCAAGCATAAGGAGCAGTGTGGGAGACAGCACAAAGTTTGAACAAGAAGGCGATAGGAGTCTGGTATCATGGGTCAATCGGAAATGGGAATTGTTATATTAAAAGTGAATGAGAGATGGTAGGAAGCGTGGGAATAGGCTGTGAAGGGCCTTGAAAATGAAGATAAGCATTTCAAAAGCTAGACAGGAATGAGGAGGATCTTCCAAAATTAATATTTACTTTTTTGCAATAGTGTGTAGGACCCAGAGATAAGGAGTAAAGGGAAAAGGAGCTATTGGAGAAGCAGAACCAGGAGAGGATGGTCATGGAAACCAAAGGAGGACAAGATGTGAAGAAAAGCATGGTTGACAACGTTGAAGGTGATTGATAAACCAAGGAGGATGAGTATGGAGCACTGGTTCTGAGATTTGTGGGGAGGAAATTAATAGAGACTTTGGTGAGAGCAGTGTCAGCAGAGTGGAAGCCAGACTAGAGAGGGTTTAGCATGGAATTGGAAGAGAGGAATTCCAGGCAGTGACTGTCAGGGAGAGCATTAAGTAAGCTTAAAAATTAAAGAAAGACTGGAAATAGGGTGGTAGTTGGATAAGCAATTGGGGTCAAAGGTGCGTTCTTTTTTTGAAAACTACTTTGCTTTTGAACACTTAATAATCGAAAAGATATTGTGATACAGCATGGCCAGAAGGCAGCATAAGAATGTTAGCAGGGGGCCTTATTCCCTGCCAAGGGAGGAAGGTTTGCTTTAGATTAACTAGAACAGCTGTGGCCAATTAGAGCACCTGACTTCACTTAGAGCACCTGACTCCAGTTAGAGCACCTGACTCCAATTAGAGCACCTGACTTCAGTTAGAGCACCTGACTCCAGTCATGGGATATAAACCCCTGCTTCAGTCAGACAGGGGGTGGTAGTTGAAGGAGAAAGGTTGGATTGGAGCAGAGTGCAGATTGCAGAAGAGAAGAGTTTGTCCAGAGAGAAATAGAAGGTTTGGAGGAGTGCTGCGGTGGATTGGGAAGCCCAACAGAAACCCTAGGTAAGGGGCACCAGGCTTGTATAGAAGAGAGGCGAGAAGCCCTTCACAAGCTGACGGGTATGAGAGGGAAGTAACCCAGGGGAAGAAACCGCTAGTCAAGTGGTTCACCACAACCCCAGGGCCCCTGGGTTGGGACCTGGAGTAGAGGGCGGGCCCAGGTCCCTCCCTCTCCACTCCCCTCCTCCAAGGACACTAGGGGAATGATTAAGAACTGGTTCAGAGGCAAGCAATAGCACCCTGACCCTACCCCAGAGAAGAGAAAGCGCGAGACCCAGCAGAAGAGTACCGGCAATTTGCCACAATATATAGCAAGTGGGTGCCTGCCTACTTCTGTGGGCATTTTAATTTTTATTTTTAAATACAGAATTAAGAATTATACATGAACATTCTTGTATAAATAATAGTCACAAGCAGTAACACAAATACCTACAAAACCAATATGTTGCAAGAGTACACAGCACAAGCAGGTCTAAACTACCATTGCAGGAATGCCATAAAACTCTGTATTCAAAGAAGAATCTTATCTGCAAGCTTTCATTATTTTTCCTCACAAAAACATAATTTCAATATTACAAGCTCCACTAGTAAGATTGACAGGAGCCTTTACTTTGCTAAGAGTCACTGCAGCAGAAGAGCTTTGGAGAAGCGAAAAGAAGAGATGAAGAAGCAGCAGAAGCAAAAGAGGGAGACCATCAGAGAGAACTTATAGAGCTATATAGAAAAGTCATAGCAGTGAGAAGAGGCAGGGAAGAGCAAAGCAGTGGGGGGAGGAGAACTTAAAAACTGGTGAAGAAGGTAAAAAAAGAAACAGCAGCAGGAAAAGTAGGAAAATAGTTATGAGTCCTTTTTGTGTTTGTTATTTGACTTATGCTGTACATGCCAACCAGTCAGACACAAATGATTCCTTGCTACCAGTCAGTCAAAGAATAATTCTAACGTGCATTTCAAAGCTCCCCTTTACCCTGTCACTGAAAGACTGGGATTATCTAGTGTTGATGGAGGCAGACCAGGAAGCTTGTCTCGAGAAATTCACTGCTCTAACCTAAATGATGGACTTGGAGTGTGGTGCAGAGCAGGCTAGCTCTGCAGGGAGAAGAATAAGTCAACACAGGCTTTTTAAGCACTCTGGCATCAGAGCAGGGGAGAGGAGTGCTTATGAAACAAAAGAATCTGGGGCACTTAAATGGAGTCTCTTCTCCCTGTAAAGGTAGCTGAAGAGATGAAAACACAAAACTAGGAGGTGGTTAGCTAAGATAAGCTCTTGGAAGCCAAACCAAAGCACTAGCAAGTAGATAACCAGGAGCATTTCACCTCTCTTTGAGGGTATGTCTACACTACGGGATTATTCCGATTTTACATAAACCGGTTTTGTAAAACATATTGTATAAAGTCGAGTGCACGTGGCCACACTAAACACATTAATTCGGTGGTGTGCGTCCATGGTCCGAGGCTAGCATCGATTTCTGGAGCGTGCACTGTGGTAGCTATCCGTAGCCTATCCTAGTTGTTTTCCTGCAGTCTCCCCTGCCCATTGGAATTCTGGTTGAAAGTACCCAAGCCCATAGGCAAAACTCAGTGGTGCACGTGATTCTGAGTAGTAAGCTGCGGTAGCCCGCACTCATGTCCTTCCTTCGCGGGAAATACAAGGCACTGGCAGACAATCAATTTATCACAGCCCTTTTTTCCCTGATTGCCTTGCAGACCCATAGCAACGAATGTACAGACCCATGCAGGACCATCGCTTTTTTTTGTCAACTGTTATGTCTACTTGAGATGTTGCACTGACAGAGGCCGTACGCAGCCGCTATCACAGCAGCATTCAGTTGCCCATTCTGCAAGATAGCAGAGATAGGATTTATCATTGTTTCGTGTAGGTCATGCTGTATCAAATCGCGTATGATAAAAAATCGGCAATGAGATGACGGTATAAGTCGTTCTGTCCGTCTGCTGGCAAACGTATGTAGTGCCCCTTGGGCTTTGAAAAGGTTTCGCCCCGGGTGGGCGCAAAGACAAAAATGGAGATGACTCCCGATCAATCCCTCCTTTATGGTATCTAAAATAGAGTCAGTCCTGCTAGGATGGGGCAAGTGTGCTAGAAGAACCAGTGTACCAGAGACCAAGAGCACAGCCGCTCCATATCAGATCCTGCAAAAATGATGAGCTCATGCCATTCTAGGGGTACCCCTGCAACCACCCACCGTGCTTCCCTCCTCTCCCCAACCCTGTGGGCTAACGTTGCAGTGTCCCCATTTGTGTGATGAAGTGATAAAGATGCAGGAATAAGAAACACTGACTTGTTAGTGAGAAAATAGGGGGAGAGCTTCCAGCTGCTATGGATAGTTCAGACAGACATTAAACGGTGCAGGGAGAGGAGCCCCAGCATCCACTGCTGTGATAGTCCAGGCAGTACAGAATCTTTTCTTTACACATGAAGGGAGGCGCTGATAGAGCTCAACCCAGTTGTTATGATGAGATGGTTACCAGCCGTTCTGTACCATCAATGGGATGCGGAGTCATTCCTATTTTTACCGGCCCCCCAGCCGCTCCACTGAGGCCAGCCAGGAGCACTCACGGGCTGATATGGATGACGGATAGCATCATATTGTAGCGTCTGCCACGGGAGGGAGGGAGGATACTGCGTGTTCACTGCCGAGCATCGCGTGTAACAGCAGCATGGAGTAGACCATAGGGTGACATTGAAAAAGTCAAGAATGATTTTTTTCCTTTTCTTCAGCGGGGAGCGGGGGTGGGGGTGAAATTGACGGCTATTCCCTGAACCCCGACATCGATGTTTTGACCCTACAGGCATTGGGAGCTCAGACCAAGAATCAATACTTTCGGAGACTCCGGAGGACTGTGGGATAGCTGGATCCTCAGTACCTCCTCCTTCCTCCATGAGTGTCCATTTGATTCTTTGGCTTCCAATCCAACTTGTCATGAGCACTATGCTGTGGACTCTTATCATGAGCTGGAGATTTTTTCAAATGCTTTGCATTATGTGCTTCTATAAGCCAGTACGGAGCTCTTATAGAAGCAGATTTGTCTCCCCGTATAGCGATCAGATCCAGTATCTCCCGTACAGTCCATGCTGGAGCTCTTTTGGATTTGGACGCATCGCCCCCGTGTGATCAGAGCTCCTACGCTGGTGGCAAAAGAAATGAAGTTCAAAAGTTCTGGGCTTTTCTGTCTACTTGGCACTGCATCCGAGTTCAGATAGCTTCCAGAGCAGTCACAATGGTGCACTCTGGGACTGCCTGGAGGCCAATACCGTCGATTTGCGGCCACACTAACCCTAATCCGATATGGTAATACCAATTTCAGCGCTACTCCTCTCATCGGGGAGGAGTACAGAAACCGGTTTAAAGAGCCCTGTATATCGATATAAAGGGCCTCGATGTGTGGATGGGTGCAGCGTTAACTCGGTTTAACGCTGCTAAAATCAATTTAAATGCGTAGTGTAGACCAGGTCATAGTGTCTAACAACTACCATGCTGAGGATACTCTTGTGACATGTTGCTTTGTGTGTGTATTAATCATTTTGATGTCTTTGGGTTATAATAAACTCTTTGCATTAGAACAAGAAAATCCTTTCATTTTTCTTCTCCTTTATCTCCTTTATTCCTCCATTTTTCTGGTGGGCAATCTCATCCCGGTACTCCATTGAAGATATGCCTCCATTTGCAACCTGTTTTATGACCAATCCCAGTGAGTCAATAATACCTGTATCTTTATTTCAATAATGGTAAATATAGGCACATCACTTGAGTATTTTGAGTTAAACTGCACTCAAACATCTACATTTGGATTTTGCATTAAATTATAATACCTGTGTCCATGTCGTTAAAATAGCTTCATATGTAAGAAAACAGGAAGCTGCAGTGAAGTTTCTATGATGATTTCAGTTTCTTCAGGTTCCACTCAATAAATGAAGCAAGAAATGGTGGTTCATGGTAAACCAATTCAATGATTAATTCCAAGCATAATCCTACAGAGGAAAGCACTCCAGTTTCTAGTCTAAAAAAAACAGATGCATTGTTTTTCTTTTCACACTAAGGTAGATTGGCCTGAGCAAAACATCTTACACCTTTGGGTTCTATCCCACCAATTGAGAAAGAGGCATTCATTACAGATCATACAATGGTTATCAAGTCATGTCTAGGGAAAAGCAAGTTTCTGTGAATACTCATTGATTTCTTCAGCAATGCATGGCCAGTAGTCAGGTTTCCATTTAAAATCTGCAATATTTTTGTAATTAACACAAATTTGGTGTTACCTGACCAACTGCTCTAATCATCTATCAGCTTTGGAAATTCTGCTCAGATCTTCCAAAGAGGTTTTATTCGTAATGGTTCCCTGAACCATGCTTTAGGGAGGGATGGTGAATTATTTTTATTGATTGTTTCAGCTGACTTACTGTGTTGTAATTTTATTTTTGGGCTGTGTTAGTTCTATGGAGTTATACCATGTTCTAAAGGTTTACAATCGGTTAGGCCACTATTAATTTGATTCAGCTTTGTCATTCAGTCTTGTGAAAAAATCATATGCCTGAGTGACAGAGCTACACTGACTTAACCCCTGTGTAGACAGAGCTAGGTCAACGGAAGAATTCTTCTGTTGACCTAGCTACTGCCTCTCAGGGAGGTGGATTAAATACAGTAGTGGTTCTCATCCCTTAGCTGTAGTGAATGTCCATATTGAACAGTTGTGCTGCTGTAGTGCTTCATGTGTAGACATAGCCTTAGATATACAAGTTCTAGGAGAGTTGGATCAACTGCCTCTTAATTAATGATAGATCCTTTCCATCTAGATCCAGAACTGCATCTGATTGTCATTCTTCTTGCTGCTATATAAGCTCCATCTTCTCTGAAAAGGGGAGCAGCACCACAGTTAAAAATAACAACAAAAACTGAGTTTGAATTTTTCTTTGGTTTATTAATCTCTTCCTTGTAGATGATTCCCCTTGAGAGGTAGCATACTGCATTACTAACATGATTAGTGTTCTTTGGCAAACTCCTGGTACCCAAATAGAGACTTGCCAATTTACATTTGTTCTACTTTTAATCACAATTTATCAAAATGTATTTAAGTACAACAGCTTTGGAAACAAATGTAATTGCAGTAAATGTGCACGTGAATATTAATTTTGGGATGAGTAAATTTGGTATTTAATGTAGCAGTATCTACACTTCTCTGTACTATTTATTGTGCACAGCAAGGGCCAATGAAGACAACAAAGGCCCTGAGATTTGGCCAAATGGCTGCAACTTTATGACTTAAGACAACAAAACAGGTATCCCTGACAGACGGCTCATTCTGGCAGCTGGGAACCTGTGAAGGAGGCAGGTGAACCTCTATGATGAGCTATCACCAGCCTCCTCTCCCCTCCCCCTGTCCATGCTCAATTCCAGAACAGCCTAACTGTCCAAGGCCTAATAAGCTTATTTTCACTAAAGGACCTTACTGGCCTACATAATTACAAGTTCCAGCCAGGACCTGTACTTGGCAGGTTACGTACAAAGAAGTACAAACCTTGCCATCAGAGCATGAGCATCCTTGCACAAGAGGAGACTTAAAGTAGGACCATGTGCATGACAGTGTGAGGAGAGATTTGCCAAGGGTACAGCACACCTCTGTTGCTGACAGGATTGAGGTAGAGAAGGAAGAGGTCTGCTTCTGCCTGTTGCCATCTTAAAAGCACAAGGACTGATCAATAACATCCTCCTAAGTCTCATATTTTCTAGAGGGAAAGACGGTAAATTTTGAATGAATAATTTCACTAAATTATATACTGCATTGTCAACAGGGTTGAATCAAGACAGCGTGTGCTAGAATTGTAGCCTAATGTCCATTGCTATTCATTAAACTGTATATCAGTTGACAATAATAGATGGTGTTGACAAATTATTACTTTTTCTTTCGTTATTCAGTAGCATATCATTATTCACTATCAACTCAATTTGAAAAATAGTTCAATATGTAATGGCATTTCTAAAGAACTGCTTACAATTTATCATTAATTAGTGTTAGCTTTCAGTCTGTAGTCTACTTGCTTTCGTTGCCCTTACAAGTTCACTGTTACCCAGGTTGATTTGGAATGTGTATGCCTCTGATGTATGTCTTGATGAAAGTGTAAAAAACCCAAACATATTGTGTTTGAGGTAGAAACTATATTGGATGTAGTGTGTAATAAAAGTACTTTAGTTCTGAACATTCTCCAATTGTGTGCCTCAGTTTTCTGAATTAAAAGAGAAAAGAAAATGACAGGGTGGCGTATGTGTGTTATGAAAATAATAAACTAGGTCTCTAATCCCACAAATCCTTACTCCTGTGAGTAATCCATCTATTATCAGTGAGATTATTTATAGAAAGAAGGGCTTACATTCTGTGTTCTTGTTTCCTTGCAATTGTTTGATAAATGTTTTATTTTTTACTCATGTTTTTCTTTATTTCATTGCTTTACTCATAAACTGGGAAACCTTTGGTTTTTAAGCATTCCTCTGCCTTGCTGCATCTTCATGGCTCATGCGGTTGAGAAGGTAATGTTTTTATGGTGGGGTTTTCTGGTTTTGGGCAATATGCTGAATTACTTTGGAATGTGTTATGCCCTTTGAGATGCTGTGACTAGAACTGATGGTGCTTTTCCTTGGTTTTATCTTTCTTATTAAGGTTGGAAGGGATCTCAGAAGATCATCTAGTCCAACCCCCTGCTCAAAGCAGGACCAATCCCCAAATTGCCCCCTCAAGGACTGAGCTCACAACCCTGGGATTAGCAGGCCAATGCTCAAACCACTGAGCTATCCCTCCCCCCTGTCGCCATGGCCTGAATCTTCCAGACTCTGAGCATTTCTCCTCAATTGCTGAGGATTTGACTCAATGGTTTTAGAAACATGTAAGTGTAACTTGCATCCTTTTCCAAGCAAAATTAGGCTCCATGGCTACTGGTGCATGGTAGCTTGGCAGTAAGAGACTGCTTCTCTTTCATAGAGGTTGATTTTCCCCTGTAGTGACTATAGAATGCTGGGTTAAATCCAAAGCTGGGTTCTTCTCAAGGTCAGACTATGTGAGTTATGTTCTCAGGATGGTATCAGGGGCCTTGACATCTGAACTAAGTAATGAGTTCTTCCCTGCCTGACTGAACACTTGCCACTTGGAAGAATTTGAATGAGGCTCTGGGCTGAAGAGATAGAGCTTTTCCTAGCTGACAGGTTAGTAATGGAGATGGGTTGCTACCTGAAAAATACTTCCCTCCTCTTCTCCCCCCTTCAGAAAGTTTATGAAGGGGAGGGTGCAGAGCCCAAAGCAGACTGGTAAGTGTCCTACCACTTTACAAACTAGTGACTGTGAAACTAGTGAAAGTATCTTCTTTAATACTCCGGAGTAAATATATGTCTATATTTTTTAAAGAATATTGCCTGGAACTTTTCCTCCAACTGTGTCCCCACAGTTGTGTCTGGTTCTCTAACAATGTAGAAATTCCACAAGATATATAGTCATAGGAGTGTGAGTGATATTCCTGTGAATCAAGAATCATGGAAATAGAGAATTCATTTGTCTGAGTTCTCCTTCTCCCAACAACTTTGCAGCAGTTAGTTTAGACTCTGTACTGGTTATCATGCTGGTGTGCCTGGCAACCTGAATCTGCAGCATTGTCAGGATTGGGGGGTCTGAGAGCCCATAGCCACTCTGTGCTTTTTAAATCTTTCCATCTGGGGATCCATTTAATACCAAAGGCTTTTTCACATAATACATTTACTATAAAGGGCTGTGAAAATGAGGTAATGGGTTTGAAATGAGACTACTCCTCAAAACAATGAGGCTGAATCTAAGTAATATAACCGGTAATGACAAGCAGGTTAAAGGATTTTCCTGAATGTATTAGAGATGATCTGGGTTAATCTCTTGCTGCACAAAGGAAGAACAATATTCTGTTTGCACACTTGGTAAATACAGTGGGCCACATTCTGCTTTCAGTAGCTCTTTAATTGTGTTATTCTGAATTTATCCTGGTGAGCAGAATCAGGTCCAGCATCTTAAATCCAGAATCTGTGTTTCAGTATCCCTGCTCACTGCTCTATAGGAATGTGACTATTATTTCAAAGAAATCAGAAAGAGCCTATATTAGAATCCATTCTCCTTCCACGTTAATAGAATGGTGTGAACAAGAATTTCAGAATCTGGCCCAAAGCCAATTTTACAGTAGATTGTGCATTAAATAGTCTTACAAAAGTGAGTCATACTGTTACAAGTGTTGCAGTTTTTGTTTAATTATTTAAAACAGTAAGGGGAGATTTTAAAAGGCACAAATGGCTGGTAGGTCCCCAACTTCTATTGAAAGCCACCTAAAAGTAGTTTCTTTTTTGTCTATAGTTCCCTTCTGGAGACTTCTAGGTAAGAGCAGCAACCATTTAGAAGATTGAGAATAATGTAATTTTGCAGACTTCTGCCTGTTAACTGGATGTACCCACAAATATTTAAGTTAAAGAGGCCTGTTACACATTGTCTGATGTGCAGAGAGATTGGGAGGGTAGAAAATGATGATCCTGAATCCAGACTGTTGTGGTACAACATAATGTGTTTGAGAGTTTTTGGAGTAAAAAATAGGTTTTGAGTGCAAGTAAATGATCAAAGGAAACTTTAATCAAACTCCAAAAGTAAGCAGCCTACAGCTCTACTCCTCTGTAGAACAGAGACTGTTTACCAGCAGAACCAGCCAAACTAGCTATATTCCCTAATTGGCATAGCCTGCTCCAACAAAGGTAGGGGCAGTGGAAATCAGGGAGCTGCATGAAGAAAAACTGAAATTTACAGAATTGTCAGTATATATTGGGGGGTGGGGGTGGGAAGGGGGGTTTATCGAATGTAGTGTGACCAGGGCTGGCTCCAGCATTTTTGCCACCCCAAGCGGCAGGGGAAAAAAAAGATAAAGCCACGACTACGGCACTTCGGCGGCAGCTCTACCGCCGACACTTCATTCTTTGGTGGCAGTTCGGTGGCAGGTCCTTCCCTCTGAGAGGGACCAAGGGACCCACTGCCGAATTGCCACCAAAGAGCCGAACATGCCGCCCCTTTGCGTTGGCCGCCCCAAGCACCTGCTTCCTGCGCTGGTGCCCAGAGCCGGCCTGGAGTGTGACAGTGCAAGAAACAGAAATGGAGTGAAAGGAGAGAAAAATCCAAATGTAAAGGAAGAATGAAAAAGTGGCACATTACTAAAATATCTCCTTCCAGAAAATGTATAAAACAGAACAGTTATGACAAAACAAACCATTATATATTACAGAATATTAAATTAAGTTATACACAAAAACCAAAATATTCCAATGTGGGTTGCATAAAATTAAGCTCTTAAATCCATATTTAGATACTTAATTATGTGACTGATTTTCAGAGATATTGAGCCCCCATAGCTCCTATTAACTTCAGGCATTCAGATACTACACTTAAGTACCTAAAGTATCTAAACAGACAGATGAAATTCAGGCCTCTTCTTTTTGTGTCATCTTAATTTGCACTATATAGTTGTAGTGTGGTTCTCCTTCCATTTCATTCAGGTTTTTTTTCTTAGATGTCTATTCAGTTTTTTTCTGAGTCTTCCTCAGTTTCTTATCCCTCAACTATTTTTGTTCCTCTCTGTTTTTTTCTCCTCACTCTCCCCGCACAATTTATTTTTTCTCTTTCACCTCCCCTTCTCCCCACAATCTCCCTCTCTCCTCTCTGACTCTCCAAGCAGCCTCAATCTGCCCATGAGGGCACTCAGTTTCTATGGTTAGGAACAGATACTTGCCCTCACATGAGACCAAATTTATCCTCATCTCCCCTTCTAGAGCTTCTGGCTTGAGCCTTCCTGCAGAACCCTATCTCCCATCCCTCTTTTCACATAACTTGTTGCAGTCTGTCACCTCTTTAAAGCACCAAGCACACAGACGGTTTGACAATAAGAAATATGATCTTTTCCACATGTGATTGTTTATGATGCAAACTAGACTCCATTCTTTACTGGCTTTATAACAGTACAGAATAGCAAAAAGAAAATAAACTATGTTGATTAAGTTTCTGCCTTTTATGGCTGATAGTTGGGCCGTGCCAGTTTGCAGAACAATGGATGATTATTTCAATTGCTCTAAGAAATATTTATTAATTATGCTGTAATATATGCATGTACCTAGTAATTTTGCTATTGTTTATGTCAAAGTGTATTTTTTTGTAATTGGATAGTTACTAAAATTGTTGGGTCCAAAATAATTCACTACACTTTTTAATGCAACTGTGAAATGTCTATATAGTACATACATTCCGTAACATGGGAAAATACATATATTGTAACTCTTGCCACTGCAAATTTAGTCCTTGAGCCTAGTTCATCCAGGCTGTAACTTCACTAACTTCAATGAATTTGGTCCCTTGTTATTATGTCTACATTTTTTGATGTATACTTATTTTGAACATTATAGAAAACATTCATTTGCACATGTTGATATAATCCTGGATTCATAGCAGAACACGGATTTGATAATGCAAAATCATTTCTGGAGATCTGCATGTAAAAGCAATAGGCTCTAGAGGTCAGGATGCAAAAGAGATTGATAATGGGATACCGACCTTTTTCACCCCTTGGTTACCAGTTAAAATCTGGCTCATAATAATGGAAACAAATAGGTCTGATCACGTGAAGGCTATTTAGGGGGCCTCTAGGAAATGTGTTAGTTTCAATTTTGTTTCACATCACAAAAGCTACCACCACAATAGACAGTCATTTGCATTTTTGCTGGTAGCATCAGCACAGAGGTCAATGGCTGCAGAGCAAAACTGTATTTTCTGTCTTAGATTTTGTCCCTCCAGCTAGTGAAGATATATCTAGATGATGTTGGGGAAATTTGCAATATTGCTGCCCATGATGTATCTTTGGTGGATAGACAGGGAACCAAACAGTCTTCCCATTCACTTCATTTACTCTGTTTGTCAATCTCATCTTAAAACTTTACCTTTGTGTCTGTCTTCCTCTCCTCTCCTACAAAATATTATTTCATACAGCAAGCATTGTAGCTGTAACAAAAAAAAAATGTCATTCAAGGAGGTGTATAAATAGTCAGACTCCACCTTACTTCAGTCTGTTCTTGCCTATTGTCTTGCTCAGTTCTCTGCAGTTTTGTGACTAGTCCTGTTTTGCCTGTTTATTTCTCAAAAGGAAGAAGTAGTAAAAGAGGATATACATGTTGGGGGTGTGGGTGAGTGAGAAAGCGAAAAGAGTCCCTTAAATTAGAGGGAGGGGGAAACATTCATTTTGAAACATCCACTGCTGATACTGGCTCCCACATCATAGGGTGATGTGTTTCTTTGGGAATCTCCTGCCATTCCTGCCCCTTGAAGGTCTCCTCTCTGTGGGGTAGTTAAAATGTGGGTGTTGTCTAACCCCTGATACAGCCCAGTAAATTAGTGCACAGAGCTAGATCTGGCATCTGTCTCCAACTCCTCCAGAAGCTGCAGGTCTGCACTCACATTTTTCTTTCCCTTCCTCGCGGCATAGGCCTTGGGGAAATCAAGTTTCCTTTATTACCGTGTACATTTCTCTTCAGCTGATGGCATGGAACTTGGGCTTATCCTCTTTCCTCCATTCAACTATAAATACCTGGCTCAGGAAGCCCATGCACTGTTTCTATACTAGGAATTTCTGATTTTTTACTTAGGTCACTGTGTAAGGTTCATCTGTCACATTGTCATCACCGCAAGATCATGATTATTTTATTAATGTTCTAACTTTTGCCATGTTCTCCACAGCAAAAAGTTGTGCCTGCATGTGCCTAGTGGGCGCTCTCTCCTTTCAGCTTTTACGACTGTTTGGTCTCCTACATTGTAGCACCTCCTAATGCCCTTTCATTCCCTGCTAACTGGATGGTACTTAGAACAGGCTTCCTAGTGACTGAAATTCTGGTTCCCTTTCAGACAAATAATTCCTGTTCATAAGAACAAAAGAGCGGCCATACTGGGTCAGCCCAAACATCCATCTAGCCCAGTATCCTGTCTTCCAACAGTGACCAATGCCAGGTTCCCCAGAAGGAATGAACAGAATAGGTAATCATCAAGTGATCCATGCTGTCACCCATTCCCGGCTTCTGGCAAACAGAGGCTAGGGACACCATCACTGCCCATCCATCCCTGTTCCTCTGAGACTTCCTGTTTCTGCCTTCTTGCTTTTCATAGAATCATAGAATATCAGGGTTGGAAGGGACCTCAGGAGGTCATCTAGTCCAACCCCTTGCTCAAAGCAGGGCCAATCCCCAACTAAATCATCTCAGCCAGGGCTTCCTCAAGCCTGACCTTAAAAACCTCTAAGGAAGGAGTTTCCACCACTGCCCTCGGTAAGCCATTCCAGTGCTTCACCACTCTCTGAGTGAAAAAGTTTTTCCTAATATCCAACTTAAACCTCCCCCACCGCAACTTGAGACCATTAATCCTTGTTCAGTCATCTGCTACCACTAAGAACAGTCTAGCTCCATCCTCTTTGGAACCCCCTTTCAGGTAGCTGAAAGCAGCTATTAAATCTCCCCTCATTCTTCTATTGTGCAGACTAAATAATCCCAGTTCCCTCAGCCTCTCCTCATAAGTCATGTTCTCCAGCCCCCTAATCATTTTTGTTGCCCGGCGCTAGACTCTTTCCAATTTTTCCACATCCTTCTTGTAGCTTGGGGCCCAAAACTGGACATAGTACTCCAGATGAGGCCTCACCAGTGCCGAATAACTACCTCCTTTGTTCATTCCTGTGGGACCCATGTTATGGGGAATAGTGATCCTGAGGATCTGATCTCCTGGATGACAATTTCACATAGGTCTGGAGATACTTTCTGCGCAAGAGAGCTTTGTTCTGACAGAACTTCCTATCTAAAATCACTAGAATTTTCACTGACTAGAATGTTGGCAACTCCTAAGATAAAGCTTCTATTGCCTAAATCTGAGATTCAAGGAGCCCCTGAATTTAGCAACATGGCTTTCACCTTCAGCAAGTCCTCTCAGGATGCCTTAGGAATTGGGTCCAGTTGGAGGTAAGGTGGATGGGATGTGACATTTAATTGTGGCCCTTAGAATTGGTAGTCATGCTAGCAGAATTATACAGATGAACCTGGCCTTCTTTTCAGATTCTGTATTCATAGCATTCGGCCCTGACTATGATTAATCTAGGCAAGAATCAAGCATTTGACAGAAAGCTGCTATTATCTGTGATGTAGCCTGACGGCTAGATCTACTGGGATATCCAAGGTAAATCAGATATGTAGAACTAAGGGAATTTGAATTTGTGTGAGAAATCAGAAGCTGCTGTCAGTGGCTGTAATCTCTTCAGGAAGAACTTTACAAGCAGGTCAGGGACATCAGAGTCAACATTACCATTGCCCTGGAAGCAAGAAATACAGTCCCATGCTGCAATCCTCAGGTGTACTTTTATCTAAGAGCTTCCTTCCCTCCCCTCATCTCTCAAATGTCAGCTTTGGTTTGGGTTTCCAACAGAAGGAAGTGCATGCCAATGAATCATCTGCTCCCATAAAGGTTAGTTGTGCAGAAATAGTGCCTCTCTGACTACAGTTACATATAGTCATGCCTGCCTTTTAGAAATTAAATAACCTGCTCAGCTCTTTCTTTGCTTTACTAGCTGGGTCATTTATAATTTCAGCAAGTTTGCAATCCATTCTCTTGAGGGGAGTGAGAATATGTAACTGTCTAGGCCACTGTCATTGGCTGCTCCACTCACTGCTGTGCTGATGCCTCCTCTTGGTCACTCTGGGGATTAACTCTCAAGGCCAACACCCTGGTCTGTGGTCACCCCATCACACATCCTTCCCCCTCAAGACCGAAACCCGTGGGTGGGCAGGTGTTCTACTCTAAATCACCTATCCCACATCTGCTGCAGCTGGATTCTCAGGTCATCCCTTTCTTGTCTTAGGCCCCTGACCATAAGCTTCAGCCTGTCCCATTTCTCTATACCCCCATAAACTTTTCTCCCTGGGACTCTAGGTCCGTCATGACCCCTTGCAAGGCCTAGCCTGTGTTTGCCAGAAGCTGGGTATGGGTGACAGGGGATGGATCACTTGATGATTACCTGTTCTGTTCATTCCCTCTGGGGCACCTGGCATTGGTTAGATGGACTTTTGGTCTGACCCAGTAGGGCTGTTCTTATGCTCTGCAGCTAATATCTTTTCTCCCAGCTGGTTCACCTGTTCCACTGAATCCCCTCGCACCCTCGCTCCCATTTCGTGGTTCATCTCAGTGTTAGTCCCTGCACTTCTCAGAGTCTTCCCTAGAGGTCTTTCTCCTCCCCCATAATCTCACCCGCCTCGTGGCTTTCTCTGCCTTTCTTATGGGGTCCTTATGGGCCGCTCCTTTTCTCTCTTGCCTCAGTCTCTTGCCTTTTTCCTGGCTCTCCTTCTTTTCCATGTCAGGCACCTCCTCCTAGTCACTCTGGGAATTAGCTCTCGAGGGTGACACCCCCCATCCACGATTTGCTCACCATCACTCCAACTCTGGTCTGCAGTTCCTCTTGTTTCTGGATCCTCAGCATCTCCTTTATGACTTAGCCCTCTAGCTAGGTCACTCAGTGTTCCCCTTTCAGAGGTTCAGTCCATCAACAGTCCTAGGCAGTCTTCCCATTCACTGCCCCAGTACCACTCCTTCAGTGGCTGGTAAGGAAACCCAGGCCCACTCTCTATGCCAGGTTCCAGTTCAGGGACTCTCAGCTCAGCAGACTTCCTCTCTCTGCCCTCACTGCTCCTTCTCTGGACTGCTTCCTATTCTCTGGTTCCACTTCTCTTTCTGGGTGTACCAGCTTCAATATCCCTCTTCCTACAGAATGACTGCTGTGTGTGTTTCTGCAGCGTTTCCCAGCAGTCTAGTCTGTAGCCCATTACCTGGTTTTATAGGCCCTCCCTAAACCTCCCCTGTTTGTAGCCTAAATTAGCTAATTGGACCCACCTGTCCCAATTCAGTTCTTGCAGGGCTAGTGTGGGGATCTCACCCCATCACAGATACATTTATTACTGAAGTATCGAACTTTCTCTTTCAAGTTCTTAGAAAAATGCAAATTCTGACCTTTCCTTTTGGCCAGCCATCAGCCTCCAAAGTCTTTACTAAGTCCTAGCAAAACTGACAATCCTCCTTTGTCAGAAGAGGATTTTATTTATATTCACACACACACACATACACACTACTACTTTTATTTTTCTACTTTACTTGGACAACTTTTTTCATCAGGACTTATCAGTAGTCTGCCCATGACTTTGCAGATTTTTCTCTCATTTTGCCTATCAATTCTTTTCTGTCACAAGGACAATTTGTGTTTGATCCCTTCTCACTGGTTGTTGTGTCTGTGTGTGATCCTTGATGCAGTCAGGATGATATTAAATATCAAATACTTAAGAGAGGAGCCATAAGAGTTGAGCTCCAAATTAAGCTTTCTCCACATTTAGTGCACTGGAGATATCTCTTACATGTAGATTCTCTGCTACATTGTAGTTTCCTTGAGATCTTTCTGGTTAGGGGAGGTAGATTTTCCTCCTCTCTTCTTTGTCTCAGTCCTGCTTTGTTGAAGACAACTGGAATTTTGGCAATGACTTCAGCGGGAGCAGGCCTGGGCATTAGGTGAACAGGGACCTTCATCTGCCAAGGTGTTAATTGTTATTCCCTTTCCTAAGTTGTCTCTGGGTACCCTGTTCCACTGTCCTGCATCTGTTATGCTATTTGGCTTTTTGAACAGAAATTGCACCCTGTACAGATACTGCATTTCATCTTCAAGTGAACATAGTAGTAGTATAGTTGAATGTGATAGTTGTGATGCTGTAGCTTATACTACCAGTCAAGAGGATACAATGAACAGCCATCTTCACTCAGAAACAGAGATGTTATACCTCTACATGAAGAATCACTTTTCATCTGGATCTGCTCCTGCACAGTCCATTCCCTTCAACAGCCCCATCTATTTTGTTTTGGCTTCGAGGGTGCTATAAGCTGGTATCTGAGCAAAGATTTTCTTCCTTCTTTAACAATGTCTGGATACGAGCAAGAAGTGTTACACATGGGTCACTTTGAGCACTGGCATTGCTGACCCAGTGTGTTCCATCTGGTCAAGTATCCTCTTTGCCTGTGCTCAATCCCAGCGGCTTCTGTGGGGTTTCTTGCACATCCCACTGGGCACAATTATGGAATAACCTGCTTATAGGAGAGTTTCTTTCTGATTTCCATCTGGTTTATCCTCTGGGGGATTATATACTAATATTAAGTATCCTAATGTAGATGTGGGTGTTCTGATGATTCAGATAAATGTCTATTTTAAATAGAAACCGATTAAGCTCATGGCCTCCAGAGTAACTTGCAGTGATGAGTTTCCCAGGTTAATTATGAATTCTGTTAAAAATCATAATCAAATATACGTTTGTTGCCTTTCAGTTTCATTGAATGTCCTCTTATGTTAGCATTATGAGAAAAGGTAAATTTACCCTCTCTATACTTTTTATTGTAAAGTATATCTTAATAATTTCCTCTCTGTAAAAATTAAACAGTTTTAAAATTTTCAGTCTCTTCTCTTACAGAAGTCTTCCCGAGCCTTTGATAAGTTTCATCCTTCACCTTCGAACCTCCTTTCTTTGTTATATTCCTTTTGAGAGAACATGACCAGAATGGAACACAGTATTCCAGGGAAAGACGTACCACTGATATATATATATATATATATATATATATCATATACATATATAAAATGGTATAATAATTTCAATATTTTTGTCCCCTTCTTTCTGAACCCTAAATTGTGTTTGCTTTTCTGACCACTCCTGAACATTGAGCATATATTTTCATTGAGTTGGTCACAATGATGCCTAAGTCTTTTTCCCTTAATGGCTCCAGTTAAATTTCTTAAACTTCATAGTTTATCATTTTGTTTCAAAACGTCTCTCTCAACATCTCAGTCCTTGGAAGTAATTCCTGTTATCAGTGGTGGGCAACCTGCAGCCTATCAGAGTAAGCTGCTTGTGGGCTGCGAGACATTTTCCTGACATTGACCATTCGTAGGCATGGCCCCCTGCAGCTCCCAGTGGCTGCAGTTTGCCATTCTCAGCCAATGGATGTCGTGAAAAGCCACAGGCCGCAGGGACATGCTGGCCACCGCTTCCCGCAGCTCCCATTGGCCAGGAACGGCAAACTGCAACCACTGGGAGCTGCGGGGGTGGAGGGTGGGGGTGTCCCTGTGGATGGTCAACATCAGCAAAATGTCTTGTGGCCCACAATCAGATTACCCTGATGGGCCGCATGTGGCTCATGGGCCACAGGTTGCCTCCCATTGCTCTATATTATCTGAAGAGAATTGTTCCACAGCATCTCCTGTAGTGAACACTGAGGCAAAGAAATCATTTTGCTTGTTTGCAATGTACTTAAATGCTGCTTCTTCTCCAGAGGATACGCTGATTCTCTTGCAGCTGCCTTCCTGCTTCTGATAAATTTCTTAGATTTTTCCTTAATGTATTGAGCTATTTACTTTTGAACTTGCCCCTTAACATGCTAGATTTCCATTACATTTTGCTTTCTCCTTCCTATTATCTTTACTGATCTTGAATTTCCATTTTCTAAAGGATATCTGTTTTTCCTCAAACAATGTCTTGAACCTTGCCTTTTAACCATATTGCTTTTCCCCCTAGCCCTCCTGCTTGTCTTGTTTACTGGTAGGACTTAGCTGTAATATTCTTAAGTAGCTTTCACAAGGTATCTAACTCTTCACGTTAGACTTTTGGTCATTTTTTTCATCTCCCTCCCCTCCCGCCACCTTTTTTTGTTGTTAATTCCCCTTTCTAAAGTTTAGTGTCTCACTGCTAGCTCTTGCTACAATCTCTCTCCCAGAGCTGTTGAACTTAATTACTATTTGTTACTGGCATAGTTACTAAATAGTTCCTATTTGTTATAGTTAATATTTTATACACACATACACTATAATATTACATAATAGTAAACAGCTGTTCCCGTAAGTAATTTAGGATTTTTATTAAGAGTAACCTCTCCTGTTAGGTGATCTAGAACCAGCTGTTCCAAGGGGAAATTTTTTTAAATGTCAAGAAATTGCTTCTCTAGAACTTAACTCATTGTGACATTTGACCAGTTTATAAATGAGGATTTGAAGGTTCGCCTTTTAAACTGTTTTATTAGGCTTACTTACCTCTTTGGTCTTTTTCTGATGAGGAAACTTGTGGTAGAACTGTGCTTGTACGTCAGTGTTCTTATGATCTGTTTCTAGATGTAAGTATGTGGTCCTCTCCATTCAAATATATGTTTCAGTAGATTTTATGGAATCTTTTAGGTATAGTGCTGCTTGGTCACCTCTAAAACCTAATCTGTCCTTACTGGTTGATGTATAGTAATTCTACCATATTTCTCCAATGCCATGTCATCTTCCATTGCCAGATGTTATAGTTTGCCTATTTTTGGTTTTTGTGCTTCTTTGCTTAGAGCAGTTGTGCTAACACGTAGTCTCTGAACAAGATCTTGCTTTTTAATTACTCTTTTCAATAAGCTCCTGATTGCTTATTTTTTTCTCCTCCCTCTGTCCCTGAGATAAGGTCTCAGGATTCAAGATGGCTCTTGAACTCAGCACTGCCATTTCCACTCTCCAGTGTCCCACATTCTTTATTTCACACATCTGCCTTCTTTTGAAAATATCTTCCAGGCCTCATTCTGAGTGCTTTCATTTGCTTTCTACTTAAGTGGCTTTTTATTTAGTTGCCACTTTCTCTACTAGATACATAGGTGGAGTTCACTGTTTATTGAAGTGACTTATTTGGAGATATTTCCAGACAAAGTTGTTTTTGAGTTACATCTGGACTTCATCCCTTAAGTTATCAGATTCTCATGTAAATCTGTTTTCCCAAGACCCAGACTGAGCATTGATTGTCATTTAGATGTTAAGAAAGCTATCAAATTTTCTTTATCTCAGACAAAACCTCTTTGAAATTCTAAGAAAATTTTGTTTGCTTCTATGAAAAAATAAGATTTCAGCAGCTTTTTATAACAAGAATTGCTTGGTACAGCGAAGACTAGCTCAGCAATTCCTACGAAAACCAGTCTCTGTTCTGGACAGTGTACTAGAGACGCTTCAGTCTCCTGGGCAAACAGAATTTAAGCAGCAACATCTGATATATGCAGGACTGGTATATAGTGCCTGCTTCATTCTTGCACAGATGATTTTGGTTGAAGAGTACCACTTAAAGGAAGGCACCTCCCTATTTTCATTCCTTGCCACATCTGCTTGCTGTATGGACTCTTGTTTTGTAGGATGGGAGAAGAGGGGCCATACAAAAATGTAAAATTACATACTAGTAATTGTGTTTGTCATAGTCTCTCTTCTCCCATCTTCCCTCCTTACATAATCCTGGCTTTATACATAGTGATATGCATCCTAATTCTGCAAAGTTTGTGCCTTACTTTTTAAATGACTAAGGGTGGAATGAGTGGAATATTACCATATAAAAATACATCCTGTGTTGACAGTCTTTTGCCTCCTGCTTCCCAGTAGGTAGAGCTATAACGCTTGCTGTATGGAATCTTGTTTTGTAGGAAGGAAGAAGAGGAAGGACTACAACAACCACAAATAGTGGTATGTAATTTTCCCTTTCTCCTTTGTCTCTCCCTATTTATTAGCCTTAAAATTGATGGTATAATATAACGTCTTACCTTTCTGTTTACTGTGACTTATACTAACACTACCTCTGGTCTCATATTGTCTAATTTGGTAAAGTGTTTTGGGGAAGAGTTTGAATGAAAGATGATGTACCAAACGAAGTTATGTCAGATGGTAGTGACTCTTGGTCACCACCTAGCCGAGCTGAATTTGAGGGGGTGAACTAAATGAGAGAGGTCTGTATCCCATTACCAGTGATCAAAGCCATTCAGTCCTCCCTTTTAGCTTTTATACAATGTACAAAAAGTTGGATTTGATAGAAAATAACTGGGGGGGGGGTGGAAATCACCTTTTTTATTTAACAAAACTACTGGATGAAATCAGAGTGTTACTTTTATGACCAGGTGGCATTGCAGAGCTGATACAATTATGAGAAAACAAGTTGGATTCTATTGCAGCTCAACTAATGTAAGAAGAATTGAACTAAATTCCAGTTGCAGACCCTTGACTAGTGGTGGTGATGCATAAGCCAGAAAGATAGTTTGCTTGCAGGCTAGAGGTTATGGGGAACTCCTCCCCTTTTTTAACTGTTAAACTGAGAAAATTTTGATGCAGGAGCCACTGAGATACAATAAACGGAGAACCTCACAATGCAATTTTTTCAGCGGTTTATTTTCAGAATAGAACAGCATTGTGCAGCACACTGCTGTGTAGTGTTTGAACTGACATTTCATCCGAAGTTTCCCACATCGCGCAGCAGATGTTCTAAACTATATTTACATCCATGAGGATCACTCCTCTGTCACCACCTAATTAAAATGGTACAAATTGGCAGCATCATAGTTGGGGAGAGAAAGTGAAAAATATCTTATCAGGTTTAAACTTCAGCCTGAAATGAAGTCAGCAAAAATGTAAATAAAAACTGGAATTTAGCCTGGGCACTTAGCAAAGTGTGCCATGGGGATTACATGTGGTCAAGACCTTGGATCTGAAATATGTTGTCTTCTGCAGCACAGTTTTTCCCTCCAACACTGTTCTGGGTTATTGATTCATTACTAACTTTAGAAGTAAGCTTGCCATCCAGTGAATCATCACCCCTTTCTGTCACTCACTAAATATTCCTTGGTGACCTCTCATCTAAATATTGACCAGGCTTTGAGCTGTCTTGGCTTATGAGATCATGGCTCAAGGTGGTACGGCTGCATTAATAAGTTACAGAAAGTCATAATGTTTTCAAATTCAATATTTCATTGATGAATTATGGAACAAATGTAATAAGATTTTAGTTAGAAGTGTAATGTCAAAGTTTGACGTTATCTTCCAACTAAAATCTTATGACATCTTTCATGACACACAGAATCTTCCTCTAGTACAATTAAAAAACATAAAAGTCAGTCAGTAACCAGCTTGTACTTCTATTGGAAACTGAACATTAAGGGTCAGATCCTGAGATCCAACTGATCCATACAGAGCGTGTGTGCGCAAATCTGGCTTAAAACTTATCCTTTCACTTATCTAATTCTGGTGTGGCTGCTATTCAAGGCTAGACCCATTGTAGTAGGGTAGAGGAAACCTCAGGCTGGTCTAATTCATGGATTGGCATAGTGTAGATGTGTCCTGGACAATCCCACTTTTTCCTGTGCCACCATATCAACAGGGAGAGGGAAGTGGCATAAGAGCCCCTCCTGCACCAGCTTATACTATCGGAAGATCATCCTTTCAATGGGATGACCTTTCTGGGCCAGCTGGGGTGACTTAAAGCCAAGTACCTGCTGCAGTGTGAAGCAAAGCTGTCGCATCATGCTAGAAAAATCAGTCCCTAAAACTTTATTTTAATTACATAATGACTCTGTGTTGTAGAAAAATATAAAATAAGATAATAGAAAACTAATTAAGATCTAGTAGTTATATATCCATGACACTTCCTGCTGGCATTTAGAGAAAAGTTAATTACTTTTATTCTACCGCTCTGAACATTATCATTATTTTTTGTAATATTTTTTCTGCACAGACATGACACTTTAGTGTTCATCAGCATTAAGAGGAAATACATGGGTTTGCAAAGCAGTCAAGAAAAATCACATTTTCTCAGTCCCTAGGGAAACGTTCACTCTGGAGTAAATCTGCAAGTGTTACATCATTATATTTATTGTTCTTTGATGTGAAGGTTGGACATTAACTAAAAATAAGGACACTTGAGGGTTCTTCTCCACAAATGGCACAGAGATCTGTCTCTCCCAGCTTCCCAACATTAACGTATCAAGAGTAATCCTTACTTTGTAGGGAAGTGGTGACCATCTCTGACTTTTAGTGCTACAGTTCATTTCCATATATAAGCAATGTAGATAAATGGTATTTTAAGTGTGGGTGGCTTCACTATAAAGGGTCTTAGTCCAATTGGAACATGAGATCTCCCTGTCTGAGTATTGTGTCAGAAGGATGTTGCAAAATACTTGCGTCTCTGAATACTAGCTGTGTCTCTGAATCTTCCTTAGAGAGCAGTTGAAACAGCATGCTAAATTGTGATGTATTTGAGTTTTCGGGAGGAGATGGGGTGATGTGATGGTCTGCTGAGACAACAACTACAGGTTTAAAAAAAATCTCCTCAGGACATAAACAGGGAATTAGAAGAGGAACTGTAGATATGTTGTCCTCAAATTACCATTTTTATAACTTTTCTATTCCATCCAGTGAAAGTCACTCCTTGAAGAAGTGGGGTTTGAGGATGGATATTTAGGTTTTGAAATGTTTTAAGGTGTCCAGAATTTTTGGGATAGACCCTTCTGACTGCTAAATTCTCCACTTACCATACAAGAAGCAAGAGGAGGGAAATAGTGCAAATTATCTAGAAGAGAAACCTGAAGGCTGAACTCAGAATGTTACAAGACAGGATGAAAGATAGTGTTTATGCAAATTTTGGTTGTCAGAGGTGTACTTATAGCTAATTTTCTCTATTGATAATTTTAATTGTCTTGTATAAGTGTGTCATCTTTGTTTTACTGGTAATACAGTGCATGGTGGCTTTCAACCACTTCTAACTCTATTTCTTCTTTTACCCGTAATAGATTTATTAGTAAACCTGTTCCATTTCCCCTCCCCTTTTCGGTGCTGTTTATAATTCTAATTAATAAAGGTGGGGGAGAGGAAGATTCCTCTGGTGACTGTCTGTGAAGGATTGGGCCTAACTTGTAATGCCCTTTATGGGCTGGACCCAGGCTGATGCTTGCAGATCCAGCTCCCTCCCTGGAGAAATCCTGTCTGGGGCCCTCTCACAGCACCCAGGCAGGGTAGTCTCCAGTCAGATTAATTGCTGTGGATTTTGTTTCAAGTCTTCTTAATGAAAACAGGAACAAAGGTTCACAGCCTTTTCCCACAAAGTCTGTACAGGTTAGTCCTTCCCCCAAGTCTTCTCATCCCAGAAGTTCACCATCCCAACATTCCTGACTCTTACCTCAGAGCCCTTTGTGCTAAAAAGGACTTTTCCCAGTCTACTTCTGTACCTCTGTGTCTTGGAGCTGCTCTTCCCAGCAGTTGCTCCAGCCTGTGGCCAGTACTTTGCCTCCTCTGCTAGTTCCTGCACCTCTTTTTATGAGGATCAGCCAATTAAATTGCCCCTCTTTTCCCCAGGTTAGGGTGACCACATATCCTGATTTTATAGGGACAGTCCTGATTTTTGGAGCTTTTTCTTACATAGGCACAGGGCCAGCTCCAGGCACCAGCAATCCAAGCAGGTGCTTGGGGCGGCAGTCTACAAGGGGTGACAGTCTGTGTGTTTTTTGCCCCCAAGCAGCGTGCCGAATTGCTGCCGCGGACGGGGGGAGCAGTCTGTGTGCCGTTAGGGCAGCGACAATTCGGTGGCAGCTTCTACGTTCAGCTGTGGTGGCACAGCTTCTGTCTTCTGGCTGAAGACAGAAGCTGCTGCCGAATTGCCACCACGGCAGAAATGCGCATGCCATCCTAATGGCTCATGGACTACCTCCTACCCCACCTCCCCGTCCGCGGCATCAATTTGGCGTGCTGCTTGGGGCTGCAAAAACAGTAGAGCTGGCCCTGCATAGGCACCTATTACCCGCCACCCCCTGTCCTGATTTTTCACACTTACTGTCTGGTCACCCTATCCCAGGTACAGGGGAAGCTAATTAGCCAGCAAGCTGCAGGCTTCTAACCCCAGAGTAAGCTATCCCTTATTCCTTCACGCTGCCCTTTAAAAACACTACGTGCAATTCTAGAGATGGAGAATCCTTAGCTCTAGGCTTGATATTCAAATAGAAGAGAGGTTAATTTGGGAGCAGTGCATTACCTTTACTACATCTTGTCCAAGAAAGGGTAAACCATCAACATATTGTGACCTATTTGGGGGGTCTGCAGGAAGAAAGCCATGCTAGATGCTCAGAGAAGTGCATCCCAAACTAACGGAGCCTGATTCTTTTCTCTGACCATTATTTTAAAAACAGGTAGAATTTCATTGATTTCAGTGGCATTATTCTTGATGGTCACCAGTGTAGCTGGAAGAACAATCAGACCTATTGTCTGTAGTTTCACTGAGATCTTCTCTTTAGTATCACGTTGCTAATGTCCCTAGGGGAAAATCAAAATGAAAGAAAGATCAAATAAAAGGGGGATTGTTGAGAAGGAAAATAGCATCTTAACTGTGTCATAGATTTCTCTTTAATAGAAATCAAACAGTTGGTAGATGATGTGCTGAATCAGAAACAGCATGCTTACAGCGGCCTGACATATTTTGCACTCAACATTTGATTTTTGTGTTTCCTTGTTTATACAGAAGACAGTTTGATATCCTTTGTACCTCAAACTGCTGTGTAGGATGGAATAAGACAGACAGAAACTTAAGACAGACATAATGTCAGTTGTAGCTTTAGGGTCATGATGAAGTGTTTTATAATTAGCAAGGTGAAAATAGTACACAACATGACCAAACTGTGTATGGAATGTATGCAAATATCATTCCTTTATAAGGAGCCTCTTCTAACACCTATACCAGATAATAAGCAGAGTTGATGGTCTCAGAAGGGGTTTCTGTATAATCTTTCACAGCTGGAAATATGGTTAGATTGTGGGAATAAGAAATAGGGGGTTGTTTGGGGTTTTTGTGGGGAGGTACCTTATTTTGAACTCATCATTAATTTATTTTATTCACATCTTTTATCCAAAGAAATGTGTAGATTTTAGTGTATTGACTGTCTTGTCCATGTCACTTTAATGTTTCCCCTCCCCTGAATTGTGACTTTTCCTGTTAAATTTTCTTTATAAAATCTGTCAAGGGGGGAGAGGGAGGGTGGAAGGAAGTGTCATAAACAGATAGCTAAGGGTTAATGTTTCTTTTACCTGTAAAGGGTTAACAAAGGGAACCAAACACCTGACCAGAGACGCAATCAGGAAACCGGATTTTTTCAAAGCTTAAGGGAGGGAATTGTGGTGTTTCTTGTTTAGGGTCTTTGTCTGTTCTGTGCGCTCTCTCAGCTATGAGAGGAATCTATTCCATCCTTCTGAATCTTCCTGTTCCCAGTTGAAAGTACAAAGGTAGGCAAAGTATAGTCTTTAATGTTGCTATTGGCATCTGTTATCTGGCTGTGGAATCTTTGTGTATTGTGGCTATAAGTACTTAAATTGGTATGTTTTTGGAATAAGGCTGTTTATCCGTTTCTATGTTTTATTATTCTTCTATATAAGTTGAAACCCTGTATCTTACCATCTAGATTCCAGACGAACTGTTATTCTATTCTTTTTTCTTTTTGTTATTAAAGTTTGCTTTTTAAGACTTGTTGTTTGTTTTTTGTTTGACCACCAGGAATTGATGGGGAGAAAGAAAAACAGGGGGGAGGGGAAAAACTGCTCTGCTTGTGTTTAAACTCTCCTAGTTGTCCGGGCGGGAAGAAGCTAAGGGGAAGAGAGATAGATCTTTTCTTTTCCTTGTCTTTGGGTTTGCTCTCTTGTGGAAGAGAGAAGACCATGCTTTGGTATTGTGATGTAAGAGGTTGCATCAGTAACTTTCCAGGTTAGCCCCGAGAGGAAATTCTGGTGGGAGAGAGGTGGGGGGATAGGTTTATTTCCCTTTGTTAAGGAGAACTCAGGGCATCTGAGTCTTGGGGTCCCACAGGGAAGTTTTGGGGGACCCAAGTGTACCAGGCACTGAAATTCCTGGTTGGTGGCAGCCTATCAGATCTAAGCTGGTAATTAAGCTTAGAGGAGTTTATGCTAGTAGCTCATATTTGAGCTCTAAGGTTCAGATTGAGGAATTATACTATGACAGGAAGTGTTTTAAATAGAAGAGACCACAATGTGTCCACTGAAAAGAACTATGAATCTAATCCATATGATCTTAAAAGTGAGCTAATTCCACACCAAGGATAATAAATCTGGAAAAAGGACCACGAATGGTGTCTAAAGCAAAAAGCAGATAAATGATATCAAGAGACAGAGAAACTTCTTTCTCTTGAAAAAGAGGCAAAGGGAAGTGTGTGGGTCTCACTGACCTTCTCCTATTCATAAAGCACCTTATTCCATTTCCCATACAGTAAATGAGAGAGTCTTTCAGGCAAGATCATTACTAACCTCGCAAACAACTTCTTCCCAGCTTCCACACCAAAGCCACTGCCTCCTCCTCAAAGGCCTTCAAAATACTTCTAAAATAAAATTATTTTTGAAACCTTTCATGCAGGAAGTTTTCCTTAAGCCTTACTCAGGAAAATTTTAACTCATATTTTATTAATTTCTAATATATTTTCAGAATATGAAATGGTGCATTATAGGAAAAAGCACTTGCAATTTGAAGTGCAGTTATACTTTGGGAAAGAACTCGATTAACACACTATGGGGGTCCTTGTTTAAGAGTGACCTCAGGGATTCTGAGCACTCTTGGTTCTCACTAAAATCAATCATAGGGCAGCATTAGACCTATGAAATCTTTATTACTAGTGATAATGAGCCTTAAGGAATCTAATCTGAAGGAACTGAAGGCTTTGGAACCTTGCAGGATCAGGCCCTTATTGTCTCAACGATTTCCATATTAATTGTTCTTAGTTTAAAAGATGTTTTTAATGATTGTCAACCCTGAAAACTCCAGTCTGGGATCCGAGGGTCAAGCTGAGTATTTTCTGGCTCAGTATTATCATCATCAGTGAAGACTCTGCAAGCCAAATGCTACCGTTATTGTTCTCAAATGATGGCCATAGTTACCTGTGCAACTTCAGTCTGTGCATCACTCACCCTTTTGAGTGGTTTGAAAAATAATCCCTGCACACTTAAAGCCAGCTGGGGAATTGACAAATTGGAAATTCGGTGAATAAGATTGTTTTCGTGCAAGAAGGACATCCATCTAAAAACAGTTAAGTCATTGGAGTCCTATGACTTGACTTGCAGAGATTCTGACTCAGCACCTGAAATTGAAGTCAATGGGAGCTGGGGATGCTTAGCCCCTCTGAAAAGCAGGCCATTTGTGTTTATTATTCAGTAGCATTTTTCACTCAAGCAACAAAGCTGCCAATGCCAGATGGTGATGGATGCTTTACTAAGGAGATGCTAACCAAGATGCATTCAGGATGTGAGTTGTGTTACTATAGTAACAGGATGTGAAGCTTTTCAAAATGAAATACATTTAAAATATGTCAAATCATTAATTTATGCTACATTATTAAAGGAACAGCTCTATGAAAAATAGTAATTTTTGGATAGATTTGTCTTCTCAAAATGAATGTGTTATGATTAAGTAGCATATAGACAGAACCATGTCACAACTTTCTTTTGCTGGCTCCCCAGGAATCTGAGCACAGTGGCTGTCTGTCTATATTTTTTTCAAGGTCAGTTATTTCTATGTGCTCTCTGCCCACTCGTGTTCTCTCTTTCTCTTTCACCCTGTCCTGTCCCTTTTCCCCTATAAAATTGAATAAGCATGACATTTTTTCTATAGTATTCTTGAACCGCCCTATAGCAGGGATTAATTATGATTATGATTATTAATTATGTTTGTATTATGGTAGTTCCTAAGGGTCCTAGTCAGGGATCCAGCATCCCATTGTTCTAGATACCACCCAAATACGTAGGAAAAAGACAAACTTTGCCCTAAAGAGCTTTATTGTTACAAGAGACATAACAGGTTGACAAAAGAAATAAACTGGAAGAGGGGCAAGATGGAGTATGGGGTAATGGTTAAGCAAGTATATTTTGGTTTGGTAAACATTGGACACTGTGTATTATCTGCGTGGACAGAGATGTCATTCCTTCTTAAATGGTATAGGTTTTTTAAAGTACTTCTAACAGAACCCAATTTGTTTCACCCCTAGTTAATTCTACAGAATTTTTCCAGAAGGGTAACCTGGGCTGGGAGGGTGGGAACAAGATTTCTCTCAGAAGCAGTCGTCCATTACTTCTTGTTGTAAAGGCAGGCTATGACATGGTAAAACAGCTAGGAAAGGGTTAAAGTTACTTCTCATGTGATCTAGCAATAAACATAAGGTAAGGTAGTGTCCCCTTTCTGGGGGCTCAGGGAGGAAAGGGAAAGCCCGTGGGGAATGCATCTTCTGCTGGTCAGGACAATTGCTTTGTTTTGTGTTTGTACTTTGTACCATAATTTGTGCCCTGAGGCAGGGGCCTGAAACTGACTCAGGCATGGGCACTGGCTCTTTCCTGGTCTGGGGAGGTTGGCCACCAATTTACACGGGTATTGTTGCAATGTAGCATCTCTTTCCCTACCATTGGGACCAAATCTTCTTCTCTTCGTTACTCGCCATGTTGTGCAGTGGTGGGCAATCTGTAAACACTGTCTTGCAGCCCACCAGTGGATTACCCAGATGGGCCGCATGTGGTTCGTGGGCCGCAGGTTGCCCACCACTGCTGTAGAAGCAGAAAGAGTAAGAGTTTTCCTACACAAACAGAAGTTGTAGTTCTAATTTCTTATATTTTTCATTGAAAAATAAAATATTTTACAGACATTTCTACATGGACCAAACAAATATATGCAGTTCAAAGAACTGCAATACTCAGACATGTATATCTCTCATGAATATACGTAGCTTATCATATTTAATTAGATTTTGGTGTTTGGATAGGTTAGGCAACATCTCCTAAGGAAACCATCCAGACTACTTATGCACCAATCATAAAGTATTTTACCACTAAAGATTAGTTCTGCGTTTCAGGAATATTAAAGATTACATCAATTCTGTGCTTAGGCTCAATACTAGACAAACTCAAATTAAAAGGAAGCTCAAGTTTCAGAATAAAAGCACCAAAGAAAAGTAGTAAAGTAAAGAAAGTTTGAAAGAACCCAGGGTATCTGTTCCTCTTCTTTTCGGTGTTATATGTGAGACTTTTCAAATCCTTCTCAGATATATCTCTTCTCTTCCTTTAATAGATTCCTTCCATGATGAATCAAATCTGTAATTTTTTTTCTAATTCACTGTGTATTAGGTGTTACTGTGAAGCTATCTCAGCCACCTATAAATACCAGTATTTTGTTGCAGCATCTACGTCACTTATCCATCTGTATAATATCAGCTTACAATACTGAGAGGGTGTGGGTATTTGTGGTTTTAATATTATATGAACACTTTAGATTTTTGTAATTATACTGCATAAAGGTCCTTAAAGGAACAATCTATATCATCCTCTTTGTAACTGAAACTGAGAAGCTAGCAACTTTGCTGCCTTTTTCTCCTGGATCAAAATGTTTTGCTTTTAACCATTAAATATATATGTCTCTCTGTGTATATACACACACAACATATTTAAATACATATTCCACTTGCGAATGAAAAGCAAATTTAGCTCTGTATCCTTCTGTTCTCTATTTCTGTCACGTTTGGTTGCTGCATTTAACAATACTAAAATTTAATTAGTTTGATTTTTTTTGAGAAAGTGCTCCAGGTTGGATATGTTTTTTACCTCTTCTACCTTCCCCAATAGTGAGTAGTCTGTTTTCTGTGACTTTGTGACTGGACCAAAGTAAAGATCCCAAACACAGTTCAAGACTAAAAGTATCCTAAAAAACAAGTTTTTATTTTTCTCTTAATTTTCTATCAAATTAAAAATAAGAAAAACCAAACATATTTGTAGTTTAGACTACACACTGTTTCGCCTACTTATGCCAAAGACTTAGCATTTCAGTAGGGTTAAGTTGGGAAATAAAAACTTTCATTCCGGGGACAGGGTGACCAGACAGCAAATGTGAAAAATCAGGGCAGGGGGTGGAGAGTAATAGGAGCTTATATAAGAAAAAGACCCCAAAATTGGGACTGTCCCTATAATATCGGGACATCTGGTCACCCTATCTGGGGATGAGATCCTAGCTCCATTGAAGTCAATAGCAAAACTCCCATTGACTTCAATGGGACAGGATTTCACACTAGAGGTTGTTGTCTAAGTTTCTGCATCTCTCCCTAGATGGACTGCTGTGTATCTGCTACACAGATCCTCTGTGAACTTGAAGTGTGTTTTTCACAGGGTACACTCGGTTATAGGTTCCTTTTCAAGTTGTAAACAGCTTCCATTGCTTAAGGTCTTTTAACGAGACATGTAATAGCTCCCTTTCCATTGGAACAAAATTGAAAAATACATAGGTCTATTTCCTGACAAGGTTTTGTTGAGTTCTTTCCACTTATCATATCCCCTCAAAGGCCACTTTGAAAATTCACCTATGCAGGTTCTCTAATAACACATAACCTTTCTTTCCATGCAGCTTGGTCAGAAAAACATCTTTTTGTATAGCTTTTCCTGTCCACATTTCTCAGAGTGGATATTGCCTGTGTGGCTGAGTAGATTATAAAGAAATAAGTATCCTACCTTTAATTGCAAATATTCTTCCCTGAGCTTTGTTTTTCTTCTTTATGTTCCACAGGAACAGAGAATGTGTAGGCCATGCTTGTGGAGTAGGGGACTCTGTACTTGGGCAAATCGACTCTAAGGGGACTAAAATCATAAATTAACAGCTGTATTGTTACTCTAACCATTCATTACTGATGTGTGTGTATGATGCAGAAACACACGAGCATAAACTTATCCATAGATTTGCAGGGTAGCTGTGGTCATGTCGGCTCCGGGATATTAGAGGCAGAGTGGGTGAGGTAATATATTTTATTGGACCAACCTCTCTTGGTGAGAGAGACAAGTTTTCAACATCCCCCACAACACACCTTTCAAGATCCATGGATTCTACACTTGTCTATCACAATGTGTACTAAATGGCCCACTAATACCTATGTGAGTGAAACCAGACAATCTTGAATGAACTCACACAGGAAAAATGACGAAAGACAAAAACACCCAGTCACCTGTGGGTGAACACGTTTCACAAAGCTATCACTCTGTATCTGACTTATCAGTTCTCTTCCTCAAAGGAAACCTGCATGACACTTTTTCAAAAGACAAGCCTGGGAGCTTAAATTCATAACTCTTCTAGACACTAAAAATCAGAGACTGAACAGAGACACTGGATTTATGGTTTATTACAACTATCTGTAACTCACTAACCCCATCTTTTTGTCCTATGACTGCAAGGGTCACTCTACCTTGAATGGTCCTTTACAATGTGTGCTAACCACCCATGCTAAATAATCTGTTCCACTTTACATTTTGCTGTGATACTTGAAGGGCCTTTCCCAGACCTGAAGAAGAGCTCTGTGTGGCTCCAAAGCTTGTCTATCTCACCAACAGAAAAGTTGGTCTAATAAAAGATATTACCTCACCTGCCTTGTTGCTCCCCATAGCTTTCCATTAGTCTTAAATTCTGTGACTCTTAAGGAGAATCATTTGCATGCACACTTAATTATAATATCCAAATTTTTGAAAATTTAGCCTCATATTAAAATAACACATTTTTCTTACATTTATTTTAATTTGTAAAATGTATTGTTGTAAAATGATTGCTACTGCTTCTTGCAATGGAACAATACATACATTCAAACTGTATAATACGGCACAGTCAATACAATACTGTGCTGTCTGTCATACAGGCCTGCAAACACAAGTAAAATGAACAAAATGCATGTCTGGCTGAATCAAATAGTATATGAGGTAGGACTTCAGTGATCAGGAAATTGGAACTGGATTTTGAAGACTTTTCCTTCTAGGTCAGAGGAATGAATCTAATCCAATACTTAATAAAAGTTGCACATTTGATGACTGCATGATGCTTGCGAGGAATGAGATGGTTGCCTCAGACTACTCTCCAGTGATCAAATGTCCATATCACAAACAATGCCACCTTGTTTGGCATTAATTGGCACATTGTTAACAAGGTAACACTGCCTGCGGTGACTCAAAAGCAAGAGTATCAACCTCAGGGCAGACTGTTAGGAACCAGAGCAAAAACCCCAAATTGGTTGTGAGTTCTATATGTAGATTTTACCAACCAATTATCAAGTGTAAACTCCTCAGTCACTATAATAGCCTTTACATGGAGTCACAGACAGTCCGCTTAGGTACTCCGACCTATCTTGCCACTCAGGTGAGCATACCTTTTGGATAGATGTTCCCTTACACCAAGAATCACAGCAGTATTCAGGTTATTCCCAATCCCAAAGGACCAGTCACTTATCCCAGATCAATTGCTCCTTAAGTCTCACACCAAAGAAAATGCTTATAGCCAACCCTATAATAAATTATATACAGATTTATTAAATAGGAAATTGAAATCATAGTTATTTACAAGGTTAAAGCAGATAAACATAGATATTCAAATGAGTTATAATCTTAAATTTCAAAAGGTAATAAAAGCTTCTATGATCAGCAAGCTCTATAGGTCCTTCAGGACTAACCCAGGCTAAGCAGCTGGGGATCTCTTGCTTATGCCTAGAAACACTTTGGCCCCCAGAGTCCAAGCAGCATAGAGATAACAAATTCCTTTTGTTTGGGGTTTTTATCTCCTTCCTGTCATGTGTTCTGACCTGCAAACTTAGCTGATGGGTAAAGTCCACTTGTGTGATGCATCTTCATGGGAAGAAGAGCAGGACAAGTCTTTTATCTTCTTCTTGATGGAAATTTCAGTTGCAATGTCCCACAATAACCCATCTGATATCGACAGACCTTTCCTTTTGGGATGGGCACAACATCTTCTGTTGCAGATCAGCCCTTCACACTAATTATGTATCTCTCCTGTCTGGTGCTTTACACAGCCACAGAGGTTCACAATACAACTGTTCAAATATTACCTTACAATATGGGATACAGATGTCATAAGTGCAATTAATACATGCAGCAACTCATAAGTATTTAATAAAGTCTAAACATTAAACATATTATTATAATTCTAATACCGGTTATAACATTACTAAAACACAGCTGAACCAGACAGATTCTAGCTACATATTTGTCAGTGTTCAGTTGAGACACAGGGACCTTTACATGAGCTGATACCTGGTCTGCCAGTCTCACAGACAATATCCACAAATCTTTGGCTTCTGTGATTGTCGTAGCTTCTTACTCAGATTTGAACCTTAGCGTTCATAAAATGAGAAGCTAGCATGAACCCTCTAAGCTTAATTACTAGCTTAGATCTGATATCGCTGCCACCAGCCAGGAATTTCCAGGGCCTGACTCCTTTTTCTGGTCTCCCCAAACTGTCCTGCGGAGAGGACCCCCAAGACCAGATGCCTGAGAGATCTTACCAACAAAGGGGAATAACCTCCCCCTGTCTCCTCTTACCCCCTCCCAGGCTTCCCCTGGAGAAAGCTCAGTCCTTGAACACACAGCACCGGGAGATTAGTTCTCTCCCCTCCCCCTCCTTTTCCTGAGGCCTGTTCAGATCCACCCTCCTTAGATCTAACACAAAATGAGAATTTCCTCCCGTCTTCCTAGCCTACCCAGAGGAAACTCCCCCAGGTCTTAAAAGACAAGCTTCTCTATAAAAAGGAAGAAGAGACATAAACAGTCGCCTCTCTGTATTTCAAAGATAACTAATTACAGGGTCAATGCTTAAAAGTGAAAAATGAATAAAACAAACCTTATTCAAAAGAACTACCATTTAAAACATCAGCAACTACACACTGTAAATACAAAAACAATATTAAAACCTATTTGTCTTCTACCTCCCGCCTTTGTACTTCACACTTGAAACAGAAGATTAGAACTTGAAGAAAGAAGATCCCCTCTCATAGCTGAGAGCAGACAAAAGACACAGACCCAAACATTCCCTCCCTGAGCTTTTAAAAATCCGGTTTCCTGATTGGTCCTCTGGTCAGGTGTTTGGTTCCCTTTGTTAACCCTTTACAGGTGAAAGAAACATTAACCCTTAGCTATCTGTTTATGACAGTGATGAAGCAGAAGTACCCATTCATTTCTAGGAGCTTCATCCACGGCACAGTTTAGGCACAGCAACATGTGTAAATCTGAACAGTTTCTGCCTGTTCTAAGAATAAATTAAAAGCATTATAAAATGAAATACTTTGTCATTCCTTTTCATGATTGCTATAATCATTTAACAAAAATTGGATAGTATTTTAATCAGCTCTAGCTTTTGAACTCTCTAACTGGAAAGCCGACTTCCCTTCTGCTATGAGTTTTGTGTCTTTCATGAAAAAATTTATATGTCACCAAGGGCAATATCAAGTATATGAGATTTCTTGTTTTGCCATTTACTCATAAGAAGGAGTTTCTTTATGAATCTTTAAAACTTGTTTTGACAGTGAGTGACTTGTTTCATATTAAATATCAGTTTGAAAATGGTTTAGAATGAAAGTGTAATTGCATCTTTGACAAAATAATGTTGCTACTGTAATGTAACACTAAAATAGGTCTCTATAAAATTACCACTAAGAGTCTAACTGTCTTTGTGTTTGTTGGACAGGGCAGAGTTTAAACTAAAAGTTTGTCAATCAGTCTTAGATTTTGTTAATTCTTTATTTGTATTGTCATCGTGGAATAGAAGCCCCATTGTGCATAGGGCCCCTGAAGAATTTAATTGTAGGTGCCACATGTTCTGCAGTGCAATTCTTGGGCTTGTTGTGCTAGCTCAGAATCAACCTTTTGATGGATAAGTTTTTTATCCAACTATATACACATCAGTTATAGCAACAACCTGGGCACTATTACGTTAATCCTTTGGAAATAGACGTTCCTTTAATAGGTGATTTCCAGTGCTCTTCTAATTTTTCTCTTGCTTTAATGCATAATTTCTGTACTCTCAATTCTCATGTTCTATGCATAGCAACTTGTTTAACTTAATCTAATGTACAATTCAGAGTCTTTTTCCATTTTCTAGAACTGATTTTCTGCTAGGAATATATTTCTGAATTAAATGTTTACAGTCATCTTGGTAACATTTCTGTTGCTGAGTGGATATGGAAGAAAATGTAGACTCCCTGTAGGAAGCTTATTACATTTTCTAGTTTAAAATGCAAGCTTTACAAAAATAAAATGAAATGACTTGCTCTTTGCAGTCTAGGATAATTTTACTATGACTGAAGTTGTGTATATTGCTCATCAACGTGTTCTTTAAATTGTCCTTATTTAACAGTTGAGTATGGGGTTTATTTAAAAATGTTGCAGTTAGAAAGTGGATGGTTATGTACAAATACGTGGGTATGTAAGTAATATATATGGGATGAAATCCTAGTCACACTGAAGTAAAGGAAAAAACTCCCATTGGCTTCAGTGTGACCAGGATTTCATCCATAATAAAAAGGTGGAGCTTCAGCTATGACCCATTATATTTAAGATTGCATAACAGCTTTTCTTATAACTCCTTCTTGTCATTTCTCCTAATTTTCTGAAACATAAATCTTTGATGCTAGAATTTCCCAGCCTTTGTCTCTGCTGAAATGTGAATTTATTATTTATTTAGGGGTTTCTTAAAGGTTGGGCAAAAACTGTTTAGCCACTATCGACAATGAAGAGAGGAATTAAAACTCCCTTTCCCCATTATATTAAAAAAATTATTTGACCTTGTCTCTGAACGAAATGACTGGGTTAGAAAGCTCAGTTCTCAGGATTTACAGTTAAAGAAGGGATTGCACACATTGGGAGGTGAAATGTTTTGCACAATTTTCTGTAGAGAGAAAAGCTGAGAGAGAGAAGGTACCTGAAGAAGCAATATTTTAAGGCTCTGCTGATGGGGATGGCTCAGTGGGTCTAAACATCAGCTCTGAAATTTTTAGTTTCCCCAGCAAGGTTGACTCAGATCTTCATCCTCCAGTGAGTTCCATGCTGTTTGCTGTGAGTTATTTTCAAACTAGGCCTTAGCTGAAGCTCTGCTGGCTGTGTGTGGGCATTACAGTCCATGATGCATTTTCCAGGAGTAAAAGTTTATCCCATTGCCATTGTGCAAAATGCATCTCTTGCACCTGCTGTGCAGTGCCTTGGGCAGCAGCCTAGTGGTACACTCCTTCTCAGAAGTTTCTGACATTCAGTGGTGCATCTAAAGACCCACATATTTTTTTAAGTTCACATGTACTTTTCCACATTTTTGCTGTTGTAGGTGCATAAACCCTTATGAGCACACAAGTCAGCGTTACCTGGGCTCAAACAAGTGTATGTGCATGAGCACAAAATCACTGACTTAGGCATGCATCAGGTGGGAAATCTTGGCCCCAACAAAGTCAAAGGGAGTTTTGCCATTGACTTGAATGACGCCAGGATTTTACCCCAAGTATTTACCCTCTCAACTTCAATGTATATAGGCTTATACACCTAAATTTTACAGTATGTACTAATTCACTGGAACACAGTGTACTAACAGAATTGCCTTATTAAGATGCTACACTGGAAACTAACTTAGTCTCCTTCTTACCTGCCAAGATGAGCATAAGCTAAGCTAGTGCCAAATAGTTTAATAGAGAGTTACCGGGTATTAAAAACTTGAAATTCTAAGGTCTGACTGGAGCCTCAGTCAAGTACAGCAGAGTTCTAATGCTTTGGACAAGGATGGCAGTTTTCCCACAGTGCATAGCCAAATTGTTCCAGTTTATGGAATTTACAAGCTTTGAGCTGGATGCTCTTTTCCATTACGTCATTGATTTATTGGTTTTCTTAATATTCTCAGGGTTTCTTTATGGGTTCACTGTTAATGACCCAGAAGTGATAAAAAGCTAAACATGAGGCTGTATATGCAATCCTATTATTTATGCATGTGCTTTGATTCTTTAATTCTTTAATTATGTAACCCTTCTGCCCCTCTGAGTTGGCAGCAACAAGGGCCAGGTTCAGTATCCAGGGGTTCCGTTTCAATAACACAA
>NC_133769.1:269383723-269512612 GCF_003597395.2 Chelonoidis abingdonii
TAAAACAGAGTGGTCTGACAAACTGTGAGTCCTGAGTCTAACTTTGACAGATGCATATGCCCAAGGGGGCAGACTTAAGGCTGTGCAAGCAATCTTGGCTGTGGCAGTTCCTGATTTATGAGTGCTTAATTGTACAAACTTGACTTTCTCTTTCTGTAGTCTTTATATAAAGTGTGTCTGTATAGCATATAAATCTATAATAATTAAATAGATCTACCTGTAGAGTGAAAAGTGAAGTGAAATAGACTGTTTGAAGACACCACCTTAGATTCTTATTGTTGACTTAGTTTTTCAACAGGGGAGCAACTGTCTTCCCTGTAATCATAAATACCAGTTTGCATATTTTTATTATGCCTTTAAAAAAAAATCTCTTAGCCTAAATGCATTTGCATTGACTGTTTGGAGGATTTATTTTTGCTTACAGTGCCCCCATCTGTAGTTCGGGGACAATTGCAGAACTCTAGCAGTATAAGTGGCACCTATGTTGACTCTCTGTTTGGATCTTAGCTGCCTAAGAAATCACCTCTCTCTGTGTACTATTCTGATAGCTGAGAATGGCTAATGTGCTCCAGCTGACATGTTGTGCTAGTTTGCCAGATGATATTTGGCTCATGTAGCAGCTTTTGGTGTACTCTAAACACTGCTTATTTTGATGTTGAACCTCAATTTTGTTTTTTATTCTGTAATGGAATTTAAAAACACAAATAATGTCATCTGCCCACACTTCAGTTAGAATAACCTTCCTTAATCCAAACCATTTATCAAAATCACACCTATTAATTATGAGATGAAACAGACAGATCAAAATAAAAGCAAATGAGTGAAAGACAAGAAGGAATTAGATTAACTCTGACTCTAGTTGACAGTCCACTTCTTTTTTCTCCATCCCTCACTTTTTCCTTTAGGCATAGGCATCCATCCAGGCAGCAGCTCTCACAGATGTTGACAGAACCTGCAAGTCCATGCAGCTGTTCACACCTGCTAATAGCCAGCCATTCTTCCTTTAGTAAGGATGCCAGAGAGAGAAATTATAAAGGCCTAGAGTTCATTATGTGTTCTAGAAGTGTTAGTTTAAGATACTGTGCAGTCTTTCAGCTTAAATCTACTCGCAATATTCAGCAAGATGTTTTAAATCCATAGCTACAGAATTAAAGTAGAAAAGCCTATAGGCCAGTGGTGGGCAACCTGTGGCCCACGGCCTGTCAGGCTAATCCATTGGCAGGCTACCAAACAGTTTGTTTACATTTACACAGCTGCCCGCAGTTCCCAGTGGCCATGGTTCACTGACCCCAGCCAATAGGAGCTGCGGGAAGCAGCGGCCATACCCAGAGGATGGGCTTGCACAACCTGCACTGAAACTTGTGCCTGGTGGGTCCTTGCTACTATTTTCAGTGAGATAGTAAAATTAAAGCAAGCTTCGTTATGTATACAGGCACTGCAAATCACACCCCTGCCTGCACTACAGACATATCCCAAGGGTCATTCCAGGAGCCTGCCAGAGCGGTTGACCAGAGGAGGGATGACATAGAGCAGTGGTTCCCAAATTTTTTTTACAAAGGCGAGCCACCAACTTCATTTCATTTCTTTTGTGACCTACCCAAGCTCTAAATTCATGGTGTGGTGCTCAAATCATAGGCCCCCATCCTTGCCCCACTGAGGGGGCACTGACCACCCGCAACTGCACCACCCTCTGCCCCAGCACCACAACCCTAATCCTGGCCCAATGCGTAGGGGAAATCCCAGTGATCTGGAGAGTGAGCTCAGCAGCTTTCCTGTCCCACGGGTCTGGGCCTGACTCCCTGCTTCAGGCATTGCAACCTGTTGTAGGGGGTCACAGCACCACTCAGATTTGGCCTGACCACCCCTTGTTCATGACAGAGGGATAGCCGGACCAAACTTGAGACAGTTTTCAATGTCTAGAGCAGGGAGCCTGGCCTAGCCCTGTGGGACGGGAGCTGCCACTGTGGGTTGAGTGTGGAGTGGGCTCCCTCTCCAACCCTCCCCCCCCCCCACACACTCTCCTCAGGGTCTCCCCTCTGCACCAGGCCCATAACCCATATACAATCTTTCTGAGTGCAACACACCATTTAGGAAAACTGATACAGAGTTGTTGTAGCTCATGCACATGGCCAGTTAAGTGTCTAGCCATGCTTGCATATAAACACCAGATTTGTATATGCATTTCAGTGGTGTAAGCCTGAAAGGTGCAGGGGGTGGGGAGTATGTGCAATTTTGCATGGACTAATATTTAAAATCTGTCTCTACGTCTCTTTTTAATTTTTTTACTTACTGTGTGTTACAAATAACACCCAGGATTATTAAGATTAAGAGTTAAAATAAACTATATTACTTTTCAGCACTTCTGTTTCACTTCCAGAATGAAAATAGGGTGGTCAGTTTGACTTCCATCTTCATTCAATTTGTAGTATATTTAATTTCTCAGATATCAAGCACTAGCATAGTGATGCAATGTTTGGGTTGCAAACACAGCAGAGGACGATTTCTTGTAATAAAAACTATTACCAGTGGATATTTATTTCATGAAAATGTTTCCATTGATCTGAGGTTTTCTAAAACCAATAATAAACAAGTTTATTTTATGCATTTTGTCTTAGCTGATGGCCAGCTGGTAGATAGTTGTTTGTCATGAAAAGCATAGGAATGTAGCACAGGAAATAGGGGCTGGTAACCAGGAACTTCTGAATCCTTATCCCAGCTATAAGACTTATTACCACTTAGCTTTGGGCAAATCACTTAGGCTGTCATTTTCAGAAGTGTTGACTAATTTTGGTTGCCCAGTTTGAGACTCCTAAGTGTGTCAAGTTGAGCACCCAATAACCAGGGGCAGTTCTAGGCATTTTGCCGCCCCAAGCACAGCAGGCAGGCTGCCTTCGGCGGCTTGCCTGAGGAGGGTCTGCTGGTCCCACGGCTGTGGGAGGGCTGCCAAAGCTGCGGGACCAGCAGACTCTCCGCAGGCAAGCCGCCTAAGGGAGCCTTCCTGCTGCCCTTGCAGCGACCAGCAGAGCAACCCCAGTGGCTTGCCGCCCCAAGCATGCGCTTGGCATGCTGGGGCCTGGAGCCGCCCCTGCCAATAACCAAAGCATCCACCTCTTTTGAAAGCATCATCAATCTCTGCTTGGTGTTCCCTGTTTGTTAAATGAGGGTAATAAAATGTAGTTGGCTCACAAAGTAGTTGAAGGTTAATTAGCTTGCAAAGCTCTGTTAGCTAACTAATCTAGTCTTTTGTGGCAGGAGGTCTTGAGTTCCATTCTTCATGCCATCTATTTATGGATTAGCTGTTCTTGGTGATGAGGCTGATGACCAATGTCGAAAGCCCTTCTGTCATAAGTAGATAGGTAAGGTAAGGGTTAATTTTCTTTTACTGTAAAGGGTTTACAAAGGGAACCAAACACCTGACCAGAGGACCAATCAGGAAACCGGATTTTCAAAAGTAAGAGGTGGGAAACCTCTGGAGGTTTTGGGCTTATTCTGGCGTCTTTTTTGTTTTCGCTCAGCTGTGAAGGCTAAACAAAGCTTTTCTTCTAATTCCATTCTTCTTTTAAGATATTCTACTATCAAAGGGTGAGTAAAAGGAACCCAAAGTAATTCGGCTGTTGATGGCTTTGATTTTGTATTTAACATGGGTGTTGATTTGTGACTGTTATTGGTGCTATTCTTTTTTTAAAATCCAGACTGTTTATTGATATTTTCTTATAAGCAAGAGCCTTGTATTGATCTCCTCTAATGCAGTTATTGTTCTGATTTTTTTTCTTTTATATTAAAGTTTTCTTTTTAAAAATTGTGGAAGTTTCTTTCTATGTGAGGCAGGGAGGAATTTTTCTGTTGCCCGGCGCTCTGTTTACATTCCGTGACAGGCTGGGGCGGGGAGGGAAGCCCATGCTCGGTGGTGTTCTTTCCATGTCCCAGGGCAGAAAAAAAGTTACGTGGACAAGAGAAAGAGAGAGAGAGAATTAACTCTGTTTTCTTCTTTGTGGTTTGAGGTGTTTTCTCTAGTTACTGCTACCGAGGACCAAAGGATGGGTGGTGATTCTTTGCTTTGAGCGCCCTTTAACTAGGGTTAATGCATAGCCTCAGGGGGGGAAGTGTTTAAGATTTATCTCGCTGGGTTTGTATTCAAGGAGCATAGTAAGGCATCGCTCCGGCGAACCCAAAAAAAGGGGGGGAAGCTGGGGGATGAGATAGGGAGACCCAGGGGGCTCTGGGTCTTGTGGGGTCCCTCAGGAATAAGTTGGGGCGACTTGAAGGCTGATAGTAGCCTCAATACTATCTGGTGGCAGCGAAATAAGATCCAAGCTGGGTATAAGCTTGGGGAGGTTCACAGTAAGCACCCAGATTTTGTACGCTAATGTCCAGATTTGAGACAGAGTTTACCACACATATATTCAAATTCTTGATGCTATTTGCTTCTGCTGAGTCACAGTTTCAGCCAGGACTTAAATACTATGTGACAGAGAGAGTGAAAGGTAATTTGAAGAGCCCTAGACAATAGCACAAATGCTATCTTGTAGGCAGACTGAATTTTTAACTTCACATCACATGACTGATGTTTATTCCGAAAGCAACTTCTGTCATGTACTATATCTCTTGGGGGCGGGGGGAGGATTGTCTGTATAAGGTGAAAAATGCATCTGCATTACTTGACCCTTATCAAACACATTATGTAGAAATGTTTGTTCTTGTCTCTCCATCCATAATGGCCTATACTGTAGCAGCTTAGTCAGGGATATTAGTCTGCTTTATATGTAAATACCCATTGTGGTTGAAAGAGAAGAAGAAATGACCGTGTTCTGAAGATCTTCCTCTGGGCCTTTCTATGTGGTCTAAGCCAATTCAATCTATTAGATCTTCATTTTATCTATTAATTCAATCTATTATGCTTATGGGGAAAGAGATCACAATTTGACCCAGGCCTAGTCTATTATCTATTCTGTGAGAGTTCAGCATACTTTGCTCCTTCACAGAGCATCAGAACAATAATGGCCCCCATGATACAGTTCACATATTCCATTCAGGTTGTAACAAAATGATATTTTATTTGAAATTGTACATTATAGAAGATCCTATAATATAAAGCAAAAATAAACATGTCTATGGAAGGCAATGTTAAACTGGCAGTAAGTTGAGTGATAAGAATGTCCGTACAGAGTCAGACCAATGGTCCATCTAGCCCATTATCCTATCTTCTAACAGTGGCCAGTGCCAGGTGCTTCAAATGTATTGAACATAACAGGATAATTATCAAGTGATCCACCCCCTGCTGTCTAGTCCCAGCATCTGGCAGTCAGAGGCTTAGGGACAGCCAGAACATGATGTTGCATCCTGGACCATCTTGGTTAATAGCCATTGATGGACCTATCCTGTCCTGATTTGGAAAGAAAACTTGAACCAATGTGGTAGAAGCCTGTCTCATCTCAGAGCCTCATAGGGAAGCAACGTGACAGTCTCTGAGAGATAAGTGGTTCCTGTAACAGTAGGGTAGAAATATGCTGTAATGGACATGGCACTGGGCTGGGACTTAGGAATCCTGGGTTCAATTCCTGACACTACCACATAATTCCTCTGTGGCCTTAGAAAAGTCTCTTTGTCTACCATGTTCCTCATCTGTAAATTACGATAATCCTTCCCGCCCCATAGGGCTTTGTAAGGATAAATCCTTTAATGATTGAGAGGCACTCGGATGCTGTGAGCCATATAAATACCTTTGTAACTAGGTGAGTAAGCCACTGCCTCTTGTCATAAGATTGGAGTGGAAAAGAGTATTTTTGGAAATGTCTTTTAAAATCTATAGGAAGTAATAGAGAATGATTTCCTTTCAGTAGATTCCTTTTAAAAATATCCTATGCAATTCTATAGCAAGGATATAATTTATTAAAATGTATAGACTTTTTCATGGGAAAGCTCATAAAGTTGAACTAGAAAGTCATCATTTTTTAAAAGTCTAGATGATAGAAATGCATAGCCATTATTTTCTAATGTAATTATCACTGTAGTTTTAATGACATTTAGTCAATTAGCTCCTCCAGCTATGGAGGTATCTGAGCAACGATAATGGCTTGGGTACCATATCAGAGAGAAACATTAGGCTGGTTGTAATGATAACTTTCTTTAAAATGTTCCTTTGGGGTGTGACATTTCTTATTCTTGGCCTCAACCCAAAGCTGAATTTATTTGGGAAGTTTCAAGAAAATTGGTTGAGCTTGTTTTGAGTTATAGGAGCATGATAAAAATATATATATATGTGCCCCTTCAAAAATAGAACACTTTTTTTACACTCTGATGGTTCAAGATGAGTTAGTTTTAGAGCTTCATACTTGCCATGGACTTATTCCTCAAGGAGAACAAGCGCCTTTTTCATGCTTGAAAAAATTTAGTTCACAAATTTAAAGGACTAGCGAAGGATTCCAACATGAAAGATGTATCCGAAGTGGTATATTAACACATTATTCTTCTTAGCTCTGTATGATATTCCAAGCAAGTCACTGTGGTGAAAGCACTGGAGTTATTTAGCAACCAGAGACTGGTTTGCCTTTTCTCATTTCAATTTTTGGTAACATCCAAATAGATTTTAGCATCCATTCTATTTTTGATTTGGGAGAAAAACCAGAAGGGCATGTTACTTTCTCTCACGTATGCACCCATTCCTATCTCTAATTTCTTAAGCCATGTCTACACTGGCAAGCTTACAGCAGCACAGCTGTATCGATACAGCTGTGCCACTATAAAAGTATTCATGTAGCTGCTGCATGCCGACAGGCGAGAGCTCTCCCATCGACATAATAAAAACACCTAAATGAGCCAAGCAACTGTAGCTATGTCGGTGGGAGAGCGTCACCTGCCGACATAGCGCTGCGTACATGAGCGCTTATGCTGACAAAACTTATGTTGCTCAGGAGTGTGGGTTTTTTCATACCTCTGAGCAACATACATTTTGCCGACATAAGAGGTAGTGTAGATATAGCCTAAGACTTTATTAGGTATATAGGAACGTCAGATTAATTAGAGGGAGAGAAGGTGGGTGAGGTAATATCTTTTATTGGACCAACTTCTGTTGATAAAAGAGACACACTTTTAAAATTAACAGAGCTTTTTGGGTCTAGGAAGGTATTTAGAGTGTCACACCTAAACAGAAGGTGGAACCAATTATTTATCAAAAGGAGTTGCCGTGTTGTAAGAGACCATTCAAGGTGAAGTAGACAGTTAACACATCTGCAGTTATAGGACAAAGAACAGGTTAGTGGATTATAGATTGTTGTAATGAGCCATAAATCCAGTGTCTTTACTGAATCCGTTATTTTTATGTTTAACACAGTATTGAATGTAAGCTTCCAGGCTTGTCTTTGACTGCATAGGTAACTGCCCACTTCACTTTGAATTGTTTCTTACAACACGTCAACTCTTTATGCTAAGCAATCTGTTCCCTCCCCCCACCATTTAGCTCTGACACTGAGTACCTTTCCCAGACCTGAAGAAGAGCTCCATGTAAGCTTGAAAGCCTGTCTCTCTCACCAACAGAAGTTGGTCCAATAAAAGATATTACCTCACCCACCTTGAGTTTCTAATATCCTGGAACTAACATGCTACAACAACACTGCAAACAAGGATTAATAGTAACAATTTTGCATACTGCTGTTCTGTATCGGCATATTTGAAGCTTATTAAAAACTTGGTAGTTGATATTAAAATAGTGCTACATAGTGACTGAGTACACTGACAGCTGCAGTTTTGCAAAAAGTTAGCTTTTCAGTTTAAGAAGCCTCTGGTTGCAGCAGTTTTCGTTTTCAACCAGGCATCAGTTGAACCTCCACCATATTACATGAAGCAGAACTATTGTAAATGACCAAATACTGTCTTCTAAAGCTGCTGAATTCGCAAGTTCTGTTACAAGTGCAAAGCACGAGAATTTTGGGTCTCGCTGTTTGTTTTTAGTGCTGTGCCTATCATAAGCACAGCTTTCAGACAGAAGCATTTTCAACTATTTCTCAAAAATTCTCACTGAAGTACATTTTCTTTCCTCAGTATAAATCACTGTGAAGGACATCATTGCCATATTAGTAATATGTCATTTGTGATTAATGCTGCTGCTTCTGAGAAAGAAGGCATGTAAAAGGTATTTACTGACCTAACTCTAAAAAAGAGCAAAGATTTGTTTGTATTTTGTTTATGGCAATAATTAGAGTATAGGCCTGTGACGGGGTATACCAACCCCGCACTGGGCCACTGAAGGCGGACCAATCATTGTGGGCCCAGGTGGCCACGCCCTCTTTCCCCTGCTACATGTGCACCACATGCGGAAGCCAGATAAAAGGAGGTAGCCCAGCTCAGTTGGAGCGGGTGGCAGAAGAGAAAGGATGCACACTGCTGGTTCCTGCAGAGGTGCCTGCGATGCCCCATCGGTAGAGCCTGAGGACCCGAACTATGCTCCAGGTCACTTGCCACCGCCTGCAGAGGAGGCTGCTGCCTACTCTATGTCCCAGCTCAGAGGGAAGTAAGGCCTATAACTGTTTGTTTTGCCCCACCCAGGGGCTGCAGCCTCCTTGCTGCTTTGCCCTGCCCATGGGGCCAATTCCCCAAGTGCCACTGCCGCCCCAGCCGGGAGGCTGCAGGGCTCTAGATCATTTGCTAGCTTTGCCCTGGCCAGGGGGCTAATTCCACATGTGTTACTGCCTGCCCCTAGACTGTTTGTTTGCCCTGCCCAGGGGCTGCAGCCTGATTGCTGCTAAGTACTATTGCAGGCCCCAGCCAGGAGGCTGCAGGGCTCCAGACTGGTTCTTTGTTTTGCCTCACCTAGACTGTTTGTTTGTTTTGCCTGCTCAGAGACCACAGACTATTCATTTAAATGACTCCATCGGGGCCAGGACCCACTTGGCCAAAATCATTCGCTTAACGCCACACTAGGACGATGGGGGTGCCTCAACTTGACATGCAGGGTCTCTGTCACAAGGCCAACAATTTTTCTATGAAAATCAAGTAACTCAGAGATATTTTAAATTCAATATTATATAACTTAGACAAATAAGCCTCTAATATATTATACATACATTTAATATTGCTTCTTTGCAAACACTTCAGTATGAGGAATCCAATCAAACTGGATTTAAATCAGTTGGCACATGACATAACAATTCTAAAAGAAAAGCCAGAAAGATCTGTTGAGACAAGCTAAAAAAATTTCAGGGCTTTCATGAATGAAAACAAAGAAACTTCTACCCCATAAACAGGCAACACTGGATTTTTCTCTAGCAGTTTCTGTATATTTTGACCAAACTTTTCAAAAACCTATCATCCTTTTTTGCATGGTCGATTTGCACTCACAAAACTACACGCACAGTTTTTGTCCCGTCACTTTGCTGTGGATACAGCTGTTAGCAGTTGTGTAGCTAACCCCACTTGATGACCAAATATATCATCCACAATTCATTTTCAAGTTCAATTTGCACCTGTTAATACAAACCCAACTGATTCACTGTACTCATAAGTGATAGGCATCGTTATTAATAAACCAAGGTTTGGTCTGTCTGATCAAAGTTGGGTCTGTCTGAGTTTGTACGCACAAACACATACACTCACTTACATACAGGATGGCCACTCACATATCCCCGGAATGCCAGACATTCCAGTACTTCTGGGAAGGAAGTGAGCCCACCCTGACCTGTGTGACCTAGCTCCCGCTGGCTTGACCTCACTCAGGGGAGACACCATTTTGAAAAGTGCCCCTCCTCTGCCAGTGTGACCTCACCACACAGGGAATGTCATTTTGAAGAACATGTTGCCCCTACCAGCATGACCTAGCATGCACCGTGCCTGTGAGATCATACCATACCTTGAAACACAAAACCGAGAGGACAATTTACCTTCCCCCTCCTTCTTTTCCCCCCTCCCAGTCTTTCCCTGAGAGAGACAATAATCCTGGCACAGAAATTCCTATCGCCTTGCCATAACTAGAAAAAGAAAAGTCAACAAGTTTTAAAAAAAGAAAACTTTATATAAAAAGAAAAAGACAAAAAAATTAATCTCTGTATTAAAGTGACAATACAGGGCTATTGCTTAAAAGAAAAATATGAGTAAACAGCCTTATTCAAAAAGAGATACAATTTAAACATTCCAGCAAACTACACACATGTAATTCCAAAAAAAACAGTAACAGCCTATTATTTTTCTACCTTTGTACTTACAACTTGGAAACTGAAGATTAGAAACTTGAAGATAGAAAAGATCCCCTCTCATAGCTGAGAGCCAGACAAAGACACAGACCCAAACATTCCCTCCCTCAGCTTTGAAAAATCTGGTTTCCTGAATGGTCCTCTGGTCAGGTGTTTGGTTCCCTTTGTTAACCCTTTACAGGTGAAAGAAACATTAACCCTTAGCTATCTGTTTATGACAGGAGTATGCCATTTTGAAGAGTTTTCCATTCCCACTGGTGTGACCTTGCATGCCTGGTGCATGCGAGGTCATGCTGGCAGGGGTGGAGTGATGCATTCTTCAGAATGGCTTCCGTCACTCTATCCTGAACAAAACTGTATCCGGTTTTGTATCAGTACCAGACAGGGAACAAACCTTAGAAAAGCAGGATTGTCCAGCTTAAAACCAATAAATGGCCTACCTACTTATGTAAGATAATGTCAAATTTTGATTCAGCTACCTCAGACCCCTGTAGTTCTCTGAACCTTCTTAACGCTCTGTACAATGTACTGAATTCTTACAGAACTCAACAATTAAATACTTTTGCACAAAGAAGTGAGCAGGATGAATTCTTCAGAAACATACTTGTGAATTTTCATTGGAATAAAAACAATTAATTCTCTACTTGCACCGTCCTTTTAATGGCTTTTTGGAAATATTCTCATTTTGAGTAGGATTGGGCAAAGACTGGGGAATGTAGATACAATTGAAGCACTTCAAAAATTTTGGTTTGTCCAGCTGTCTTGCCCTCCTGTTTCACTGTAAGTAAATCAAACTGTGAGATGATATTGGGATGTATAGTAATTCTCATGTGCTGCAGTCTGAATAACCACATTATTCCAGACCTGTTTTATAGCCGCTATGAAATTTTGTATATATTATACTTATAAAATGTTTAGACATCTTACACAGAAGATGAAGGATGGCTTGTACTTAAGATAGTGTACAGCAAAACTGGAAGCTTTATTATACTTTTAAAATAATAATAGAAGCAGCAATCTAAAGTCCAACAAAAGCTTTTAGAGGCTGAAACCTTGAAACACCTGATCTGGACTTAAGACTCTCTGGTAACTATTTATGTCAAACCAAACTGAAGTAAACTTCATTTACAATGACCAAAAACATTATATGTTCCAGACAACATGTAACATATAGCAGCCTACTGAACTCAGAAAATTGTTTGGGTCGTTGCATGACTGCTGTTATGGCTGATAGTCTTGCATGAGTCTGGGAAAAGCTTTCAATTAGCAGAGCTCTCATCCTGCTACTGAAAGTATGTAGACAACCTGCCATGCCCATGCAGAGCCATGATGAAGTTAATGGGACTCCGTGCAGCTCCTAGTAGTACCATACTCCTGCACTCTATTACTTGTAGCATTGGAGGTTATCCTTGAATCATTTGTTTTTGTAGAAAGTCAAACTTTGGGCTTTCCAGATTATGGAAATACTTATCCAGGATCTTCCCAGTCCATCTATCCTGCTATCAAGTGACCATTTTACTGTTGCAGCATGATCTTTGAATTGTTCCTCATAGCAGGTTGAGGTTATCACCCAGCTCCATTTTATCCTCAACATCCGGATCCAGTCTCCAAATCTCTCTGTACTCAGGAGTGCTTGGATCCGAATTTTTTTCTCAGTCTAATATAGAGATAGAGGCAAGTTGTGAAACTTGCATCCTGATTTGGGTTCCATACCTGTCCCTCTCCGCAAATTTCTGAGCTGTTTACATATGGGGTTTGGCTTCTGGCTCTTCTCTTGAATGACTCCTATATTTGCCGGTTTTCACTATGAAATCCTGAGTGCTGGACAATGTCATCTTTTTAAATGTTTAAATTTTGGCTCAGTGTCCAAGTGCCAAGTAATGACAGATTAAACAAGTGAATAAAGTAAAGTGGAATAGTAACTAGAGTTGTGTTATTTGTGTTGTTTGTTTAGATGACTTATCCCAGTCATCAGCAATAGCAATCTTGCTGTTTTGCAATTGTGCCTAATTAAATGAAATTAAATGCACATTTATCACTTTATAAAATATTGCATGGATTTCCAAACACCCCCTCCCCACGGAGAAAAAGCTGGCACTATCCGCTCCTATTTATAAAGTAGTATTCATAATAACAAAAGTCTTGGCACTTCCAACCAATATTGCTATCCCAAAGTGTTCAAAAATCATGAGATTGGTTTAAAAGCGTTGGGTTCTGTTTATTTGCTTATTGATGTTTGAACCTTTAGGGTTTGAGTTTTCAGGCTTTTCTTTGCATCCGTGGAAGTAGGAACTTTTTTAAAAAAAAATAAAAGTTGAGGTTCTTATTAATCATGTGACTCCAAGAGCTGGCACTTTAAGAAAAACATCAAATATTGTGGGACTCGCAATGTTACCGGGAGAGTTGGCAGCAATAAGTAAAAGGAGTGAGGTGCTCCTTACATTTCTGCACCAGCCAGCCGCATCATGGATAGCAGTGAGTAGGGAGGGAGCAGATTTTGCAAAGCCTCTACACCCCTTCTCGCACAGGCAAGCAGGTATGCATGAGGAATAGCAGAGCCTTGGCTTAAAGCCCCAATGCACTGAGCAGCGCAACTGTGCTAGGGAACATCACAGCCCCTCACACAGGTCCACATGCTCCCACCCCCTGAGAATCTCATCACTTTCCCCTTCTCTCCAGAGAAGGTGGGGAATTGAGATACAGAATCTGCTTCATGGTTTGCTCCTGGAGCAGCACAGTAATGTGCTGCCCCATATATTGGACTTGTAGCCAAACCGCAATTTAGTCCACAGAACCAATCAAATCTTGTTCCAGCCCTTGATTGCATTCCAAATACTTTGTGAGGCTCCAGTGGGGGAAGGTGGCTTACAGTCACCTTTGCACATCACCTCCTGGGGTGTCTTGTGTGTTCCTTTCCCATAGCTAAGAACTGCACTTACTATATTTAGTTGTGTAATATGATGTCCTTGGCTATATGTTTCCTTCCGTTTTTTTCTGGCTTTCTGTTCATGATGTCCCATAGTTAAGTACATTATTGTCATGAATAGCTCTAACTAGTTTTTGAAAGAAAGATATTTTGTTTAGGGAATCTTCTTATTGTTTAATCCATCTTGTATGTAGCTTAGAGGAGCATATAGAGCTTTGGATGCAGTTTTCTCACCATTTTTAGGGACTCAGTTACAGAACATGCTCTATTGAAAATCACAAAAACAAACTCTGGAACACAGTGTACTTCACTAGATATGCTTCAAACGCTTTGTTGGCATGATAAATTGGTGAGCTCCTAATACGCTGAAATGACTAGCAAAACAAGCTATGTAAAGAAAATGTTGTACCGCAGGTCAGAAGAGGGGTTTTTTAAAAGCGGCTGAAATAAATTCAAAGTACTGGGCTAGTTAGTTATTTTGGGCCTGATCCTGATCCCATCCAAATCAGTGGACATTTTGCCATTAACATCCATGAGGACAAGATTTGGGCACTTTTTAAACTACAGCATATATAAACTGTAAGTGCTATCATGATAATTGCTATATAATGAGCTGTCATGAAAGAACATTAAAAAACCATAACACAAAATTTAGGAAGATATTGTTACTCATGAATATTCAGCTTCCATGGTTTCCCAGACAATTTGATTATCCAATTCCAATGTTCAAAATAATTGAGCAAACTATTCAGTGAACAAATCAAACTCATGTTTATATGCAAACATTCTTGTTAATAAATATGAATCTCTTCCTATGGACCAAGAGGACAGGTTCAGTGAAGCACTCATTCATCCTTAGTGAATGTTTCAAAGCCTCTTTATAAAGAGATCCTGCATATGCCACGGTGACAGATATGTCCCTTTATATTTGTTAAAAGGAAATCTTTCATTCATTAAATTAGGTTTTTTAATTAAACATTCTAAATATTTGTTTAAACTTTGTAATAAAATACTAGCATCATATACCTCTGTATCAGTAATTTCTTTCATAGTAAAGAATACCAAAATTGTTTGTAAACCTTAGGCACACAAGAATTGCTTCAACATGAATGCTGCCCAATCACCTCTGCTGAAACATTGCACATGTTGTAATAAAATAGAGCAACACTGCACAGCTATTGATCCAATGAAAACTGAGCTCCAGTCCTAAGTCACTTAGGACTCGTGTAGACAAACAGAGTGCAGCACACTGGGGTATATATTTACAGCGCACTAATGTGCTGTGCAGTAACTATCCATGTGGACCCTTGCTAGTACATATTAAACATTCCCTACTGCTTATTGACCCACTCCTATTTAAAGTGGAGTAAAGCGAAGTGCACTAGGGAACTTTCAGTGTATATCGGAGTACACATGGACAGCTACCGTGTAGCCTGCTTTAGATTTACAGCCCAGCTTGCTTCGCACTACCAAGACTAGCTCCTAGGTGCTTTTTGAAAACTCCACTATCAGGTGCCTAAATATGGACTTTAGACTCCAACTTCTAACTTTAGACTCCTACTTCTGAAAGCGTTTGCCTGTATATTTTTGGTGTTGAGCTGTCCACCACAGAATTAAGTATTCCAGGCGTGGACTCATTAGAGTTCCTTTGAAAGAGGTTTTTTATGACAAATTGGAGCCAATTACCTCACTACACTACTTTCCCATTTACACCTGACGTGTAATTTATACCACTATTAAATCACCATTAAGATTAGTATAGCAGGCCATATTAAGTGGTTACAGTTGTGTGAGTTAGGCACTGTAGAGGATATACGTGCCTGGAAGGTATAATGTGTAATGCTGTTATAATTCATTGGTAGTGTTAAATATGGCTTAAATTCCACATGTCACTGTTAGTATGTGTGACCGGAGTCCCAGTGGAGCCACACTGAGGTTACTCAATTAGGGTAAACTGCAAAGAATGGGGCAGACAATCCCCAAAGCTGGTGCATATTCCAATACTTAGATTTATGAAACCAGCCCAAAACAGCTTCTGTGATACCTTACTAGTTACCCAGCACCAACAACAGAGTTCCTTTAAAGCATTTCAGCCTTAGGAAAACAGGCAATTGACACCCAAGTCAAATATGATGATGATTACTGAAAATCTTATTCATTATATAAGAAAGTTCTACAAATCCCAAAAGACCGGACACGTTACCTCCCTGGTTAATGAATATTTCAGATACACAATACACACTTACAGCCAATTTGTATTAACCAAACTAAAATTTATTAAAAAAGACAAGAGAGAGTATTGGTTAAAAGATCAGTATACATACAGCCATGAATACAGTTCTGAGATTAGATTCATAGTAGAGGTGGTGAACTTTATAGTTGGAAAGAGTTATTTCAGAATTAGTTCATAGGTTGTAGTACAATCTTCATATTCAGTGTGGTCCAGATGGAACTGAAGATCTCATCCTTCCCCTGCATAAAGCATCAAGCAGATCTGAGATAAAAAGAATCAGGATGCAAGGGGGTTTATACAGTTTCAGGACTTCTCTTAACAGCTCGGAGTCCTTAGGTGAACAATATGCAATCATGGAGACTTTGAAGTAGACCTATTTCCTACACATCACCAGTAATTAGCTACAGGGATTAACATAAGGCAATTGCCTGTTTTCCACCATTCACAGATGATTTGCTATACATTTCAAAGAGAGATGAATACAGTGATATCACTATATTTACAATTTATTTAAATGTTAAGCTGTCCTTTAGATCTCTGAATTAGCAGAATGCAGCATAGTCAGGGACTGTTTGATTACATTGTTAACCTCTATCAACATATGTGTAAACACACAAAACACAAATATTATCTACCAATATGTCCCTAAAGGTTTAATCTGGTCAGCCTGATTTAATATGTCCCTAAAGGTTTAATCTGGTCAAGCTGTTTATCCCTTTCTGGCCACGTGTCACAGTATGGAAGGGCAGTGTAGGCTGGAAATTGGTTGTGATAGATCTCTTGTGGTATTTACATGCATTCATCACCATGGCATCTATGGAAATATGAGCAGGGTAAAGGTAACTAGATGTGTGGTTTTGTGTGGAAACTTTACACTAATGCCGCAGGAGTGAAACCATGTCTGTGGTGACTAGCAGAGGTGTCAAAATTAAATTTCTCCCCTACTTTAAAAGTGTTTTAATGTTCACAAACAAGAATTGACAAATCCTGACTCCATCCCTCGGCTCCTACAACACACATCTTTCCCTCCCCATCTGAGCTGAGAATAGGATGTCTGAGGGGCGAAGACGGTATGTGAATGTTTTGGATATCTCTGGACACATCACGGGGAACTAAACCTTAAGTTTTCTCCTATACAGATTGCTCTGTGGTTGTCTGTCTTTTAACACAGCATTAAAGGTCATTTGGCAGGGAATGTGTAGAAGCCTCGGCATCACCTGATAGCTCTCTGTCAACCAACTACTACTCCTGATGATGGCCGAGCAACCAGAACATCCCACCGTTAAATCTGTCTGCCACAAATTTGTTGCAGGTCCAGGCAGAAAACTTGAGTTTTCTGAATTGTCATCTTGTGCTTCAAGGCTGCACTTTGCATGTCCAGGAAGCACAAATCAATAGTTATGTGTAGGCAAACCTACACAGAATTGCTTGCAACTTAGCTATCCCTCTTCTTAGACAAGGGAGGGAGAATAGCTAACTCTGCGAGAACATCAAATCAAACTAAGGTGTCCTGCTTTTTCCATTCACCGTGGGGAGAGCTCACAAATAAGTACCAATGCTGTTTGATTAGTTCTTTGATACCTCCCATTCTCTGGTTGCCTACCTTTCTGTGGCATCAGTACAATAAGGAATAGTCCCTGAAGAAAGATATGATGAAGGGGTGACATTTGCAAATTTCGCATTGACTGTCACTCTCCTGTTGTGGTGCAGGTATGAACAGGGAGCACACAAAGGCACAAAAACCCCAAACAAATCCCTAAAAATAGTATAAAGGAAACAAATTCTACAATTTTGTTTCAAGAGAAGAAAATGAGACTAAAGTGATTTTTTATAGGGTATGCTGCAGTCCTGGAAATGGAGGGCTTTGGAAATGGAATCACAACTGCAAAAGAGCTCTAGTGAGATGTTCTGCAATTAATGCTGTGGACGGTAATGCAAAAGATGTACTATATTTTAAATGTATCAGAGTGAATATCTTTTAGGCAGGGCCACCGAGAGTGGGTTTGGGCTCCGATGAAAAAAAATTTTCAGGCCCCCCCAGCAAGGGCAGACCAGCTAAACAAGGGCTGACAAAGCCGGGGAAGCCAGGCCTTGGGCCCCCTTCTGGACCGCTGGACCCCAGTGATTTGTACCGGCTCCCCTGCTCCCTCGTCGGCCCTGCCTTTAGGGATGCAGTGAATCTCAAACAAATTATGCAGCTCCCTTTTATAGACTGTAAATGAGAAAACTTCCACGTCAGCATGTTTAGGGGAAGGTATATTCATTGTTATGGTGCAGTGAATCAACACTTTGAATGTTCAGAACTGCAGTAACTTAGAATGTCATTCAGGGATCTGCAGGAATGGCCCCCAGGGTTGGGTTTTTCTCTGTATGCATTCCAAAACAGAGGAAAGGTTTAAAATATGCACCATTTCTCTCAGAACAATTCACACTGGAGCCTGATAAGGATTAAACAGGCACATGGCATAAATGAAGCTGGTTGGGTCAGGTGTTAAAAGTTTGGGGGGGAAAAGGAATAATTTTATTTGCAGACTTAAAATTCTAATCTTCCAAAAAAAATTTAAAAAAATTAGAGAATGTGAGTTTTCCAACTGTCAGGAAGTTATTTTTTTCATGTACTGTTCTTAATGATTTTACTACAACACTTGGATCCATTTTATTTATTAATATTTCTGAGGACTATATGGCTAAGATTTTCAAAAGTGGCTAATGATTTGGGGTGCCTCAGTTTTGGGTGTCCAAATGGAGACACTTTAAAAGGCCCTGACTTTCAGACAGTACCAAGTACCTACCCTCTGAAAATGAGGCCCCTTTAAGGGATCTCAAATTGGGCACCTAAATATCAAGGCACCAAAAATCACCAGTTACTTTTAAGGCTTTTAATCCTATATCTCTGTGCTATATTAGTTGCTCATTTTGGATCAGTGTTATTTTATAAAATATAGATAGATATGCACAATGTGTTCTGGGGGTAGAACTTTATTTCGGTTCAGCCCATCTGTCAGGGTTCTTATGCTGAGTTCATCATAGTGGTATCTGCATGACTCAAGAACAATGGTACAACACAATGTGTGACACCTTAATTTTTCTTGATCTTTTGTACTAAATTTGTGAGGAAAACTATTAACAAAACCAACACATACTCCTGTGCTAATTGTACCTGTATTTTATCGGACACTAACACTTAACAAAGAGTACAATTCTTCTCCGTCTTGTGTCAATATACCTGATGTGGAGGGAGATAGGACACAGGAAACCTCTTTGCCATTTCTCTCCAGTGTGCTCCTGCAAAAAACCCAGCAATATTGTTCTCTTGAGCCATAGGCAAGGCACTCCATACCCCAACAATATGCCTTTGCTGCCTTCAAGAGTGTGAATGCAGAGATACCTGCTGCTTCTTTATGGAGCAGCAGGTTTAGTTGCATCTTGGCTGCCCCTGAAGCACTCGTCACAGTGCAGGCAGGATAACGTGGAGATCTTCTGCTCTGTCACTATTGTTTCAAACTTTACCCCACCCCATCACGCCTTGCAGGGAGGTTAAGATATGTTCCTTAGGCCAGTGGTTCTCAACCAGGGGTACACATACCCTTGGGGTATGCAGAGGTCTTCCGGGAATACATCAACACAGCTAGATATTTGCCTAGTTTTACAACAGGCTCCATAAAAAGCACTAGCAAAACCAGTATAAACTAAAATTTCATACAGACAATGACTTGTTTATACTGCTCTATATACTATACACTGAAATGTAAGTACAATATTTATATTCCAATTGATTTATTTTATAATTATAGGGTACAAATGAGAAAGTAAGCAGTTTTTCAGTAATAGTGTGGCTGACACTTTTGTAGTTTTATGTCTCGTTTTGTAAGCAAGTAGTTTTTAAGCGAGGTGATACTTGGGGATATACAAGATAAATCAGACTCCTGAAAGGGGTACACTGCCTTAGGGAACAAAGTCTTCAGCCAAGTGCAAAAATTCCAGTACAAAAGGCTGTATAGTGGTCAGAAATGCCATCTACTGAGTTGGGCGCAATTCCATATTGGTGGGAGTTTTTGTTAAATGGAAGATCAATTAAAATGGTGAGTTTGCCATCTCTTATGTTACCAGTATCTAAATTCATTTCTGTGCACTTTGCATTGTTTTCTATTACTCACCAAATAGACTGCAACTCAACCTAGGCACCTGACTCAACAGGAAGAAGTCCTGTCCATAAATGAAAAATCAGTGTATTCACAAGGGGAAGAAAAAGATTCCAGTAGATTAGTGTTTAGAGTTTAGAGTAGTTATACCATTTGTTAATAAGTAATGCTTATTACATGAATAATGACCAAGAGACTTACCCTGACATGGTGTCTACCCTCACACACTCTGACTGGTAAAAACCAAGATCTATAGTATATGTAACCCTATTCAACAAATATTTTGCTGAGTTACTATTTACTTACAGCATGGATTCATCAAGTGTGGAATGAAAAATATTTGAACAACAGAAGTTTAGTTCTTAAATCAATGTTTTCATTTTTCTCAACTAGCACATCAGTCATGGTTGGCAACGTTCAGTCATTCATCTTAAAAATAAACTCAAACTAGAGACTCATTGCAAACTAACAATATTAGTTGTATTTTATTGGCACATTGACTTATTTGCTGAACTGTAATGCAGAAAATGTTGTTTACACATCTGAGCTGAGAGTTCAGTGTCAGATTTGCCACACCACGTAGTTTAACAGCTTTAGTTATTGTAGCAGTGTTCCATTGTTATAAATGGATAGTTATATCTTTAAGGAACTTTCACGCTAGGGTGTACTTCAAAAAGAACATTTAACTCGCAGTTTATTCTTCCCATTCCCATTCCCATTCCCATTCCCATTGCTTATATTGTTGCTAGTTTTCAATACCTCAAATAGCTACTCTTTCTACTTGATCCTGCAGTGAAATTATAATACTATATTTGGCATGTCTAGGGTGATCAGATGGCAATTGTAAAAAAACAGGACAGGGGGTGGGGAGTAATAGGCACCTATATAAGAAAAAGTCCCCAAAACCAGGACTGTCCCTTTAAAAATGAGACATCTGGTCACCCTAGCCATGTCTATAGCTACGATATCCATGTGATGTCACCAGTTCAATGATATAGCTTCACTGGAGAACAAAATGGAGAATATGTTGGGGAAACTGGTTTAAATACTAATATCTCCAATCTCTATTAATTAGCAAAAATGGCAAAGAAAAATATGAAGAACTCAGAAAAGTACCTAATTCCATTCTGCAATCATGAAACCTCATATTGTGGTCTAGTCAGATACTGTAAGTAGTGTTGGCTTTGTCTAATACTTGGAGATGAGAAAATTTGACAGAAAAGCGAAAGGTTATGGAGTGGTGATGGAAATATATCAGGTGGCATTCTTCCATCTGAATTAATATTACACCAGTGACTATCTGTGGTGTACTATGTTTCTGGAGATGTTGTTTTATCCTCTGCTCCACACAGCCTGGAGAGGAAACATGGTGTGATGAGACACAGAAGGTGTGGATTCAATTCTCAGTTCTGTCACAGACTTCCTGTGTGATTCAGTTCCCACCTGCAAAATGGAGACAATAATACTTCTTCCCCCCCCCCGCCCCCACTCTTTAGATTGTAAGCTATTCGTGCTTATTTTTCATTCTCTGTGTGGCTTTGACCATCTTGTCTATGCAGTTCTCAGGAACTCTACAGGGGATGAGCAAGCTAGCTATTAACAAATAAGAACCAGACTGAACCCTTCAGCCCAAACACTGAACTAAACCTTTTAGAAGATTTGGTTTACTTCAGGGGTTCTCAACCTTTTTCTTTCTGAGCCCCCCCCTCCCCCCCCCCCCCCGCAACACGCTATAAAAACTCCACAGCCCACCTATGCCACAACAATTGGTTTTCTGCATATAAAAGACAAGGCCAACGTTATGGAGTAGCAAACAAGGCAGTTGCCTGGAGCCCCATGCCACAAGGGCCCCTGCAAAGCTAAATGCTCAGGCTTTGGCTTCAGCCCTGGGTAGCAGGGCTCAGAGCTCCAGGCTTCAGCCCCATGCAGTGGGGCTTGGCTTTCTGCCATGAGATCCAGTGAATCTAACACTGGTCATGCTTGGTGGACCCCCTGGAACCTGCTCACAGTCCCCCAGGGGGGCCCAGACTCATGGTTGAGAACCACTGGTTTCATCTCCCTTCTCCCCTTGAATATTTTATTCAAACTCGGTTTTAACTTTCAAGCTCCATTGTGGTCACAATTGGTCAGCAATATCTGTTGGGTCAGTCCCTGTGTTTTAAAATCATATATTGCAGGGTCAGAGGTACCCAGTGCATTTCGGAATATCATATGAGGAAGTTCAGTGAGAAGAATGGGGAAATAGTGTAGGGAGCATAGGGACGGGATGAACAATGGAATACACTAGCTCCAGCCAGAGAGCTGATTATACTCCAAAGAAGGAAGAAGAGAGGGAGGATTGGGGATCACATAAATGTATCTGTAAAAGAGAGGGAAAGGTAAGGAGAAAGTAGAGTGGGGACAAAAGAGAGAGAGAGAGAGAGAGAGGAATTGAATACAAAGAAGAGTGAGAAAGGGAGTAGATTTCATCATTTCTATTAGGAATAACCTTCTTCAGTTCATTGACAAACCAAGATTGCTCACTGAGTAGATTGGTAAAGTACTTCCTAATCAAACAAAGGAACTTTAATCTTCAAGAAATTATACATCATTCCAGTTGCTCCGGATACTCAGTAAAATCATTATTCATTGCCCTTCAAGAGATTATTATCCTGTATTAAATCTCACATTTCTGCATATTCTAAAGACTGAATCCTCCTGAAAGATTGAAAGGTAACAGTTTCAATAAAGAATTATTTAGCTAAAATAGATGTGACTAGTGAAATGTAAGTGCTTTTATTAATCCTTCTTTAAGGAAGCTTCTCAAATTTAACCCACAGTCACAGCAGAGGATGGTTACAGAATTATGACCCTTTAAACAATATAACATGTACTCTGTTAATGAAAGCCAGATTCCCTCTGTTTTCTTTGGGAGTGGAGAGCACAAGTCATTGTTTCGACTGACCAGAGCTTGGTAAGAGAAGCAGGGCTGGAGAGTGGCAAAGGTGGCTTTATCTTAGCTCTTTCCCTCCCCTGTTCTGTGTCTGGCATAAAACAGTCACAGCTGCCCTTTCTTGCCCCAGCTGGCAGCTGTGAACAGCCAGAGTGCAGTCCACCCAGAGCTCATTTCCCCAGGAATGCCCTCTCTGTCAAGGACAGTTGTGGGCGGTTGATGTAGAGCTAGATACAGCCATGTGATGACACCCCCTATACTGGAGGCTTTTCCTTGTGGCTAGTTAAGGTGGCTTCAACATTCCTGTAAAACACCAAAGCTGGCATGGGAGAACCACAAATTGAACCCAGAGTTTGTAATTTACTTAATATACTGAACTGTATGTTTGCCAGAAAAATATTTCCTTCTGTTTTAAATGTATTGTTTCCCTGATTTTGTCCTAAATAAATAAAAATTCTAATTCCCAGGAAAGATTGTCAATACCCAGGATCTCATTTTGGGACTTTACAGATGACATGGTTTCCCAAACTTTAAATAGCTTGCTTCAAAACACCACTACTTTGGTACCATTCCCTGATATGCATAAAAGCCGTAGTATATTTCATTTTATGACGCACAGAAGCAAAGAAAGCTAAAAGTATATTGTCAGGATAAAATCATATATTAATTAAACATTTCCTTACCAGCATCTTATTTTTACCAATGACACATTTGCTGTTAAAAATTTCCATATATTCAATGCTATGTTTTACTTTTTGGTATTCCACTGAAAAATGAAACTGACGGACTGACCACTTTCAATTGTGTATATAGACCATTTCACTTGCTGGTACAGGCACTACCCTCAGGTCCGTCTTCAGAGGAGGGCAACATGGGCAACTGCCCAGGGCACCATGGTCAGGAGGTGCGCAAATGCTTAATATGTAATGAAAGACATGCTGAAGCTCAGCCCTGGCACAAATTAAGCACTGGCTGAGTGGCTGGAGAGCAGTGGCTGCTGGCTAGGTGCCTAGTTCTGAAGGCAGCACCACGCCAGCAGTAGCACAGAAGTGAGAATGGCATGGTATGATATTGCCATCCTTACTTCTGCATTGATGCTGGTGGCAGCGCGGCCTTCAGAGCTGGAAAGCTGGAGAGCAGTGGCTGCTGGCTGAGAGCCCAGAAGTGCCAGGGCTTCACAAATTAAGGATTGAGACACCATGGTCAAGAGGTAAGAAGTGGGGTAGGCCTGAGGTGCAAGGTCACGGAAGGGAGCTCAGGGCAATGGGGGGTGGAGGCCGGGGGGATGCCTGAGGAGCCCATGGAAACAGTTGGGGCGAGGAGCAATGGGGGGATGGGTGGGGAGGCAGCAGGGGCTCTAAAATACAAGTTAATCCAGGGTGTCATTTTCCCTAAGGCTTGCCCTGACTATCCTAAAGTCAGATTACAAAGGATGAATATAAGCAAATAACACAGGAATGCAGGGGCAAGATTAGAAAGGCAAAGGCACAAAATGAGCTCAAACTAGCTATGGGAATAAAGGGAAACAAGAAGACTTTTTATCAATACATTAGAAGCAAGAGGAAGACCAAGGACAGGGTAGGCCCACTGCTCAGTGAGGAGGGAGAAACAGTAACAGGAAACTTGGAAATGGCAGAGATGCTTAATGACTTCTTTGTTTCGGTCTTCACTGAGAAGTCTGAAGGAATGTCTAACATAGTGAATGCTTATGGGAAGGGGGTAGGTTTAGAAGATAAAATAAAAAAAGAGCAAGTTAAAAATCACTTAGAAAAGTTAGATGCCTGCAAGTCACCAGGGCCTGATGAAATGCATCCTAGAATACTCAAGGAGTTAATAGAGGAGGTATCTGAGCCTCTAGCTATTATCTTTGGAAAGTCATGGGAGACGGGAGAGATTCCAGAAGACTGGAAAAGGGCAAATATAGTGCCCATCTATAAAAAGGGAAATAAAAACAACCCAGGAAACTACAGACCAGTTAGTTTAACTTCTGTGCCAGGGAAGATAATGGAGCAAGTAATTAAAGAAATCATCTGCAAACACTTGGAAGGTGGTAAGGTGATAGGGAATAGCCAGCATGGATTTGTAAAGAACAAATCGTGTCAAACCAATCTGATAGCTTTCTTTGATAGGATAACGAGTCTTGTGGATAAGGGAGAAGCGGTGGATGTGGTATACCTAGACTTTAGTAAGGCATTTGATACGGTCTCGCATGATATCCTTATCGATAAACTAGGCAAATACAATTTAGATGGGGCTACTATAAGGTGGGTGCATAACTGGCTGGATAACCGTACTCAGAGAGTAGTTATTAATGGCTCCCAATCCTGCTGGAAAGGTATAACAAGTGGGGTTCCGCAGGGGTCTGTTTTGGGACCGGCTCTGTTCAATATCTTCATCAACGACTTAGATGTTGGCATAGAAAGTACGCTTATTAAGTTTGCGGACGATACCAAACTGGGAGGGATTGCAACTGCTTTGGAGGACAGGGTCAAAATTCAAAATGATCTGGACAAATTGGAGAAATGGTCTGAGGTAAACCGGATGAAGTTCAATAAAGACAAATGCAAAGTGCTCCACTTAGGAAGGAACAATCAGTTTCACACATACAGAATGGGAAGAGACTGTCTAGGAAGGAGTATGGCAGAAAGAGATCTAGGGGTCATAGTGGACCACAAGCTAAATATGAGTCAACAGTGTGATACTGTTGCAAAAAAAGCAAACGTGATTCTGGGATGCATTAACAGGTGTGTTGTAAACAAGACACGAGAAGTCATTCTTCCGCTCTACTCTGCGCTGGTTAGGCCTCAACTGGAGTATTGTGTCCAGTTCTGGGCACCGCATTTCAAGAAAGATGTGGAGAAATTGGAGAGGGTCCAGAGAAGAGCAACAAGAATGATTAAAGGTCTTGAGAACATGACCTATGAAGGAAGGCTGAAAGAATTGGGTTTATTTAGTTTGGAAAAGAGAAGACTGAGAGGGGACATGATAGCAGTTTTCAGGTATCTAAAAGGGTGTCATCAGGAGGAGGGAGAAAACTTGTTCACCTTAGCCTCTAATGATAGAACAAGAAGCAATGGGCTTAAACTGCAGCAAGGGAGATTTAGGTTGGACATTAGGAAAAACTTCCTGTCAGGGTAGTTAAACACTGGAATAAATTGCCTAGGGAGGTTGTGGAATCTCCATCTCTGGAGATATTTAAGAGTAGGTTAGATAAATGTCTATCAGGGATGGTCTAGATAGTATTTGGTCCTGCCATGAGGGCAGGGGACTGGACTCAATGACCTCTCGAGGTCCCTTCCAGTCCTAGAGTCTATGAATCTATGAATCTATAATAGGATCTGTGTAAGGGCTTATCTACATGGGGAAATTGCAGACTTGCTTATTCCATAATAGCTATACTGTTTAATATCAATTCCCGAAGAGTTTCCTGTAATATGCTGGTCTGCCCCTTTAAGGGCCAGACTGCCTGGGTCCAGCCAGCCCTGTACAGTTTATCAGACCCAACTGAGAAGGTAATCTGGTGCTTATTATAAAGGGCTGAGAGGGCTCCATGAAGGGGTCTGCTAGAGGGAGATTGTCTCTAGTGACTAGCCCTGGAGCAAAGATGGACAGGAGCAGAGTGAAAAGTGACTGGATCCCAGCAGCCTGCACTGATTATGAGTTTGTGATAGTTTGCTAATTTTGTCTGAATTAATAAAATAGTGCCTTGGGAATAGGGCCTGAAAGACTGTCGGTAAGCCACAGAGTCCTTCCCGGGCTGGGGAGTCAGGCCAGCAGCCTACATGTGATAGAGAACGCAGGCAGGAGATCGACACTTGGGACTGAGGGGAAATTGAGGCTAGCCTGAAGCCAGCCTCGGTAAGGTGGCCCTGTGATGCTCCCCATGTGGCCACTATACACCGGAATAATTAGTGCACTTTGTGGGAAAATAAAGTTGGACTAATATCTTTAATACAAGTGTCAATATAGTTCATTAACAAATCTGTTGGCCCACTTGACAAACTTTAGGGAAAAAGTTTAATAGAATTAGAGTCTAACTCCAGACTAAAATATCTTTAGAGTTAAACAACACATGTTATATAACTTTTTTTAAAACACAGTGGAAGAAAAGAAATGAAGAGAGCAAGGCCAAGGGATAAAAGATGTATACATGTAAAAGTTAAAGTTAACTGGACAGTGACATACAGGAAGGTTATTCCTGATCAAAAACAGGCTCTCACTTGGTGATTATACATGAGCTGAAGTGCTTTGTTGATTCGGTACCATGTTGTAGAGGAACCGAGAGGAGGCTTGTATTAAGGGAACCAGGGAAAGAAGGTAAGTGAAAATCAAGGTATATGAGGTAGACTGGATGAAGCAAGACCATCAGCACTTTTTAAAAACAAGATGGAAAAACTAGATCCCCTAATTAAAGAGCCAATGGTGTTGTTTGAAGCTGGAGGTTTTCATAGTTTCATGGAATTTATACTTTTGATTAATATTATATTATCCATAGGAGGATAGATGAATGTGACTTTTGAGCCAAAGAAGGATAAGATGAGGGCCTTATGGATTTGGACTGGAAGCTTTCCACACTTGTAGGGACCAGGATGAGAGATGTGAAAATGGTTGTTGAGAATGGAGAATCAGGACACTCGAGGCTGGCATCATTAACAGACTGAAGGTGGCTAAGATAAAAGGTCAGATAGGCCAGGCCGAGCTAAACTGTGAAAGGTGTGGAAAGTAAGGACAAGAAAGCTGTTTGAGTTACAAGAGGGGGAACTAGTGGAGGGACTTCAAAGAGGAATGACAGACTTAGCCTGGAAGAAGACCTTGGCACAATCATTTTGGCCTGGTCTACACTACGCGTTTAAACCGATTTTAGCAGCGTTAAACCGATTTAACGCTGTACCCGTCCACACAACGAGGCCCTTTATATCGATATAAAGGGCTCTTTAAACCGGTTTCTGTACTCCTCCCCAACGAGAGGAGTAGCGCTAAAATCGGTATTACCATATCGGATTAGGGTTAGTGTGGCCGCAAATCGACGGTATTGGCCTCCGGGCGGTATCCCACAGTGCACCATTGTGACCGCTCTGGACAGCAATCTGAACTGGATGCAGTGGCCAGGTAAACAGGAAAAGCCCCGCGAACTTTTGAATTTCATTTCCTGTTTGCCCAGCAGCGTGGAGCTCTGATCAGCACGGGTGGCGATGCAGTCCCAAATCCAAAAAGAGCTCCAGCATGGACCGTACGGGAGATACTGGATCTGATCGCTGTATGGGGAGACAAATCTGTTCTATCAGAGCTCCGTTACAGAAGACGAAATGCCAAAGCATTTGAAAAAAATCCAGGCTATGATACAGAGTCCTACACAGTGCTGCTGCGTGACAAGCGTAACGGAAAGCCAAAGAATCAAATGGACGCTCATGGAGGGAGGGGGGGGTACTGAGGACTCCAGCTATCCCACAGTCCCCAGCAGTCTCCGAAAAGTATTTGCATTCTTGGCTGAGCTCCCAATGCCTGTAGGGTCAAACACATTGTCGGGGTGGTTCAGGGTATAGCTCGTCAATTTACTCGCCCCCCCCCCCGTGAAAGAAAAGGGAAAAAAATCGTTTCTTGACTTTTTTCAATGTCACCCTATGTCTACTGAATGCTGCTGGTAGACGCGATGCTGCAGCAGTGAAGAGCAGTATCCTCTCCTCTCCTCCCCGGTGGCAGACGGTACATATGACTGATAGCCATCCTCATCATCATCAGCCTGAGTGCTCCTGGCTGGCCTCAGGTGAGGCTGGCCGGGGGGCGCCTGGGTAAAAATAGGAATGATTCCTGGTCATTCCCAGTAGATGGTACAGAACGGCTGGTAACCGTCTCATCATAGCAACTGGGGGCTGAGCTCCATCAGCCCCCTCCCTTTCATGTGTAAAGAAAAATTCTGTACTGCCTGGACTATCATAGCAGCAGGATGCTGGGCTCCTCTCCCCCACACCGCTTAATGTCCTGCCTGGACTATCATAGCAGCTGGAGGCTGCCTCCCCCTCATTTTATCTCACTAACAAGTCAGTGTTTCTTATTCCTGCATTCTTTATTAACTTCATGACACAAATGGGGGGACACTGCCACGGTAGCCCAGGAAGGTTGGGGAGGAGGGAAGCAACGGGTGGGTTGTTGCAGGGCACCCCCGTGAATGGCATGCAGCTCATCATTTCTGTGGGATCTGACACGGAGCGGCTGTGCTCTCTGGTTCTCTGATACACTGGTTCTCTAGTACACTTGCCCCATATTCTAGGCAGGACTGACTCTATTTTTAGATACCATAAAGGAGGGATTGACTCGGGAGTCATTCCCATTTTTGTCTTTGCGCCCCCCGCCGACCTCAGCCAGGGGCACCATGACAGCAGCAGACAGGTACAGAACGACAGATAACCGTCATCTCATTGCCAATTTACAATGGGCAGCAGACGGTACAGAACGACTGATAACCATCTCTGCTATCATGCAAAAGCAAATGAATGCTGCTGTGTAGCGCTGCAGTATCGCCTCTGTCAGCGGCATCCAGTACACATACGGTGACAGTAAAAAAAAAAGGCTGAACGGGCTCCATGGTTGCCGTGCTATGGCATCTGCCAGGGCAATCCAGGGAAAAAGGGCGCGAAATGATTGTCTGCCGTTGCTTTCCCGGAGGAATCACTACCAGCTTGGATATTTTCTCGCTGCCACCAACTAGGACTATTGGGGTTCCTAGTTACCCCCTGAGTCACCCCAACTTTTTCCTGGGGGACCCCCAAGACCCAGAGCCCTGGGTCTCCCTCTCTCCTCTCCCAGCTTCCCTCCTTCCCTGGGTTAGCCGGTGCGAGACTAGACTTCACTCCTTGAATGAAAAACCAAGAGAGCTATTTACTTCCCCCGAGGCTAGGCATTCACAGCTAATCACAGATAACACACAAGGAGATTCCCCTCCCTGGTCCGTAGCAGTAACTAGAGAGAAAAACCTCAAACACAAGAAAACAGAGATGATTCTTTCTCTCTTTCCCCGTCCTGTTCCCGCCCTGGGACGATAGGAAAACCCACAGCCTGGCTTTTCCTTTCCCTTCTCTGTCTTCCCGTGAGGGAGACAGCTACCTGGTACAGAAGTTCTATCCCTTTGCCTCACTAGGAAAAGAAACTCCCACCAGTTTTCAAAAAAACTTTATATAAAAAAGAAAGAAAATACAAAACAATAATCTTGCATTAAGAAACTTCAATACAGGCTCTTGCTTATAAGAAAATATGAATAAACAGTCTGATTTAAAAGATAGCCCGATTAAACCAGTCCAGCAAATCAACATACATGTAAATACAACACAAAGCATCATATAACCTATTTACTTTGTTTCCTTTGTACTCACAGATGTTTAGGAGAAACTTTGAAATAAGATGGAGTTAGAAGAAAGCTTGTTGACCAGTATACAAATTCGCCCCTGATTTTTAAACAATCCAGTTCTCTGATTGGTCCTCTGGTCAGGTGTTTTGGTTCCCTTTGTTCACCCTTTACAGGAAAAGAAAATTAACGCCATTACCTTAACCTATCTACTTATGACAGTCCAGACCCAGAGCTCAGTTTCAGACTTGCTTTATGGCTCCTACCTCGGAGTCCCTATCCTCTGAACCTGATCCCAGATTCGCGTAGGGCCATGTTGGGTGAGGTGCTGGGGAGTAGATAGGGGGAAGGCAGCTGGCTGCCTGCCTTGCTGAGGAATGAAAGTTAAAGTAACCTTTCAGTCTTCCTCAGCAGCGAGCCAGGATGGACATGTCAATTCATAAAGGTGCTGGGTTGGGCGTTCAGCCAGCTGTTTAACAAAATCAGGATTAGGGGAATGAGGGTAAAGGTGAGCAGATATCCTATTTTGTAGGGACAGTCCGAAGTTTTGGGGTCTTTTTCTTATATTGGCTGTCCTTATCCCACCCCACATCTGTCCTGATAAATATAATTCCCACTTGCTGTCTGGTCACTCTAGTGGGCGGTACATTGGTGGCGCCTATATATAGACAAAGCCCCAAATTCAGGACTGGCGGCCTATAAATCAGGTTAAAAAAATCGGATTGGTCACCCTAGGCTGGGGAAGCTAGCCTCTCCCCTTTGGGGCTGGCAGCATTGCAGCACGATCTATTCATCGGGGGGGAGCTGCACAGGGCAGGATGAAGCTGCTGTGGCTCCAATGGGTGAAACGCTGGCTTCTGAGATCAGGATGCTGTGCTAAACTTTACCATGGTCCATAACACCCAGTGGGCTGGAGTGCTAATTGGCGTGTGACTGGACCTGAGGGTTTGCTAGGCTGCTGTTGCCAACTCTGACACCCCAAGAGGTGGATTTTGGGGTCCTGCAGTACTTGCCACTATCCTTCTCTATGCACGCTGTGGGGAAAGGCGGGAGGACCAGCAGGCTGTAGGGGTCATGAAAGCGTACTGTGCTTGCCATTTAGAATTGTCAATTTAAGCCAAATTTGTTTGCCAAAATTTTGCTAACAATCCTGAATCTCAATTTCAATATTTTTTTATCAAAAAAATCAATTCGTGCCAAAAACAGAAAATTAAGTTGTTGTTGACAATTATTAGTGACAGCAGTTTTGGTTTGTAGGCAAGGAGCTGGCCATTTTCATCAGAGCAAACTGAAAATAAATGTTGACTGACCTTCCTATAGCCCTGTTACTCCCTGATAAAGAACCCTCCAACAACTGTAATATGCTCATCTCCTTACTAAGTGTATAAGAGCAGGGGTCAGCACCTACGGCAATGTGCCACAAAGGTGGCAGATGAGCTGATTTTTGATGGTATACAGCGGCAGGCTGAGTGGGCTCAGCCCTCACTGCTCTGGGGTCGGCTGCTGCCCCTATGCCAACTGGTGGGATCCGCATTGGGAATGCCACCCACTCAGGCACCTGCTGCTGGAAATCTGGGGACCCCCAAGGAAACCAGGCTGAGTCCCAGCAGGCTGGAGCGAGAACCCCCGGGTGATACACTCAAACCCTGCTGTCAAGTCCTGGGTTCCATTTTCACTCAGCGCGTAGGCGGTACTAGCAGTGCGCTGAATGTGGCTGGGCTGATAGCAAAGGGCAACTAAGATGACATTAAGTGGAGCTTGAAGTAAGAAAAACAATCAGTCTGCTAACCAGTCTGGCCGGGTGCCAGCAGCACTCAGCCTACTGTATCTAACAAAATGGTTCTGGCTGCTGCGCAAATTAGCCCCTTAAGCAAGGGGCATTTCAGGAAGTTTGAAAGCCTCTGATAAGCCCCACCTCTGCTCTGCCATACCAGGGTGAGCAGAAATCCAGGCTGGTGCGCGGCATTGAGGGATATGCTTGGCGCCAGATCTCGCTAGTGACAGGGTGTGGTCAGAACCCTGAGACCTGCAGCGGGCTGAACAGGCCTGATTCGGATCCTTGTCTTAGGGTTCCAGTCACCAGCCCCACTGCAGCCTGGCTGCATGGTCTGGGGTTTCATTTAGTCACGCTGGCAGTTGCCTGATGCGGAACGGTAGCCTGACTTTGCATCGTACTTCTACTTGATGCAGTGTAAGCATTGAATAAATTGTGACAGTTTAATCAATCTAGCATTTCTAATGCAATATATTCTAATGAGTGTACATTGCCAGAACTCGTAATTCTACTGACAATTCCTGGTATAACAGTAGCATCAGGAGAATCGGAGTTTCTCAAGAAAACTAAGCTCATAAAAAACTATCTCCGCTCTACAATGAGTCTAGGAACACTTGACTGGTCTTGCTGTTTGCAATCAAAACAACAGACACGACTTTGTTCTTGTCATACGATGATATTTGATACTCAGAAAAGTTTTGCAGCCACTTACCCCCCTCACACAAGCCAGAAGATTGTTTTAAATTAAAAACCAATTTCTTGTTAAATCAATACCTCTTCATCAAAGTTTCACAATAAAATTTTTGACAAATTTAAAAATTATATTATTTGCATCATTCTGTCAATCAGAATTTTTCTATTAGTGCTACTTCTTTAGTCTAGTGCCATCAGCATTACAGCTGCTTAATTAAGTAAAACTGCTTAATTAAGTTAAACTGGTTTTAATAACGTGAATGTGGCAAGTTTTCCAGTACTGTATGCTTATATTTGTGTTGCTAAGAGCAGATCAGGCACAGGGGCACCAGTTTAATAATCTCGCCTAGGGCACCATAAATCCTAAGGATGGCCCTGTTAGCCTCGGACCATGGATGCACACCACCGAATTAATGTGCTTAGTGTGGCCGCGTGCACTCGACTTTATACAATCTGTTTTACAAAACTGGTTTATGGAAAATCGGAATAATCCCGTAGTGTAGACCTACCCATTTTGACTGGTCTTGAGGGCAGTGAGGTTGCAGGTATCAAGGCTAGAAAAGAGGAGCTCACAGTAGTAAAGATGTGAGATGATGAGGGATTAGACAAGAGTTTTGGCAGTGTGGACAGAAAGGAAACATTGGATCATGGAGATATGCAGGAAGAAGTGGTGAGATTTATACTCTCTGGATGTGGGGGAGGAAGGCAAGAGAGGGTCAGTTCAAAGTTGAGCTAGGACTATGGATCCAAGTGACAGGGAGAATAGTGGTACTGTCCACCCCAGCGGAGGAAAATAGAGAGTTCCAGGGAAAAGATCAGCAGCTGTGTTTTGGCCACATAAAGTTTCATTTTGAGGCTAGACATCCACAAAGACACATCAGAAAGACAGGCCAAGATTTTAGTCTAGATGTGGTCAAGCAGAAAGGTAACTTTGTGAGCAAGACATGAATATAGTATTCAAAGCCATGCTTGCAGATGAAATCACCTGCCTGTTGGATGGGGGAGGAGGAAGGTAACATCCCTAACTCTGTGTTCAAATGTTCAGTGCTCTTTTGTGTGTCACACAGTTTATTGCTGAAGATTTCTAGGTTCTATTGGATATTTTTTGTAATTAATAATTAAATACTTTTACAATTAATACAGTTATCGCAGCTACGTACAAAGACTGAAGCACGGTACTTGCAAAAAAGGACAAGTGAATTTTAATTATATAGCATTTTAATATAGATCTTGGTATGAACTAGGGAACACACTTTGAAAATCTGTATGCCTTATATTCACAGCCTGTCTCTATTGCATTAATAGAAAACATCTTACACTTAAGCAGTACTTTTCACCCTGTAACATCTCAGATCTGTACATAAACATTACAAAAAAATTAGATCCATATCCTGACATTGATCTGTGGGAGTTCTATCAAAAAAGGAGCCTAGACTTCTATGTATGTAAAAAATGTGTGGTTGCCAAAACAATACTTTTCATTGCTGTTAATCAAAAACTATGTAATATAGCAGATAAAACCTTTATTTCTTATTTCAAAGATAATGAGTTGAAATACTGTTAATATTCTGCTTCTCTCATCATTTCTGTTCACTTTTTTTCTATCAGTTCTTGTGTCTCTTTTTTCTTTAGAAATCTGCTCCAAAATATTGCACTTGTTTAGAGGTGGGAATGGGGGTTGGGAGAAAAACAGTAGGGAAAAAACATAGCTCAGTGTTTCTCAAACTGGGGTCACTGCTTGTGTAGGGAAAGCCCTTAGCAGGCTAGGCTGGTTTGTTTACCTGCCCCGTCCACAGGTCCGGTCGATTGCGGCTCCCACTGGCTGCGGTTTGCTGCTCCAGGCCAATGGGAGCTGCTGGAAGCGGCGCGGGCTGAGGGACTTACTGGTTACCACTTCCAGCAGCCCCCATTGGCCTGCAGTGGCGAACCGAGGCCAGTAGGAGCCACAGTCGGCCAAACCTGTGGATGGGGCAGATAAACAAACCAGCCCAGCCCGCCAGGGGCTTTCTTTACACAAGAGGCAACCCTAGTTTGAGAAACACTGACATAGCTTAACTATATAAAAAATATTAGTCATTTGAATGACCATATTAAATATGACACATCTTTTTTTGTCTAGCTTTGTTTCCCCATTCCTTAATTCAGAGTTTCCATGTGTGGGTTCATGGGTGGAGAGAGCAGGCCTTGTTTTAAAAAAAATTCTCACTAGTGCAGCTGCACCTACGGTAGCAATGGTGGGAGTATTAGCAGGGCTTTGGAGGCCATTTTAACCACTCATTCATCTAGACTTCTTCTGAGGAGGATTAGGTGACACTAAGATGGAAGAAAAAGTAGTGTAGTGTGGAAACAGCCTAATAACATTTTAGTTCATTTGACAACTTAGATGACATCTACACAGCAGTGTGTACTCATGTCTTACCTTTCCTTCCCAGAGGCACAAGCCACCCTCTGAGAGTCTATGCTGCAGAGCTGCACACACTCCATAACCCATGTACCTGCATCTACAGTGACGCTGCAGTTACATATGGTTAACACTAGGATTTCTGAGGTGTATCTCACGGTTTATAGAACTCGATCCTACAGACAAAACTTCCATCTTCAACAAGACTTTTGCCTGAATTAGGTTTGAAGGATGGGGTCCTTTAACCAATTCAGCTGTGCCTGTATTTTAGGATATCACACTTTCTTTTTAAATATGGCTGAACTGTTCCCCACTGTCCCTAATTAGGCCTTTTTATCTGTGAAATAGTAAAATACATTTGTACTATATGGGTGGCTAAGATGAGATAAGTGAATGTTTGACAAGTATTGTCTATTTAAGTTACCCTTAGACCTAAATTATCTGTTATAGCAGAGAAATGACTGATGAATTACACAGCAAACTCATTCACCCTGTGATTCGGTAATTTTTTTAATTGTCACTTAAATGTAGATTTCTATTGGTTCGTGTGGCCTTCTTACTGTCTAGTGTTTGCTCTTAGGTTTTACCTGTTGTTTGTTTAACAAATATCTGGTACATACTGTACCTGCTCAGAACCTTGAGTGTCTAATATATCAGAATCCTGAACTAAGTGCAAGAATCAGAATCCTGAACTAAGTGCAAGAAGAACAAAGATGAAATTCATATAAAGAGGTATTCTGAAGGCCATAACATGAACAAATGCTCAGGAAAAATTACTAGTTACATGTGAAGTTAAATTTTATATCTACGGACACCTAAGCCATATGTCAAAGTCAGTAATGCTTGATAATTCATAACATTTTAAGACCTGCATATTAAAACTACTTTATATAATCTTTTAATTAGTGCTCTTGTTAGTTACTGCAAGGTATGTGACAAAATTTAAACAGCTTAATAATCTCCAAGAAATGTAAACTAGGCTTTTCTATTTTTATGTCACCTGCAATGTCTTGGATTTCTTTGCTTGGTTTTAAAATACTCAAGCACTGCTTTAATAATTGTTGAAAGCTAGTAATACCTCTTTCTTTTGAATAGTCTGAGAGGCACTGACAACACTGGCTTTCGTAGGGCTGGTCTACACTACTAGGGAAAATCGATCTCAGATACGCAACTTCAGCTACGTGAATAACGTAGCTGAAGTCGAAGTATCTAAGATCGAATTACTCACCATCCTCACGGCACAGGATCGATGTCCGTGGCTCCCCATGTCGACTCCGCAACTCCGTTAGGGTTGGTGGAGTTCCGGAATCGATATAAGCTCATTCGGGGATCGATATATCGCGTCTAGATGAGACACGATAGATCGATCCCCGAGCAATCGATTGCTACCCGCTGTTATGGCGGGTAGTGAAGACGTAGCCATAGTTACTTAGAGCTGAGGATCGATACTTCCTTTAGGCCCTCCTTAAAAAAAAAAGAAAAAAAAAAAAAGAAAAGAAAAACAGCCAAAGAGGAAAGAAGAAAGTACAAAATATAGGCAGACAATCCTGCACAGTAGATATGGAATGGAGCTATTGGATTACCCTCCCCATCTTCTGAATGGGAACCCTGTTTTAATCTTGTAGCCTTTCCTGCACATGTATTAATGTTGACAACATATTTCTCAGATGTATGCTATAGAGAGTATTCTGAACTTTTAGGATCAGATTGCTCTGGTCCTTAGCATGGGTGTACATGCGGCCTTCACCCCTCCCACCCCATTGTACCCTCCTAACTAAATGGCCAGGGATTTGGCAATCCTGCACTTTTCCCTTTTTGCAACCTAAAAGATGCAGCCCTAAAGGAAGCAGGGAAGAGTTGGGATCATTTTTCTCCCCCGCCCAAACTGACCCACTGATCTGGCTAGTCACAAGAGGGCAGGGGGCACCATCCCAAAGGATGCTGCCGTGTACAAACTCCCTCTTCATGCCAGGAAGCTTTAGGAGACATTGCACACAATCCCTGTGGAGTGCTTCTTGGGGCAGAGCAGCTACGCGCCGTCCTCTTCTCAGGGCTGTCAAATTTTCATAATTGTAGTTAAATGCCACAATCTAACCCATGTGTTTTAAAATGTGGATTGAAAGCAACATTACATGGGAATTGCATCCACTATTCCTTAAGGAAACAAAACCAGGAGCTAGAGAAATTACCAAATCTGGAGAATCATAGAAGTGTAGGACAGGAAGGGACCTCAGTAGGTCATCTAATCCAGTCCTCTGTACTCAAGGCAGGACTATATAATACCTACACCATTCCTGAGAGGTGTTTGTCTAACCTTTCCTTAAAAACCGCCAGTGATGGAGATTAGAGTGCTGTGGGTTTACCTTGGACGCTGGGCCCGCCAACCATGTGATCCATACCAAAGCCACTGTGCGTGTGTTAATGTGTACAGGGAACATACCATGTGCACCTGTTGATGTGTATTAACAGTGTGCTAATGTGGATTGCTCTAGTCCCACTTCAAAGATGTCTTAATCAAAGTGCATTGAGGAACTGTTAATGCACGTGAGGGTGCATATGGACAGTGATTCCACACCATGGCAGGCTGTTACGGGGTAGATCGCACCCTAATTTGCTGTAAATCTGCCACCTGAGGCAGCTGCCCTACTTGCCTATGCCAAGAGTGGCCTTTGCATACACTTCCTTTTGTCAATGCCATAATATGCTTGAAAAGGTGACACCTAAAGGCTGCCGTGGTGGGGGCAGCATTAGCTCCATCATGGACTGAAAACTAATTAGTGGTGTGTTCTGAGTAGCTATATTTCATGCTTATATGGTTATCAGACGTTTTCTCCTAATGAGTTCCCTTTATCCTTTTCGTAACTCAGGCCAAAGTGGTCAGAGCTACATCCTGGTTCTCTTTTCTGGATTGGAGGGGGGTTTTTTTGTTTTTTTTTTTTGGCTTATCAGATGCCTCTACTGATGAGATACCATTCCTAGTGTTCATTTAACTCCTGTATACTCAAGGTCCGCAGCTGAAGCCAAGGCCTCAGTCCTATAGTTTGTGCTTCACTACAGAGTAAAGCTGAAAACACCTCAGGAAGCTTTGAGATTTGGGAGCCATTTTCAAGGGCGAAAAGGTAGTTAGGTACCCAACTCATGGTTACTTTCAGTAACTTCAATCTGTGCCTTTCAAAATCTCCCTGTGGAACTGCTGCTGTGGCATTGCTGAAGAACTGTAGCAGCAAATACAGCTCAAAGGCACATGCCAAGAAGGCAGGGAAAAAAAAGAAAATCCAGGAAGAGAAGCTGCAGATTAGGTTCCCAGATGGGAATTGAGATAAATGAGCAAAAGCTCCTAGAGGATGGAACAGTGTCCTGCCTACCTGCTGTTCAGGCCTGAGTGCATTCAATAAAATAACACGACAGTCGCAGCGTAGGCAGTGTTTTGATGGATGTTAGGAGCTAGATGGAAATTTTGGTGGACGTATAGGAATGGAATAGGATTGGAAGCAATATGGTGGAGAGGATAAAAAGCTGGGAGGGTAGGATGTGGATAGGCCAGTATGAGGTGGGATTCTGGAAGGCCAACAGCAAAAGGAAAATAGTGAATAAAATACTTTTGAAGTGAAAGAAAAGGAGAAGTCTGCATGTGTGCACATGCTGCAGGCCATCTGCAGAAGAGACAAAAAAATCAGTAGAGGAACAGAACTGTTTTACTACTGTATGGTTGTTCTTGCATTATGTGCTGTTTTGAAAAGAAAAATTCTATGAGGCAGGTAGATAAAACAAAAATAATGAGGTGGACTTTACAAACAAAGTTTCAAAGACACAGGTTCTGTTTCGTGCCCACAGTCCTTGACAGTGGCAAAGAGTGAAGGATCAAAAATGGACACCGTGTAGAGTCAAGCACAGGAGTTTATTATGCACAGAGCTGGCGGAGTGTCACTTTGCTTATCAGGCTCAGAGATACTGCAGAACAATTAATTACAATAGATTATATAGAGTGCTCCTTGGGCAGAGAGAAGCAACGGGGATGGGTTTCCCAAGCCCCTGGATATGTTCTAGCAGCAAGACAAGAGATAAGCTCAATAAGCCAATGGTCTAAAAGATTACATAATGGCACCCCCCATGGCTCAGATTAACATATTGCTGACACACAGGCTATGTGTGTACCCTCAAACTATGTCTATTTAAGTATATAGGTTAAATCCTAATTTGAGGGTCCAGGGGAATGAGGTAGCAGCTCTCCCGGTTGACCAACAGGTACATTCCTGAAGATTTAAAGCAAAAAAGCAGTAATTAGTACTAAACAATAACAATTGTTTATAAGTTTACCCTTGCATTTCTGTAGGCTAGGATTGGCATACATCTGTGATGGGAGGGTGTCATAACTCATGTCAATTATATTGTGCCTCTCCCTGAACTTTGTCTGGGGTCTGAAGGGTATTATACCACTATCTCCTCCCTGCATTAGGGAGTAACCGTGAGGCCTTTCTCCGTGCTTCATATGTCTATAACTTGCAATAAGGATGCCCAATTACATTTGGAGTTATGCTGACTCCACTCCCTGACTTGAAACACACAAGATTATCTATTTACCCCAGCCTTCTCTTAGCTATGTATTGTTCTTTGTTATGTAGTCCTCATCTGGGCCTATATGAAAAGTTCTTAGCAGAAACAGTAATTAAGATTTTATGTCCGCAGCAAATGGATTTTGGCCTTTCAAGAGCAATTGATGCTTTATTTTTAAAAATGTTGTGTGTACCACATGAAATTCTTGTGTAACTGGTATCAACTCCTGGCTTCCTGAAGTCAGTAAGTTTTACCATTGACATCAATGGGTCCGGGATTTCTCTCACATTCTTGAGACATCTCGCTTCTACTGAAGATTTTTATGAAAAGAACTGTGCACAGCAGCTCTGTCCAGAAGAGAGAGAGTGAGTGTGTGTGTGTGTGTGTGCACACGCACGCACAAGTGTACATATGTAGTTTGGAGAGCTTGTCTATTATGCTACAGATGCTTTTCCAGTAGAGCAGTACTGGTACAGGAATAACCGTAGAGCCCCCTAGTATAGACACAGTATATGCTGACAGAAGTAGTTCTGCTGCTGCATAGTAACACCACCTTCTGGAACAACATTAGCTATGTCAAGAGAAGCATTCTTCTGTTGGCATGGTTGCATCTACAATGCAGGGTTTGCCAGCATAGCTACTTTTTTCACACCTGTCACTGACATAGCTTTGTAGTGTAGATCTCACCTTAATGCTGAGAGAAGGAGATAAAGGAGAGATTGGTTTCAAAATGAAGATAAATACAAAGATGAGGACTTGTGAGAGGAAGACAGAGTGGCGGGTTTTTAAACAAAAAAAAGATAAACAGGACTAAAGAGAGACTAGAGGGGAGGTTGGAAGAATGAAAAGAGAAAAGGGAGACCCTGAAGCATGCAAATAGGGTGAAATGGAAGAGGATAACAAAAATGTGATGCAATGTAATGTTGAAATAGAATTTAAAATGTCCAAAATGACTGAAAAAGTATCTCTTTGTCAGACTTCAAGGGTACAGTGTGTGTGAAATAGATATAAAAAAAATCTGTTGGAATAGAGAAAGCATTATTACAGCAGGCTTTTTGGATATCTCTTTTGCACATATTTTTATCAGACCTTTAAGATATACAGAAAAAACTCTTTAGTCACTTTTGCCAAACTATTATACTAGTAAAATATTACATGGTATGTAATGATAATTGTATGTATATAATAGTCTCAATACAGGAATGGAAATGTATGTGGGGAGCTTAAAGTGTTATTGAATATTGAGATTAGAAGATGATTTCCTAAAATGTTGTAATACTTTCTAAGAAGATTATTCATATAATCTGAGATGAAACCCTTACAATGCTCTTCTTCAGTTCTTCCACATTTTTTCACCCAGCAGGCATTAAAGCCCCCTACTGATCCTTAGCTAATCCTTCCAAAACATTGTAGAGAGTGCCCCAAAATCACCCTCTTCGTCATAGCTGATTCACTTCCTCTCCTTACCCACTTGTGCACTTAGGTGGATTCAGGGAAGCACCAAAACATGCTGAAGTGCTTTTTTGACTAGAGATGCTTCCCTGAATCTGGGCCTCTGTCATCAGCTCTCTGCCTGTGTCAGACCTCTCCAGATGCCTCACAGACATGTTCTTCCAGCTAATTGTCTTCTTCCTGCTGGTGCCTGGCCTGAAAGGATGGCTGACCTGGGAAGAGTGTGCCGTTTGTCTTTTGAATAATGGCATTATGAAAGAAAGAAAGAAAGAAAGAAAGAAAGAAAGAAAGAAATTGACTGATCAGCATTGGTACTGACTGCTAGTGTACATGTGCAGGGTAGAGCGCCGTAGTTCACTTCATCAAATGTAACAAACAGTTTTATAAAAGCAATACAAAGTAAATTACAGCTTCCCTAGCTACCCATGCTTCTTTAAGGGGGCCTTTCACTTTGTGCCACACAGCAAGTATTGAACTCATTATGTGTTATGATTTAAAATTAAAATAATGAAGAAATATTTCTATCAGAACAAGACAGTATATAATAAAAAACCAAGCTCACATTATCTGATAATGTACAGATTAAAAAAAAATCAGAATCTCTCCAAGGTTTTGTTTGGCACAGGTAATCCAGGCTGGAAGTAAAAGCAGAAATTTGCCAATTTACCTGGCAGACTTTCTCGCAATGTCTTAGTTGATAACTAGTGAAACAGTGTCCACTGCTGGCAAATCAGATAATTGCACTATAAGTTATGGAGCTGTGTTATTCATCGCAAACAATTGTGAGGAGTAACAATTGATCTTTACGTTCAAACACTTTCTAATTTAGATTTGTTGGATGACGGTAAGAAATCAGGTCACTGAGCTAAGATTATTCATGCTATTATCTAACACTGGTAATAGTAAATATTATAAAGGTTAGTAAGCAGTAACCAATGTGTCAGTGTAAAACACAGCCCCTGCTCTTAGTTCTCTTTACTTTTAGAAAACACTGGGCTGATTTTTAACACTTTAAATATGCTTGTGTTGGTCAGGACTTTTATACTGTTACATCTTCAAGACTGAGAGAGAACACAGGACAGACACTGTGGACTACATCTTGCTTTCCTTATTTATAGGAGTAAATATACGTATATAATAGTGAGTAAGGCAAGGAGGAGATTTCTTGTTATCAGCCAAGAAATTCACTACATAGTATTGAATCTTAAAATTCCAAAAGCTGCCAGCAAGAGCTATGCTATTTGAGGTGAATGTTATTTCTACCAAAAACTCTAAAGTCTAGATGAAATATAATTGAAATTGGGGTTACAATTCAGAAAAAATATAAATGAACAGAGTACGTTAGCATGATGATGCAGTGATAACCTAAAGAGATGTGAGCTTTCTATCAATGAAAATAATATAGATTCAAATAAAGTATTGGGGGGGAGGAAAAACATTTGAAGGAATAATAATAATAATAATAATAATAATATAATATGTAATTGTTCACAGGCTCCTATACATAAAAATATTTGTCTTATCATGCCTTTGAATATCTACTGACTTAACTAAGGGAGGAGCTTTCTTATTTCTAAAGCAAGAAAGGAACTTATATCTCTAATATTGATTTGTCTCATCATTTCATACCACCCAGTAGGAGTAAGTGGTCACCTTTAAAGCAAAGAAAAGCACAACATGCAGATCCTAGGAAATATATCAGTTATCTTTGGTTCTCAAGAGTGGGAAGAAAAGTGATGAAAAGCTGCTTTTCAACTCACCCAATCCTAAAGGCAGCTGGAGGCAAGATCAGACCTTGTAAATTAGAGCACCATTAGGATTGCTATAACCTATGTTGCGTGGCAACTGCCACATCATGCAGACTGCGGCGATCACCAGAGTGCAAGAATTTCAAGCCATGACCTCAATGCTGTGGGGAACGAGCGGAGCTGGGAGCAGACAATGTAGTGCTAGGTTCTAGAAGAATCCCTAGTTACCCTGTTAAGACAGTTTCCTGGTCTTTTTGTACTGCTAGAGTATTGCAAAGGTGCCAGAAAAAGAGCTACAAATCTGGCATATTGTCACTTTGGCTGCACAATTCTAATTAATACCAGTGTAACCCACAATAGCCCATCAATTAATGACCATGGGACAGATTCTAATCTGTTCCACCAGTGTAAATCTACTGACTTGGAGATATATAGATTAGAATCTGCCCCAATGCTCCTAAAAGCTTTAAAAATAAGCAAAGCTTTGAAAGTGTCAGCAAATGAAATGTGCCTGTTGCATCCATCAAACAACTGCCCATTACATGTTGTGATGAACCCTCTGGCTTTCTGAGCTTTCCTTTTACACTGTGCTCAGATTGTAATTACAATTTCACTTCATCACCTTGAAGTTAGCACACATATTTCCAACTCCTTCTCAACCATTCATTTTATTCTTACCTGGGAATTCAAAATCTTGCAGGATCAGTCCATCACTAAAGACCAGATCTAGTTTTCCTTCAATGAACAAGACAGAGTATTTGAAAACTTAACCAAATATATAGTCACCAGTGTGTTTAAATATTAGCTGTACTGCTGTATGAGAAGATTTTGAAGGGCCAGATTGAGGACTATAAGGAGCCATAAGGCACCCCTTTACTCCCCTGCCCTCTTGCGTTATGGATCGAAGATGAGGGGAGGAAACAAGCTTTGCAGAATAGCTATTTCCCCTTCCATCCAAGTGAATAGAGACTTGGCTTCAATCCCTTTCACCAGTTCATGTCAATGTAACTGTGCTGGTGTGCAAGAATGTTTGCAGTGTTGTAGCCGTATTGGTCCCAGGGGGTTAGAGATACAGGGTGGGTGAGGTAATATCTTGTATTGGATCAACTTCTGGTGAGAGAGACAAGCTTTTGAGCTTACTCAGAGCTCTTCTTCTGATCTTGTTGTGCAAGACACATACATTGCCACCAAATATTGAGCTGTGTCCATGTAGTGGGTGAGGGCAGGGGAGGGTGACTGTGTAACTGAACCAGATTTGTAAAGGTATTTAGGTTCCTAAAGGTGCAGATAATAGGCATTTAGTGGGATTTCCAACAGTGTCTAGGCACCTAGGTGTTTTAGTAAACCCTGCTGATTGCCTAGTAGCTGCATATTTAGCCACCTACATAGCCTTAAAAATCTGGCCCCCAGACACAATCTGCCCTCTGGTCTGTTCCTGGGATAATGCAGCTATACACTGCACTATACACAGGGCTAGTGGAAAGCGCTTTACTATTGTTAATTAAAGACCGGATCCTGCATTACGACAGTCAAGCGTTTAGACATTGATTTACTGGGAGCACGGCTGTGAAGTAGGTAAATATTCTGTGTTATCATCTATGTGACAGAGATGGCATTTTCCTGCAGTATCTTTGGGAGATCTTACACCATTATGTTTATGTATCATGTGGGCCAGGGATCGTATGTAATTTCATCGGGGAGGGTAACTATGATTCCTTCAGAAATTAAGAACAGTGGGGGGTGATTTCTGATTCAGCAACCAGACAGGACCTTCTGTCTAAGGGGGCCCGGTCTTTTCTGGGAAGATTTGGAAGGACTTTGGCCTACCGAAAGCCCACAAGACTGCTGGGTGACCTCTGGTAAGCTTTTTAGCATGTCTATAGGAATGTTTATTGTTTTTATGTTTTTTTCTGTAATGTTTTCACTTTAGAATAAATGTGCTGGCTTATAAAGAGCTGTGTGGTAACTTGCCTGTTCCTAGCCTTTAGAAAGAAAGTAAAGCACAGACACGCATGCATTTAGGCAGTCTGGCTTGGTGGTATTATTACAGTGTAGGCAGGGAACTATGCAGCCTGGACAAATCCCAGTCAGGGGAGACAGAAACGCTGGATCCAAGAGAGGTGATGGCTGAGGAGCCAGAAGCCTAGAGTAGGTAGCATGGTGGACCATGGAGGGGAAATACAGGTGCAGTTGCCTTGAACTGTGCCAGTCTACAGGGCCACATTTCTTTGTTGTTCCTCCTTCATCTCTCAGTATTTCCCCCATATCTCTCAATGTCACCCTGCCATTGCCATTTGCAACACTGCTGGGAGACGGTCCCTCATTTCTTGCCCTTGAAGAGCAGATGGCCTAGGTTCCAGAACTATTCCCCTTGCTGGCCCCTCCAAGCAAGGAGTGTAGGTGCTTTCCTCCTTCAGAGAAGGAAGGATATTGTGGATATTCGAAACATAGACCCACATGACTTGTAAAACAAAGTTTATTTGAAAATAGAAAGAGATAGATTTTAACACATATAAATGATTGCCTAAATAAACATATCTAGATTCACTTTTCCAAGGTTAGAATGCAGTCTTACCCAATTGCTTTCTCTTCTATTATTTCCCTGCATGCTTCACAGAAAAACCAGTGTTCTGACCCTTTTGTCAGCTACACAGCATCCTGCCCTTTTATCCTGTCAGACAGTGTTTTTTCTGTGTCTGTTCCTTTAAATAAATTGTCCTTCCTGCTCACCCTGTGATGTTCAGGGGAGAATCAATTACCATACCTACAAAGACCCTTAGACTGGTACTTTGTGTGCTTATTTGCTCTTAAAGGCATGATGAGCCACTGTGTTGTAAATACTCCTAATGGCCCTATTCTGTGTTCCAGGAGAAGGTATTTGCCACTTTGGGACTATGTGATAACCATAAAGCCTTGCCTTCTCTTTTCCTGATAGTCTTAAATATCGTGGATAAACTAAGAGCATCAGATAATATCCCACCACCTCTGTAAAATATAATATATAATGTGTCACTCATCCTACATTCTCATTTTACATATGGGGAAAATAAGATAAATTAAAGCAATTAAGGAGATGACAATTTACAATATATAAAATTAAAAAGATTTTAAATGTTTAACTCCAGTACTGTGTTATATTGATATATTGTATTTCCTGCTGGCTGAAATATTGAGTTACAAATAAGCTCAGAAAAATAATAACACGTTTATATTACTTTTTACAGTACTTGCTGACACATTCAGCTCTCTATCCTGATCACACTTTTCTCCTCAAGAGCAAGGACTACGTTAAGAGGAATGTCTATGTTCTCAAGCAAGCAGGACTGTTAACTTCAGAAATTCGTCTGCACACAGAAGTTCCACCAGTTTAAGTAAAATCAGTTTAAAAATCAATTTAGGTAACCACTGAGAACATCTTTGTGGGGATATATCAGTTTAAACTTGGTTTACACCCATATAGTATATGTCAGCAAAGCCTCATCTATGTGCAAAAGTTGCGCCCGCATAATTTATAGCTATATAAATAAACTGATAAAACTAAACACAGTAAGATTATACACTGTGCTGTGCATGCACTAGTTTCAGCTGCTTCACATTTGAAACCCATTTGTCTACATGGGGAAATTTACTGGTATTACTACATCAATATAATTATACTGCCATAGCTATACCGGTATAACTTCCCATGTGTACACTCTGAATTGTGATAACAGTGGCCACTTAGAAGTAACATAAGCCAACCCAAAAAGGGCCACTGTTATTATGAATGAGTGTTCACATGGGGAGTTATACCAGTATAGCAGCATAATTATACCGGTATGTTAATGCCAGGAAGTTTCCCAGTGTGGACAAACCCCAAGTCTCTACACGGTGCCGTGCTGTGTTGATTAAAATGTGTTTAATTTATTGATGCCCTGATTAATTCCACATGTAGATAAGCTGTAAATCAGTTTTAAAATATGTTTTTAGTTAAACTGGTGCAACTTTGTGTGTAGACAAGCCCTTAGGTTAAGACTACCAGATACATTTAGTAAAGGTATCTTCTCTTTTGTTTGCAGCTGACACAGTTACAAAGAGTGCAATTTCCTTGGCCTTATAGCTACCTATTTATCTATATATATATAGATACATATATCTCACATTTGTTTTTATTATAGAAAAATGCAGCCTCCATGGAAAACTCATTTTAAAATGTCCTTTTCAAACACTGGCTTTTGATCTTGTCAGTTGTGTATTGAGTGTACTTTCCAAGGTCATGTCTATACGTACAGCACTGCAGCAGCACAGCTGTACTGATGTAGTTGTGCCGCAGCAGCACATCTGGTGAAGGTGCTCTGTGCTGATAGGAGAGAGCTCTCCGGCTGGCATAAAAAAGCCACCTTCGCGAACGGCAGAAGCTATGTCGGTGGGAGAAGTTCTCTCACTGACATGGTGCTATGCATGCTTACGTCGGTGTAACTTATGTCACTCAAGGGGGTGGTTTATAAGTTATGCCGACACAGACTGTAATGTAGACATAGCCTTAGTGACTTGTTTTCTCACCCTGGCTAGGAAATTGGATTTTCCCCACTTTCTTTTGAGCTAAAATGAGTGGCTATGGCTCTTTCAGACACACTTAGTTAGTATGCATATGTTGGAATGTAGAAGAGGTAACACCTCTGGCTTTGTGTGACCTGGATTCCTTAAGCATCTAAAGTAGGCTGATCTTCCATTCTCAGTGAATTAAGCTAACATTACAGAAAAGAATTACAAATATAAAACTCTAGCTGGAAATGTATGAATATTATGACATGTAGTCAGACTACTTGTTTTTATTCAGTGATATAGTCTGGTTTCTACTTCCCTAGAATCTCCCTGGATTTTATCATTTCTTAGTAACATACATACATTTTTTATATTTACACATTAATTGTTTTAAATGGTATGAAGAATTAAAGGAGTCTAAATATATGATAAAACAATATGCCTATGAATTTAAAATGGAGACTTTGAGTACATAGTAAGTATTCTCTCCTATTGTCCCGAAAAGAACAATTCCTTACAGATATATTGGCAAATATTTCTCTTATCTCCTTTATTACAGAGGTTGACATTTTGTGGGCATCTCTTTATCTAGTTTAGGAATAAATACTTCAGCAAGGCTTGGTGCCACTGCTGAGATGAGGCTATCTCTTTTCTCTCACATCAGTTATTGTTTTGGGAATCTTTATGTCACCATTCCAGTGGTCAGTACAGTGCTGTTTTACTAGTGTTTATGAATTACAAAGCAACATGTATCACTCTATAAGAATCTTCCTTTTATTAGCCCTTCTCTCAGATGTGTGATGAATCTGAGCAAGAGAATGCAAATACATTCATTACAATTTCTCCTATCTTTTTGTCTATTTCATGGTGACTAGAAAAACCTTCCCTTGAGAATAGTAGTCAATCTATGTACAAGAGTTTATATATTTTCATGCTCTGCCAATTGTTCTGACTCTCTGGAGGAAGCTCATTGTAGGATTAAGACCAGATTTCTGCTCTGAGGCAAGGCATCCTTATTGTTGCTTGTAAGGATAAATTTGACACTCAAGCAATAGTCCATTTTAGAGTGATTTTCAATCACTTGGAAAAATAACAAAAATTATTGTCACAGGTTGTAAAACTGATGTGAAATCCAAGAAGGTAGATATGCAGAAGAGATTATGGACTAAATCCTGCCCTGGCTAGATTAGCAAGGGGGGGAACGAAGACTGACTTCATTGTAGTTTTGGATTTGCTTTCTTTTCTGTTCACTTTCTTTTACAGGTACCTAATCTTTAAGCTTTTCTTTGCATGATATGTGTGCATAGGTGCCGACTCTGTGGGTGCTCCATGGCTGGAACACCCACAAGAAAAAAATGGTGGATGCTGAGCACCCACCAGCAGCCCCTCTATCAGCTTCCCCCAGTGCCTCCCACCCGCCAGCAGCCTCATGGATCAGCGCCTCCTCCTCTCTCCCTGCACCTCTCACCCACTGCAAACAGCTGTTTCACAGCGTGCAGGCTGCTGGGAGGAAGAGGGGAGGAGCAAGGATGCAACATGCTTGGGGGAGGGGGCAGAACTGGGCAGGAAGATATGGAGTGGGGGTGGAGCAGGGATGGGAAGAGGCAGGGTGGGGGTGGATGGGGTGGGAAAAGGCAGGGCGAGGGTGGAGTGGGTCAGAACCTGGGGTTGAGGACTCCCCAGCACTTTGGAAAGTCGGTGCCTGTGTGTGGATGAACTAGAAATAGCATGTTTTTTAAATGAAAGTTTAGATTCTGATTTCATCGTGGGACTTCAGGAGCATGGTCCAAAGCACTGGCATGAAGGCCCTGATCTTGTGCCATTAAAATCGAAAGGAAGTTTTGCTATTAACTTTACTGGGAGCAGAAGAAAATCTATATTGTCTCTGCCTTACCATTGTCCAGTCTTGTCTCCAGTAGGACTACTCAAAGTGTGTAAAGTTAAACCTGTGTAGAAGGTTTGCAGAAGACAGATCTGGGACTGACCTGGCATTTTCACAGCTTTTTATTTACTTTTAATTCATTTGTTTTAAAGCTGATCAACATTTTTGAAATCTTAATGAAAAACAACCAAAAACTTTACATATTTTTCCATTTATTAGCCAGCTCTAATTTGTTCTATGCTGTTTGTTTAATCTTCACTTGAATTAGCAGCTTTTACAGTAATTTAATAAATTTTCTGCTAAATTATTTTATGATTCTTGTTTTTATTAAAATACCAGGCTTCTACAGTGCGTCTTGGAAGAAAAGCTTTGTGGACTGTTTGGTGTAAGCCTGAGTGATGGTTAAGGTCTGCATTCTCATCCTGGAAGGCACAATCCCCTCAGAAAGGAGATTCAGGGGATTCGTGACCACTCTCCTTTTCTACATGGGAGTAGGGGCTTGAAACTTTTTTCTATTGTAAAAAGTATGGAACAGGATGAAAACTAGTGGGTTAGATTTGCCTTTAACAGACATGAAAAGATTTTTTCTGGACCACCTCTGATTGTTTGTTTAACCCACTTCCTGCCCAGGTCAGCTCCCCAGAGTTTCAGGCAGTCTCTAGCTCTGGTTCTTCAGATGTTCTTCACTGCCCATCTCCATTCTCCAGTGAATCCATGTTTTCTAGCACCATCTCCACTCTGCAGCCAACTCTACTCCCTGGCTGTCTTTGTGTTTCTCCAGTCGACTTGTCTTCCTCAAGTGAGGTCTGTCATGAGCAGAGCCCTGCTCCATCCAACCATAGCAGATATACATTTGCTGAAAGAGCATGTATACCTGAGCTCAACGACTCCCCTTTTCTCTCCTTTTCCCTACCCCTCCATTATCTCCTCCAGATTCCTTGGGTTCAGTGCCCCACAACTCACCTAGTTCTGTCAACCCCCTCCAGAATCCTGACAATTTCAGATAAGTCCTTGACACTTCAGCAAGTCATTGTGGATAGCTGGAGTCCAGGAGCAGAGAACCTGCAAGGGGTCTACACCTCTGCCCACATGAAAGCCAGACAGTGCTATGGCTAGCCTATTTAACCTTTTCAGGGTGGAGCCTCCCTTGAAGTCTCCCATAGACCTTGGTGGGGTGAATAGGTAACACAGCAGAGGTGAGGGTAACTGTGGTTTTGTAGAATGGGCAAGTGGGGATCAGGATTGTTTGAAGGAGTGATTGTAGGTGGAACATTTTGTTAGTGGTAAGAAATCGGTGGAGCGTTGCATGAGAGTGGTGTAGAAAGAGCATTGCAGGGGATATGGAGAGAGCCCAGGGGTGTTAAAAGGCATTTGGTTGGGGGAATATTGTGGGAGATGGGTGGGATGGAACTTGGATAGCTGGCATTTTCTGGAGACCTCTCCTACAGACCTAGGAGTCTTAGTTGGCTTATTAGTCCCTGACAAGACTATTTAGGCTCATTGAGGAGTAACTAGACCATTTAGGCTTCCTGAAGGAGTAGATCCTAGCAAGGAGCTTCAAAACCAGGCCATTTGTAGAAAGAAGAGGTGAGATGTTGTGAATAGATGGCCATGGAAGGGAGAAGGGAGAAGTGAGCAATGAATGAAAGGAGTCAGGGAGAATTTGAACTGTGGTGGGGAAAAGGGGATGGAAGTAAGTGATGGAGGAGTTCTGGGGAGTTTGAGGGGACCACTGGGTAAGGTTACACAAGACAGCTTACAAAAATGCTAACTTGAGTGTGTACGTTTGCGTAAAGGCTCCCATGAAAGGGATCTATTTAAAACCTATGATTTTATTATTGTTTTCTGTTTTGTTTTTTTAAAGAAACTCACTGTTTTTCCCCTGTGTTTGAACAAGCAGATCAAACAACACATGTGCCAATTTGGGAATGTAAAGTGTATCATGTCCTGAAAAAACAAAAAAACACTTCAGCAAAATTTTTTAAAGAGCTAATTTGTGATTAAAGTTTTAAGTATAATTCTGAGCGGAAAAACTATGTGAAGAGTGGATAATGTCAGTTACACTTTAGTTATTATGAGTGTTTTGTTAGGGGGCAGAGCTCAGGTGGTTTGGTGCTGGCTTTTCATTGTGTTCAATGATCTCTCTGTGAATTGGGAGTTAAGGTTGGGTCAGAAAGCCTTTATAGAAATCATTATTTTAGGTAACAATAAACCGATGTTCCAATCTGGTCTCATCATCTCAAAAAGTTATAGCAGAAACAGAGAGGGTAAAGTGACAAATGTTGAGGGTGATTACAAGCCTGGAAAAACTCTTATATGAAGAAATATTGAAAAGATTGCGGCTGTTTATTTTAGAGAGAAGTGAATAAAAGGTAACATGATAAAGATATGCAAAATTAATGAATGACATAGAGAATCTACTTTGGGAGCTTCTTAATCATTTATCATAATATAAGAACAAGGGGACATTGAATGAACTTGAGAGTGCAATTTAAAACAATAAAAGGAAATGCTTTTCCAGACAAAACACAATTAGTCTGTGGAAATAATTGCCACAATATATAGTTGAGGCAAATAGTTTAGCAGGATTTTAAAAAGGGTTAGATGTTTATATGGCTAACATGATTATCCAAAATTATAGTAAGAAATGAAAAGTAACCAAGAGTTTCAGAAGTGATATAAACTTTCATGCTCCAGGGCATAAGCCAACCTCTAATTAATAGAGATTTAGAAAACTTTCCTTCTGTAGAGGTTATCTCATAGTTGTGTTTCGCAGAATTTCTTTCACCTTCTCCTGAAGCAGATGGTACCGGCCACTTCAGGAGACAGGATACTGGACTAAATGGATCTCTGGTATGGTAGGTTTCTATGTTTTTGTATCTTAGCTTCTGATTTCCATAGTTTCAAGGACAGACACCAAAGGGAATGACTTGCTTCTAAAGGTGAACTAACATATAACTGCAAAGGCTTGGCTCCTGCAAATACATATGCATTTTGATTAGTTCCATTGACCTCAGTGGGACTATTCACAGTAAGTAATGTTAAGCATGCCTGTATGCCCATGCAAGACTGGGCTAAATTATGTGCAATCATTTAAAAATATATTAGGCCATGTCTACACACCAGAGTCAAGTTGACTTAAGTTATGTTGACGATCATAGACCACTGTAATTGGTAATCGCTTGTGCATGTTCCTTGTGTTGGCAGGATGCGTCCACAGTTGGTGCTCTGGCACTCACAAATAGAGCAATGCACCATGGGTAGCTATCCCATAGTGCAGATCACCACATTCCTCTGCTAGGAGTTTTGGGAGTGAATAATAGGGGAGGGATCACCACCACATAATGCAGTTTTCTCCATCCCATAATCCCAAGGGCTTGGGACTACATTTAGTGCCATTTTTCAACTGCTTCTGCAAACTTTGTGCGCAGCTGATCCTGCAGTATTTCATGAGCTGTAAACCTGAACAGGAATCCATGCCTCCTGTCCTGCTGTGTAGCATGGAAAGAAACAATTCTAGATTGATATTGCATTCATGGAGCAGTTGCACATGGTGGACCATTGCTATTTGGCTCGGGAAACAAACACTGAGAGGTGGGATCTGATTGTGATGTAGGTCTGGGATACTGAGCAGTGGCTGCAGAACATTCATATGTGCAAAGCTGCTGTTCTTGAACTCTCTGTGGAGCTTGCCCCCACCCTGTGGCACAATGACACCAAAATAAGAGCTGTTGTAACAGTGGATGTGTGGCGATTGCTGTGTGGAAGCTGGCAACTCCAGATTGCTACTGCTCAGTTGCAAATCAGTTTGGAGTTGGGAAGTCCACCATGGGGGTTGTGGTGATGCAAGTGTACAGGACCATTGATCGCCTCCTACTACGAAGGACTGTGACTGTGGTCAATGTGCAGGACATAGTGGATGGCTTTGCAGCAATGGGATTCCCTAACAGTAGTGGGGCAATAGATGGCACACATATTCCAATTTTGGCCCCAGACCATCTTATAGTGGAGTACATCAATAGAAAGGGCTACTTCTCTATGATACTGCAAGCACTAGTGGATCACCGATGTCAATGAAATGACCCCAGCATGGGGAGGTCAGGGAAGGTGCATGACTCACACATCTTCAGCAACACTGTCTTGTATAGAAAGCTGCATGCAGGGACTTTCTTTCCAGACCAGAAGATTCCAGTAGGAGATGTAGAAATGCACATAGTGATGCTGGGAGACCCAGCCTACCCCTTATTCCTGTGGCTAATGAAGCCATACACTGGAAACCTTGACAGCAGCAAGGAGGTCTTCAACAACAGGCTCAGCAGGTGCAGAATGACCATAGAATGTGCGTTTGGCAGATTAAAGGGTCACTGGTGCAGCCTTTTTGGGAGGTTCGACCTCAATGAGGAAAATATTCCCATGGTCATAGCAGCCTGCTATGCTCTGCACAACATTTGTGAAGCCAAGGGCGAAACACTTCCCCAGGGATGGAGCATTGAAGTGGATTACCTGGCAGTTGATTTTGAGCAGCCAGACACCAGCACTATTAGAGGGGCTCATCGGGGGCTATTTGAATCAGGGAGGCTTTGAAGCAGTATTTCAAGAGGAAAGGGAAAGGGAGGGATAGCTCAGTGGTTTGAGCATTGACCTCCTAAACCCAGGGTTGTGAGCTCAATCCTTGAGGGGGCCATTTAGGGATCTAGGGCAAAAATCTGTCTGGAGATTGGTCCTCCTTTGAGCAGGGGGTTGGACTAGATGACATTCCTTCCAACCCTGATATTCTATGATTCAACAATGAGCCTCAGTAATGTGTCTGTCTATAATGAAATGAGCCAGACATTGTTTGCTTACCACATCGAATGACCCTTGTAATGATTCCTGCCTGAGCATTAATTGTAGTCTGCAAATGTGCTGATTGCCACCATGTATACATTTCTGTTGCGACCACCTTGTGTTGGTCACAAATATAGAACCTTGGTCTTTGTAAGCCAATTTTTTTTATTAAACAGCAGTACAGACATTAACATTTCTTACAAGGGACCTGACAGTGAGCAGCACTCTCTGAAGTGAGGATCTCACAGCTGTGTGTAAGTCTAGCTGTTTTTATGAAAAATGTCCCTAGGGGTGCAGTGCAAGGGGTACTGCAATGGGCCAGGAATGTGAGAGGAATGTGTCAGAGGAGCTTGGAGAGGGCAAGGAAGGCAGTTCTATATGGGCTTCAGGGGGAGTTGAGCATGCATGTGTTCTGCCTGCAGTGCAGTCAGGGACCATAGCATCTCGCTTTGGTCCACCATGAGCTTTATTTTCCACTCCTGACCCAGTATTATCCGCTCCTGGTCCTGTCTCTTCTCCTGGCCAGGGCCATCCTTAGCCATAGGGAGAACAGGCAGCCACTATGGCACCACTAGGTCTGGGGGCACCACTCTGCCAGGAGCCCGGACAGACGGAAGCAGTGGAGAATGTAAGAGCAGGGCTGCTGGGTCCAAGAGAGAGCCGAATGCAGCACAGTCTTAGGGAGGGCATTGGCTGCTGGGAAGTCTCTGGGAAGAGGTGGGGGAAGGAACTCACCTGTGAGTGTGACTCTTTCCCCCGGCGTGAGGGCTGTCAGGGCTGTGTTGGGTGAGGTGCTGGGGGGGAGGTGAGGCTGGCTGCCTACCTGCTGAGGAATGACAGTGAAAGTAACTCACTTCCTCGCAGGCAGCCAGGATTGGAATGGTCACACATGGTGGCTGGGATTAAGCCAGTAGCATGTGCTGAAAAATCAGGACAGGGGGTTGGGGTAAGGGTAGCAGATGTCCCACTTTTATAGGACAGTCCCAATTTTGGGGGCTTTTTCTTATATAGGCTCCTATTGCCCCCACCTCCCGTCCTGATTTTTCACACTTGCTGTCTGGTCACCTAGGTGGGGGTAATTGGTTCCTATATAAGACAAAGTCCCAAATATCGGGACTGGCCCATAAAATCAGACATCTGGATCTAGTCACCTTAGCTGGGGAGTGTGTCTCTCCTCTGGACTGCAGTGATCCATCTCATCCGGGGGAAGTGCACAGGCAGGATGAGCTGCTGTGGCTCCATGGGTGCCCCGTCCCTGAGATCAGATGCTGTCTAACTTCACCTGGCCGTTGGGCTGGTGGTGGTGCCCATTGGCGTGTGATTGGACCTGAGGGTTTTGCTGCTGCTGTTGCCACTCTGCACCCCAAGAGGTGGATTTTGGGGCCGCAGTTTTCCACTTATCTCTTCTTCTACTGCAGCTGTTGAACCAGCAGGCTGGGGGATGAGCCAAGCATGAAAGCAGTACTGTGTTGCCATTTTGATTGTCATTGAGCAAATTTGTTTGCCAAAAAGCTTGCTAACATCCTGAATTCAATTTTTATATCTATATCTATATCTATATCTATACCTATATCTATATCTATATCTAATTCCCCCTCTCACCCTATGGTGGTATGTGTCTTCCTCAACCTCGGGTCCTCTACCAGAGGCCTGGGAGGTTGAGGGTTCTGCGCAGTATCTTAGCTGTTCCTAGCACTGCACTCTTCTGGACAGAGAGCTCTGATGTTGTTCGTGGGATCTGTTGGAGCCACTCACCCAGCTTAGGAGTCACAGCCCCGATGCTCCTACCACCACTGGGACCACTTTGGCCTTCACTTTCCACATCCTCTCTAGTTCCTCTTTCAGGCCCTGGACTTCTCCAGCTTCTCATATTCCTTCTTCCTGATGTTGCTGTCACTTGGCACTGCTATATCTATCACCACCGCTGTCTTCTGGTCCTTGTCTATTCCACGATGTCTGGTTGATTGGCCGTCCTGCCTGTCCGTCTGGATCTGGAAGTCCACAGAATCTTAGCCTGCTATTCTCCACAACATTCTGTGGAATCTCCCATCTGGTCTCGGGAGGGTCTAGCCCGTACGCTGTGCAGATGTTCCTCTACACAATGCCAGCCACTTGGTTGTGCCTTCAGTGTATGCTGTTCCTGTGCATCTTACATCCTGCCACTGTGTTGGACTGTCTCTGAGGCCTCTCTGCACAGTCTGCCCTTGGGTCCTTCTAGTGTGGTAACCCCTGCTTCAATGGATCTGGTGCTCAGTGCCTGTTCCTGTGCGTTATGATCAGTGCCTCCAGTGCTGTCTTTTAGTCCAGCCCTTTCCAGCACTGGTGGATTTCCATGTCAGCCACCTCAGCTATCTGTCGATGGTACATCCATGCAGGGTCTTGTCTTGCCATTGCACTTCTTCTGCTTGGTCTTCCTCCCATGTCTGCTGCTGCTCAGGCATTCTCTCAGCAGCTCTCTTTGGGGGCCATCTTACTGATGTACTCCTGGATGTTCCGGGTTTCGTCAGCGACAGTGGCTTTGACCGCTCGCCAAGCCCCGCCGCTTCTTTCGGCTGGTATACAGTCTCTGGGTTGGACTTGGGGTGGAACCTCCGTGCATTGTGAGAGCGTTCCGGGTCTTCACATCGGCAGCTTCCATGTCCTCCTTTGGCCAGCACTATACCGGCAGGGTATCTGATGACGGGCAGGGCGTATCTGTTGATGGCGTGGTCTTGTTCTTCCCACTGAGCTGGCTCTTCAGGACCTGTCTTATCCTTTTGGTGATACTTGGATGTTGCTGTCTTCCTTCCTCCTCATCGTGGTTTCCATGTGACTGTGGGACGCCAAGGTATTATAGCTGGTCTGTATGTCTGCTATGTGGCCCGCTGGTAGTTCCACCTATCAGTCTTGACTACCTTCCTCTCTTCACTACCATCCGGCCACACTTCTCCAGTCCGAATGACATCCCGATATCTCACTGTAGATCTGCGTCAGGTGGATATAGCGAGTCGATGTCTGTTCTCATTCTTAGCATTACAGCTTGATATCATCCATGTAGAGGAGGTGGCTGATGGTAGTTCCACTCCTGAACCTGTACCGTATCCAGTCCTTGTGATTATCTGGCTGAGGGGTTTAAGCCTATGCAGAACAGCAGCGGGGACAGTGCATCACCTTGGTATATGCCGCACTTGATGGCACTTGTGCAAGCTGCTTGAGTTGACTTCCAGTGTTGTCTTCCATAGTCCCATTGATTCTTGAGGAAGTCCTTAGTGTCCTGTTGACTTTGTATAGCGCCAGACATTCACAGTCCACGTGTGCGGCATTGAGAGCTCCTGTAGTCAATCTTGTAGTCAATCCCTACTACCACGAATATATTAATATAATATATATATTTAAAAATCAATATCTTAGCCAAAAACAGAAATTAAGTTGTTGACAATATTTGTGACAAGTTTGGTATGGGGAAGGGAGCGGGCCAATTTTCATCAGAGAAACAAAATGTTGACTGACTTTCCTATAGCCCCGTTACTGCTAAATAGAGCCCTCCAACAAACTGTAATATGCTCATCTCCTTACTAGTGTATAGGCAGGGGTTGACAACCTATGGCACATGTGCAAAGGTGGCATGCGAGCTGATTTTTGATGACACGCAGCCGGCGGGCTGAGCGGCTCAGCCCACCGCTGCCCTTGGGTTCCGGCTGCTGCCCCACGCCACTCGGGGTCCCAGCTGCCAGCCCCACTCAGCATCCGCTGCTTGCCTGGAGACCCCCAAGGAACCCCAGGCTGGCCAGCGGGCTGAGAAGGCGGCGGCTGAGACCCTGGCTGAGCCACTCAACCCGCTGTCAGCCTGGGGTTCCATTCACTCAGCTGGCAACAGGCTGAGTGGGACTAATTCAACGAAATAGGAAACAAGAGCAACTAATGACAAAGTGCAAGAACCAGAGCAGTGGTTCCCAACTTTTTTCGTCTGGCAGGCGCCAGACGACAGGACCGTTGGTGGCGGATGATCTCTGCCGAAATGCTGCCAAAATTCGGCAGCACGCAGTGTCATCTTAGAGGCACTGGCGCCGAAATGCTGCCAAATTTCGCGGCAACCATTTCGGCAGATGCTCGTCTCTGGCCAGTACATGGTGCACTGAGGCCCTGTGGCTCCATGGCGTCCGCAGGCACAACGTTGGGACCCCTGACCTAGAGAACTTCCTGAAGCATGATGATCATTTTGATTTAAATGGACTTGAACTGTACGAGAATCGAGTTGTTGCCACATACAAATCGATGATGGACATTGTACAGTTTATTCATACCAGCAAACTTGCCACTCAATATTCTACTGACAATTCCTATAACAGTAGATCAAGGAGAACGGGTTTCTCAAACTAAAGCTCATTAAAAACATTCTCCGCTCTCAATGAGTCAGGAACATTTGACTGGTCTTGCTATTCTTGCAATCAAACAAGACATCACTTTGTCTCTGTCATACGATGACATTATTACTGATTTTGCAGCCAGAAAAGCCAGAAAGATTGCTTTTAATTAAAAACTAAGTCTTGTTTCAATACCTCTTCATATAAATTTCCAATAAAATGTTGAAAAATTAAAAAAAATATATTATTTGCATCATTCTGTCAAATCAGAATTTTTTTCTTTTAGTGCTAGTTCATCAGCATTACAGTGTGCTTAATTAAATTAAATTGGTTTTAGTAACATGCATGTGGCAAGTTTTCCAGTACTGTAAGCTTATGTTCGTGTTGCTAAGAGCAAGACAGGCACAGGGGCACCAGTTTAATAATCCTGCCTAGGACACCATAAATCCTAAGGACGGCCCTGCTCCTGGCTATCCATTTCTAGTTTTTTGTTTGTCTCTCACCACACTCTGTGCTTACTGTCATCCTCATCTGATGATTGCAGTACTTTGCAAAACATGTTGTCCTTACTCCTCCTCGTTCGCCTCCTTACCTGATGGAGGTGTTCTGCCAGTGTGTGGGAGCTGGCCCTCAAGGGCACATCTGCATAATCAAAAGAAACAATACAGAGTCAGTATTATGTATGCACTCACGGCCTTGAATCATAAAAGTTACATACACCTCTTTATCACTTTCCCTTGGCAAGCACGGTGAGAGCACTAAACATTATGTGATCACCCTGGGGATACAAGACAGGACAGAGGGTCTGGGTGGTTTCAGAAGGGGATCAGTACAGGTGCCTATGAACACTTCTAAATACTGGCACCGTTTTCCACAGGCAATTGAAGCTGAAATCACACTACTGAGGGTAACGAAAGATGCAAGGGTGCATCTCCTGCATGCATGCGGCTTCTGACTGGGTCTGTATGCTGCTCACCAAGTGCTGCTTTGGTTCCTTCAAAAGTAATTGCTGATTGGCATGGCAAAGTTTCCTACAATGGGCGAAGAAACAAAGCAGCTCTGCCAAGAAATTTTAAGCAGAGGATTGCAGTGTATCTGCAGGAAAATTTCCTAGAGATCTCTACGGAGGAATCCTGGGAGATCTCAGTGTGATTAACAAACTTTTCCGTAGGGCCCCCACTGTGTAGCTACACAGGGGAATGTGAAGCAGATGCAAACAATATCTAGTGTTGTTAATTTCGATCTCTTCTCCCATGTGCACTATATAACAAAATAAAGGACACTCAACCTTATGTAACTTCACTATCAAAGCAAAATGAGTGCTCCCCTCTCCTGCTACAGGCACGCCAGAGCTGGATTGCTGGGATTGGCTAGACCCCTCTGGAGCCAAAAAGAGGTCCTGGCTCACCACACCACTGATGAGCCTGTCGTCTATCTCACATCCTCCTCCAACTCAATCTCTTTGTCCACCATTTCATCCTCAGGGTTGACTCTGCTGGCTGCTGCCTCCTGTCCCTCCAAAGTATCCACAGGACTCTTGGCAGTGGAGGTAGGGTCACTGCTGAGGATGGCAAGCAGCTCCTTGTAGAAGTGGCGTGTTTTTGGCACCACATCAGAGCGACGGTTGGCCTCCTTCACCTTCTGATATGCCTGCTTCAGCTCCTTGATCTTAGCCCAGCACTGCTGCGTGTCCCTTTCATGCCCCTTCTCATTCATACCAATTTGCTTGTAAGTGTCAAAATTCCTACGGCTGGATCAGAGTTGCAACTGCACAGCCTCCTCTCCCCACAAACCCAGCAGATCCAGCAACTCCAGTGTACTCTAGGTGGGAGTGTTATGCTATACAAAGCACATGGGATCTTTTCAGGGAGAAAAGGCAAATACACCGCATTTATTGAAAATACAACAGTTAGCATATGCTTTTCCGTCACACACACACACAGAGTTGATGTTTATAGTTACTAGTCTGTTGTAGCTCGAGCCAATCTAATGGCCAGTTAGATTGACCACAAGTTGATGTTTATAGTTACTAGTCTGTTGTAGCTCGAGTCAATCTAATGGCCAGTTAGATTGAGCACAAGTGAGGAGCTGGCCTCAGTCGGTCGCTATCCAATGCTCCAAGGCTTTGCAGAACTGAACCCAGAGTTCCATGGCAAAACACCCCAGCTTTATAGTTGTAAAGTCTCATTTGAGTCCATGCATTTTGCAATGTTATTCTGTAATCATTAGTCCTTAAGTGGTGTTAATCTTGGGGTTTTCTGCTGTTATCATTTGATGGTTATTGTTGGGCTTCCCATCGTTATTTCCTATTTGTTGTCTCGCCTTCGGGGATGCCTGCTCACCTGTGAGGTTGTCAATGCTGCTAACATGTTTAGCATCAGATAAAATGGATGTTTTTTGATTGTTTCCTGTTTTTTCCAAGTCTCTTACTTTTTCTTGACCATCTGGACATTTATGATGGCTTTCACACCTTATCTTTTCCTGATGCATGTATTCCTCATTCACACAAACAATCTCTTACAGAAACCTTCAAAGATACACAGACAGCAGTAATTTATATTCAGCAGAATACATTGTAAATCAAGCCTTGCCTAATCTTATAACTAAAACAATTCACACTGGGGCTTCAGGCCCTCAACATTCCTCTGATCTCCTTAACATAAATACAATACAAAATCCTGTCTCTTACTTACTAAAACCTTAAAACAAAGAAATGCATATTTAAACTAGAGTGCCTAACTTGTAATACATATAGGAAACCATCGTAGACGTTATAACTTATCCTAAAATAAAAGGGTGACCATAATCAGTCATAAGGATTGTTCTGGTCTGTCATTCCTTTCTGCTGTTCGAAAAGGGTGGCTGGCAGGATGAAATCAAATCATACCGTAATTCTCATAAAACAGTTATAAAATCCTACTCCTAAAGGAGCGTGTTTGTTGTGGTCAGCTGGGAAGATGCGATGTGAGCTGTCCACGCTGAGCAAACAGAAAGTGGTATTTCAAAAATTCCCAGGGCTTTGTTGGAGAAAAACTCAGTTCTCACTTTTTGGTTGGGTGCAGCAAAGTCAGACTTTATTTCTCAAGCGATTGCATAGAGGGAGAGAGTGCACTAGGACACAGGGTTTCCCCCTCCAGGTGAACAATTACAGTAAGCGTTTATACTTTTTGTTGCATATGTAAGCAGAGTCAGGATGAGCTCTACCCTGACATCTGGTGGTGAATTATGGCGAGTGTGGAACAAAATTTCAGGGGCTGATCGTATTTGCATAGGCACACCCACCACGCCTTGCATAGCCTATCGGAGCCTAAAAAGGTTACTTTGACAGCTGTGGGATCCTCAATTTCTTTGTTATTGGGGCAGGAGGAATAAAGTGTTGTCACCCTGATTATGTGAATGAGGAACTAGGAAACTGCTTTATGACAAAGAGTTTCAACATCAATTAAGTAGCACTCACTAGACAAGGGACATGGGTGCCAAAACCTAGTGAACTGAGAGAGGTTGGGGACAGGTATGTATGCTTGATGGTATGGGTCCCTTTTGAGGGCCTGGCATGCCAATTGCACTTCCTTCTCTCTCTCTCTCCCTCCACTATTGAATAGCAGAGCTAATTTTGATTCTATTAGGAACCTAGCTAGAGGCTGCTGAGCTGAACTCACTTTGGACCAATGGTGCACCAGCACTGGGGCTCCCCTACTATAAGCTGAAATCACTAAAAAAGCTGAGATCGCTGAGTGCTATGTAACTAGTGGGGGAGCCTGAAGATATATTGCTAAGTGGCTGGCAGAGCAGTTTGCAGAATGGTTGGAGTGGCGAGCGCAGCAGTGGAGTTAAGCCATTTGTGGGGACAGCTGGAGTAGTTCATGGGATGGCTGGTGATGCGGAGCAGCTGGTGGAGCGGAACAGTGTGTGGGACGGTTGGAGCAGCCCACAGAACAGCGACTGGAGCAGAGCGGAGCAGTTTGCAGGGACGGCTGGAGGAGTGGAGTGGAGCGGAGCGGAGCAGAGCTGTTTGTGGTGAAGGCTGCAACAGATCTCCACGGAGAGGCAGAGCAGTCGGCCTTGGCCCATGTAAGGTGCCCCTTTACACCTCATGTGCCCCCCATTTCCACCCAGACTGGGGGGGTAAAAACTCTGCAGATGAACTTTTGAACTCTGGGGTGGCACTGACCAGGGACAGAGACGTTTGGGGTTGTTGGACTTCGGGGTGATTTGGACTTAAGACCCTGAGGGGGAAAGGACATTGCCAAACATACTTGGAGGTGGGTTTTTTTGCTTATGGTTTGTGTTATAATCCTGTTTGTGGTGTTTCTCCAACGTAATGCCGCATTGTTTCCCTCCTTTATTAAAAGGATTTTGCTACACTCGGACTCCGTGCTTGCGCATGGGAAAGTATTGCCCCAGAGAGGCCCCCAGGGGGGTGGTATATAATTGTCCCAGGTCACTGGGTGGGGGCTCGAGCCAGTTTTGCATTGTGTTACTGAAACGGAACCCCTGGATACTGAACCCGGCCCTTGTTCCTGCCAGCTCAGAGGGGCAGAAGGGTTACACATACAATAATCAACAGCTGCATTTTGTTTATACATAAGTCATCTTGATATCTTATTTTTCTCACTTCTATTTAGACTATAGTCTACATTCCATATCTAACATAAGGTCGCAACAACTTCTCACACAGTTCTTTCCCATTCACCTCACACAATCCTCACTTCTACAAATCTCGCGTTAGTAGCGTTACAGCTAGCCTGACTCTTGCTCACAGAGGTGACTGTTTGCATTGAAATCCCCTTCAAATCCCTGCCAGTTCTTGCTCTACTTCCACAGCTTTAAAGGGGGAGTGGTGTATGCCTGTGTACCTGGCTGCAAGGCAGCAAAGTAGAAACTGCTTACCAGAGCAGTGTGGGACACCTACCGGAGGCCAGTTCGGGTGACACAAGTAAGTGCAGTGTCTATACTGACACTGCATCTCCCTAGCTTTGTTGCAAAAGGCTCTATGACGTTTATCAAGGTAGTTTTATGATGTCAGCATAGCAGGAGAGTTAAATTGGCTGGAGGATTACTGTTGTGTGTATACATCCACTGTTTTGTCAATCAAACCTGACTTTGGTTGACAAAGCTGTGTAGTGTAGACAAGGGCTTAGAAAACAGCTTGGAGAAATAGAGTAAAGTTGTAGACCTTTGCCACCTTAATATGTGTTCAAAAGCTTCTATGTCTTATTTCAGAGACTCACTTGTCAATTTAAATGCGTATACCTAAACTCTCAAGTAATTGCTTACAATAGACCCATTCCCATAAACTTCACTTAGCTAAAACTCTTATTGACTTCAGTTCCTGAATGAGGACTGCAGGGTCAGTCTCACAGTGAAGAACATTTTACAAAATAAGGAACAAATTAACTACTTCTTGACTTTATTTTCAGTAATGCACTTTTCAGCTACCCACTCTAATATCCCTGGCGGTAGGTCTGAGTTAAATTTCAGAAATATAGCTGGGATGATCTTCTGCATTCAAAGCCCATTGCAGTCAATATTTATTAACTTCAGTGGACTTTGCATCAGGCCCTCTTACAGTAACAAATATAGAAAATGTAAATGAAGCTCTGAGGAAATGCGAAAAGCCACACTCAATATTCTGTAAGTGGTCTCTGTAAAATAAAGAGTTTGTGCTATTTTACACATTCTTTACTATAGTAACAGTAAAGGACTGATAAAGAATCTGGGCACCCAACTCTTATAGAATTTCAGCCCACCCTAAAGACCTTCTAGAATACCTGTTTTTTATCCTTGAGAATTTTATCTTTAATGAAGTTTATGATTCTTGTACACTAGTGTATGATGGATGAACCTGTTGTAGAATTGTTTTCTTCTTTGGGTATGTTCACACTGCATTGTAAATCTGGGTCCGTGGAACCCAGGCTGTGGGCTTGCATTTTCAAACCTTCCCCTTGATCATCCACACGGAATTGTAAATCTGGATTTACAGTTGCTGGACCTGGGTCTCAGAGCTGTGCTTGTGCATATATACTGCACAATACAGACCTTCTGACTAAGGTTTTCAGCTTGAGCTGCATCCACACTGCAAAATGGCAGGGCTTGGATCTGAATCACAGTGACTTTGGGTCTGACTCAACCCCCTAGAAGAGTCCTAGAACCTGGTCCCCAAGTGCTTTTCGACCTAAGTCAGGCTGATTTGTGTATGGATGGAAGGAGGGGCTTGAGCTTACATGCCCTTCTTTTAAATTTTATCAATTTCTTTTTTGGATTTTATTTTAAGGTAGGTGTTTTTAATGTGTAAACTGAATTTACAAACTACCAATGAGAGAAGTGGGAGAGGGAGAAAGAGAATGTGAAATCAACATTACCTGTCACTCAACAGAGCCTGATCCAAAGCCCACTGAAGACTTGAAGACTGTTGTGACTTGGATGGCCTTTGGATCAGGCCCTCTTGACTAATGTGTATTGTTTTTGTGTTCTTCTTCCCCTTCTCTCATTGATAGCAAATATTAATTTTAAAAAAATATAAAGATATAAAACTAATTAAAATGTCAACCATTCCTTTTATTAACACTTCCTTTACTGTGTAAACAGTAACGTGTAGCAGGGTTTGGTGTTTATACTGAACATCCAAACATCTTGGACCAAATTCATCTGTGTGGTAAATGCATTAAAGTCAGTGGAGTTCAAGAAGTATGAATTTGGCTCCTTGATTGTATTGTGGGTCTCTTCAACATACATGCAACGTGAGTAATGTATAGTTACACATGCTGAAATGTCTGCGCTTATTAAATTTGATTCTAATCCACTGATTTCTGTGTTGGTGAATTTAGGTTTTTAAAATTGCAATATTTCCTAATATTGTCATTTTCACTTTCTGTGTTACACTGGAAATGTCTGAGTGAAGAAAATAATTTGTTTCTTATCTCTGATACTTTCATTCTTCTGTCATAGTACACAAACAAAACATAAATTAAAATGCTCAGCAGCATAAATCATCATCTCTGATAAGTAACAGTAACTCATAAGGACACTGATTTCCAGGTGAGCAGTCATGAATGCCTGAAACACAAGTAATTTCAAATGTATTTAAACCTTATTGCACAACTAGATTTTTATTTTTATTCTCACCGCAGGGTGCACATAATCTGTCTGCAAAGGGATTTCTAATCTTTAGCTTCATATGTTCATATGGGTATATTCATATGAAATATTACTTTTTTTAATGTTGATAAACCTTTTGGGTGGTATGCATAAAACCCTGCAGAGTATAATCATTGGACCAGATTCTCTTAAGCGTATTCTTTGACATGTATAAATTATATCTCCCTGCTCCAGCTTGGTTCCTAAAGGGAATAGGCCGTAGGGATCCAAGTTCAGTTGGATTACTACTGCTTACTCCCCCACAGGGTTTTTATCAGCAAAGGGATGATATAATTTCAGTGGGCAGCTATATAGAAACCCACTGGAAGAGACGGTTGAAGCCCATAGCAGAGACACTGTTTGCAGGCAAATTGTCTGCCTCTGGGGTGAGACTAGCACATGACAATGCAACCCTGAGTCAAATCTGACCCACTGAGTTCAGTCATATTCATCAGAATTAGGAGATGTCAGGGAGATCATCTGTCATTACAAAGGTATTTGCTCCTAGATGTGCAATAAGTTCTTACTATGGACCAGATTCAGACACATTTACTCACGCTGAGTAATAGAACCTTACTCCAGGAGTAGTTCCTTACTACTTGATGGGTATGTAATTACTCAATGCAAGTGACATTGGTAGAATCTAGCTATAAAAGTTAAAATGTTATTTTTTTTAAAAAAAAGGAATGTTAATTGCATAATATATTTGTTTACATTGTGACTGAGGCATAAACTAAATCTGAGGACCATGTTGCAAATCGAGGAGAAATTGTCTTTGCAGTGATATATATAATGACCTTCAACTCCTAATAGTCTAGGAGAATTTCTATTCATATCTAGATTCAGAATCCTGAAATAATGATTATTGTGGATTTATAAACAGTTTACAACTTCAGATTCTAGTTTATTTAATAAGACAAGAAACCATTGAGTGTACAGTTTTTTGGCGAGCAAACCGAATAAAAAAATGACTAGATCTCATGAAACCAAACCATCTGCTAGTATCAATCTGTAATCTGGTGTTTCTCCCTTTGGAAACACTGGTTACTAGCACTCTTTTGTACAGCTAACTTTTCCTCAGATACCTTTATTGAATTGATCTATGAAAGTAATAACTCTGTATTCTCTGTGGGCTTTTACAAAGATGTGAACTGCTGCCTGCTGCCTATAATCTCTTCAGTCTAATATTGATATGAAAGGATACCAACATCTGGTGAAAAGATTGTAGCTGTTAAGGCTTTTAAATTGTAATTTTTAAAAATGGCTTTAGGCTTTAGGTAACCTCAAGCTAGAGTGTAAAGGCAATATGGAATCTACATCGGCAAACAAGAAACCCATGATATAAAAGTTTTTTGTTAATAGGTGGAGAGAAAAAAATGTTAATTAGCATATGTTTGATACTTTATCAAATAGCAGTTTCGTCACTTAAAGGGGACACTTTAGAATTAGGTTAATTTTTGAAAAATTCGCATGGTTAATTGTATGACTTTGTTTAATTACATAGCCAGAGGCATCAAGCCCAAAATGAATTTGATTTGACATTATTTATAGGTACTTCAATTCTATTATATAGGAAGCCTTTTACTTAGATTTTAAACAATTTGAGTGTGAATTTACAACACTCATAACAAAACACATAATTTACAGATTTTTAATTTTTTTTACATTTTAGAAACGTTCCTAGAAAAACAATAGGTTCGTAGTTAGAAATTAATCAATGGGAAAACAGAAACTATTAAAAATCTAGCACTGCCCCACCTCCTGGGTGTGTTTAGATAACTAGACTTCTCTTAATCAGAAAGAAAATAGGCTTTTTTAATACAGCAAAAATTATAGTTTTCTCCTGGACACACTGTAATTAGTAGACCTTAAAACGACCAATCTGTAGCAAAACCTTCCCTCTGACTAGAATTGCACATATTTTATCACAGGTTAAGACAGCAGAGGGCTCCCTTGAGTTTTCTTTGGTGTACCTAAAGCTGTAAACAACTACCCTGCATTTCTGAGACGCAAAGCAGGAGCTTTTTATGTCTGATCTCTGGAGTAGGAAACACACCTTCCCTTTTCGCACGCCACGGTAAAAAATCTCAGATTTAGAGTGACAAATTGAATTATCTTCACAAGTTTCGATGACGCTCTGTTTGAAAGAGAATCGATAAAGTGAGCTGTAATTGTGGATTACATAGTGTTTCAGAAAGGTCCTTCGAAGGGAATATGGATCCTATGCATTCAGAATCGCAGTCGTTAAGGCAATTCGTCTGGCTAAATCACGAGGCAACGCTATGGCAATTAAAGATAGATGGTAGTGGGGGGTCGAGGGTCCTTGCTTTTTTCCCGTTGTCTAGAGCATCTGGTTTTCCTACTTACATAAACAGCCACGATCTTTTTCTTGAAGGGAGTGTGTGTGTGTCCTGGCACTTCCAACAGCAAGGGAAACACCCCACTTTCTAAATGTTGAAGTTCAGCATTTAGTCTGATTTTATTGTCCTGTCGCAGGACGGCGTGGTTCCATTAGAAGAAGACAACGTGGACTAATCCCTCAGACTTTAAAGAATCTGAAGAAGGGAAGTTGTTTTAGATAACGTCCGCTATACAGTGTGACAACAGAAAGTTGAAGGCAAAATTAACACAATAAAATCAATTAAAAAACTCCTCTGATTGCATTAGTGAGGGTAATTGTAGCAATTGTATGGAAGTTGCTGCACTGTTGAAATCGCCAGACAGACAATCCAATCTGAATGCTTTATCTGAATCTGTTTAGAGCCACTCTGAAATAAAATAGAATTAAACCGCATTATACAGATCTAATTGAGCGTGTACTCCTCCGAGTTGCTCTAGCTTTAACATAAACTGTGTGTAAGGGAGATGCTTCCGTAAGCTTTTGCCCTCGATATGACAATAGTCCTTTGTAGATTAAAGGATTTATGGAAATAATGGTCGAAATTGGAGCAACTGAACTATCTGCTCAAATAACTGATGTTAGGCTTTATACTGCGAAGTGGTATGTTTTGCAAGCGAGTGTTTGAGCTTCAAAACGTGGAAAAGAAGGACTAGTAAAACAATAAGTTTTTAAGTATATATAATGGAGATATACACACAAGGACACCTGTGCATAAAATGTGTTTAATGATGTACACGGTACAGTAACTGTAAGGTTTAACCATGCTAGGAGTTGGATCGACCAAAATCCATGCTTACAGAAAAGAGGATAATAATGACTGTGAAACCCATTGTGTCGTCTTATTTGTTTAGTTACTTCAGTTTGTAAACTCCTTGGGGAAAACTTCTTGGATCTTCTGTAGCTGGTACATATTGTCAGTGCCCAATAGAGAACACATCCACAGTTTATAAAAAAATAATAATTGCCCATTAGGAGGGTGATCAATACATCTACCGGCCGCCCGCATACAGGTGTACGTAGGCGCAGCACAGAATGCATGCAGTGGTTATAAAGCCCTGGAGACTAGCTGGGTTATCTTCTCGGTTAAAAGTATATTGGTGGTATTATTTCTCTCTGAGACAAAGAGCGTGTGTCGGTTTTAGTCGGAAGGTTCCCTAAAATGCGTAGGCGTGTTTCAGTCTAACCAGCTCTAAATCCTTCACACGCCCAGTGTTTTTTTTACGACGGGAATCAGCTTGCCTAGGAACCTTTTCCTATGAACCTTTTCCAGGTCCTGTCTGATGGGCAGTGTGGAATATTTGGGCTTTCGCTTCCGAATTCCAACTAGTTAGAGAAAAAGGAAATCATGACGGGTCCCACTCGGGTGGGTCTTGGGAGCCATAGATCTGTGTGCACCTACCGAAGCAGAAAGCTCATCTCTCTTTCCATCCCTCCCTTTGTGGCTGGTGTTTCACATTCACCTAAAGCAGCTCTGCGTCCAATACAGAACAAAGGGCTGGAGGAAGGTGAGGTTGAGCGTTTACATTGGACGCTTGTTGACTTCTCCTTCGTTCCCTTTCCTCCCACACCCCCAACTTTCCCGGCTTTGGCCCAGCCTGCTGGAGGCAAAAGGGAAAGTTGGTTTGGTATTTTGTGTGTGTGTGGCCGCTATTCACTGTCACTGACCTTACTCGCTAGCTTCCCTCCGGATTACCCCGTTCACACTGTGTCTGTGTTGCCGCAGCCGGCAGACAGGCGAAGGGGTCTTTTTATACCACGTGCTTTCGCCTCCCCCTTCGCTGGCTCCCCCTCCCGCATGGTGTCACCATTGAAAAATGACGAGCCTGTCTCCAGAAGGGAAGGGAGATCCCTGCAACTTTGAGCTGTCTGGGTGAAGTGGCGGAGTCACGGCTGCCCGCGTCAGCCGGCTCGGGACTGGGCGTGGGGAACCGGGCTGGCGCGCCAGAGAGCTGCAGATCCAGCCACCCCTGGGGCTTTGGTTGCGCCTGGGATTAGCCGCCTGGGCAGCGCCTCGCCTTCCAACCAGAGCAGAGTTTGTGGAGAGCGGCGAGCGAGCCGCGCATTGCAATCAGGCAACCCCAGCTGGGAGCAGAGCCGGCGGCTGCTGCGCGGGGAGCCGTTAGAAACTAGCAATTCTCCCCTCCCCACGCCCCGAAAATTACCCCAGCCCCCTTCTCTGCCGGGGGAAGGGCGGCACCGAGGCCGCTCTCCGCCCGGAGCAGGAGTTCGCTCTCTCCAGATGCTAGTTGCTGAAGCGCTTGGTAGGCACCAGGCAGGAGCCTGGAGGCAGCGGCTGTAGCGGCGGCGGCAGCGATGGGAGCCGGTTACTGAGGGGTGCCCGGCCGAGCAGAGCCCGGGCAGGTGGCACCCGCGGCGGGAGGCCCATGCGGTGACAGCGCCGGGCCGCGGGTGCCCCCTGGGTGCAGTTGCGGCTGGAGGAGCCAGAGGAGGGTCTCGCTTGTCCGTGGCGCCCGCGGATGGGTCCCCGCCGCGGCTGAGAGCCCCAGCGCCCGCCCAGCCCCTGTCTCCGCTCCGGCCGGGCAGTGAGCCGGGAGCCGCCTGCCGGGAGCAGCCATGGCCGCGGCCATCGCCAGCGGCTTGATCCGCCAGAAGCGGCAAGCGAGGGAGCAGCACTGGGACCGGCCCTCGGCCAGCAGGAGGCGGAGCAGCCCCAGTAAGAACCGGGGGCTCTGCAATGGCAACCTGGTGGATATTTTCTCCAAGGTCCGCATCTTCGGGCTGAAGAAGAGAAGGTTGCGGCGCCAAGGTGTGTGTGTGTGTATGTGTCTGCCCCCGTCTCTGTCTGTCTGCCCTCGGGAGTGGGGACAACCTGTAGCGAGCCACCGCCGGGCAACTTACACGCGGCAAACTCTCTGCATTAGCCGCCAGCCCAGCAATCTCCCAGCTAGTGCCTGCCCCAGTCCTAATCTCCGGGCGTTTATGTTCCCTCACTAGTTGCGTGATCTGCTACCTATGCCTCGGGTGGAAAATACACACAGACATGTCCACACTAACTAGAAGAGATCGCAGAGCCAACAGCTCCCGGTGGCGCAGTGTGATCTATCCAGCTGTTGGCCCGGGAAGTTCCTAAGAGAATACGTCTTCTCAGTAATATAATTCACTATGGCACATAATCACACTTTCCCTAGGTGTTAGCTGTAGTAAATAGAGTATCCCTCAAAGAGGCTTTTGGTGTGGTTTCCTCTTTACTTCCCTGTACTAGTTGCCTTCCTGGGTAATGCAAAGTCTTTTGTATTTCGCTCCCATTCACAAAGCGCCTTATAGGCAGCATTGAAACAGATGAGCAGTTGTTCAGATATATGTTAATACCCTGTACTGTTCAGGATGTAATGTATATAGAAAGGTTTCCTCAAACGCTAGTCTAGTCAGAAGAATAAAGGAACGCCTACAATTGATAAGCCCCGTTAGGGAAAAAAAACCCCATAAGCGACTTAGTGTTTTTGTTTTCACCCTTTATTGCCATGTAAAAACTATCTTTTAATTGAGGTGGTGATAGTTAAGTGCTTTACCTGATGCTGATAACTACTGGCTACATAACAAGGGCTCTAATAGCCACAGCTTATTAACCTTTTTTTTAAAAGGACAGATAGTACAACGATTTGTACAGCTTCTAAATGGTCGGTGTCTGACAAAGAAACCTTAGCAAACTATCGTTAATGATTCGTTTCATTATGCTATTTGCTTCGTTTTACACGTAGTATAGGCACTCTGTTCTAGACTCCCATTCTTAACAGTTAAGTAGGAGAGACTCATTTTATTTCCAGTATTCTGAAAGTAGGAAGTGTATCATACCAGCATGCTTAAGGACCATGAGGAATATTATCACATACTGTGTACACTGAAATTATATACATAAATATTTTAACTGCTTATTAAATTAGGGCCCCTAATATAAAGGATAAAATCTGTGGATTATTGTAATTTCTTCCTGTAGATTACAGCATACTCAATAAATAGAGGTCTCCAAATTTACATTAGTAGCATGATTGCATTTTTTCAATGCTTTATATTGAAAGCATGTAAACAAAAGGATAAAACTATATAAAAAGACAGAACATTTATAACTTTTCTTAATTGTATTGCCCAATTAATGAGTAATACTTCCAGAATTTAGAACGGGTGTTTACTTTATCTCATACTTATGCCCAGATGGCAAATAGCTTTAGAACACAGGGATATTTTATAAAGGTTGAAGATTTTAAATAAACATCTTCAAAAGCAAAGGTAATATCTTTACTGATATTCTAGTATCTGCTATTTACTATAGTAAAAAACAAATTATTTCTGAATAGAGAATGCTTCTTCCATCCTGTGCTGTAATTTAGTCTGTATAGTGTGTATAAAGAAGTATACTTCCATTTTAATTTGGTCTAGAGAGTTACAATTGTTGGTAAACTATTTTTATAGTTGGTGAATAACTAAGACATAAGAATTTACCTGATCTGATGAATCTTTCCTTTTCTTTCTGTACATCATATCTGAAATAGCATTTTATGATAGGATCTAACACATTTTATTTTTTATGGCTTTATTATTTGTAGCAGAATTATTTCTTATTCATCAGTTGCCTCAAATACAGTGAAAAGAAGCAATAAAGATACAATAACCTCAGATTTCTTGTATTATTGTAGAATACAAGCTAAATGTTGCCATTATTTGCAAAGTGGTATACAACTTGTCTTCTTATTTCTGAAATACACTTTAAAAGTTAACATGGAGGCCACATAAAATTACTGTACACTTCTTTGAGCATGTAGTGTGTGTTTATATTAATAATCTTTGTAGGCTTAATTTTTAGACTGCATAATTTCTTAAATATAGATTGTCTGTTTTATAATAATCAATTACGGAATTTATCTTCTATAGTTGGTTGATGGAAACCAGTTTACTGGGGCTTCCTTTAATACATTCACTTTCTGAAAAATCATTTTTGTCTGGCTCTGAGTTTCATACTCTGGCAAAACTCTTATTGAATTCAGTGAGACTTGAGGATGATAACCAGTTCACAGCATTGGATGCCAAGCATTTCCACAGTGAAGAGATGCCTCCAGCAAAGTTCTGTATTCAGCATCATGGATTTTTCATAGTGTATTTTGTAATGCTCCTGAAACTGATCATAATTAAACTAAATTGGAGTATAACTTAAACTCTAACTCATGTTAGCACTATTGGTTTCAATGGGAATATTTATTAGTGAAGGTTGCAGGATCAGGCCCTTTGTTTGTCAATGTTAAGAACTTTTTGAAGGCATTTATCCAGTCACGCACATTAATAGCACAAATTAATTATTCATCCATAAAACTTTATACTGAAAAAAAATCCGTTTTATGTGTGTAAGTGCGGTGGTGGTGATGATGCATAAGGTGCCCGCTGTACCTGTGGATTCAAGGTTACATACAAGAAGTAGATAAAGCAGGGAGAGATAAGGGTGGAAAGTGGAGGGCAACTTTCATCACTTACATATCTTGTGGCATAGAAAAAATTAGAATGATATGTAATTGTGAAACAAATAGGCAGTTCATTCTGTTAATTAATTAAATGATCATTATAGGAAGCAGAAAATCAAGAGTTCCATTGCCATTTGTCTGATTCGTCAGAATATATGGCCATCAGTCATCATATTGTTCATTGAAACTTGTTGTTGAGACATGAAATAAGAGCAAAATGTGATGAATTTCCAAAAATCTGTTGTCACATGTGTGCAATGGGAATTTTACAAATAAATCTTATCTAAATGATGTACGAAGTGTCATGAGAACAAAGAGTGAAAAATGAGCCAGTAGAGATGTGACAAGTGCACTCCTTGGATTGCTCATGCATGATAATATCAGAATAGAAGTATGCAACAATTGTTTGTTGTTTACTGATAGTGAAATCTAGAGTACATCACTCCTTCCAAACAAAATCTAACTCTGACTCTTGCAAAGAGGTTATATATGGAAAACAAAAGTCCATACATCTTTGAAGTTAACAGACAGTGAACAGTAATAAAAATCAGCTGAGAGAGATGCTGCTTTTTTCCTAAAATGCCTGTTGATACTGCTTCTTGGTTGGCTGGTGCTAATCTGTGAACAAATTATGTGATTCTGAAGACATAATATATAAAAAGCTAGATATCCTCTACTGTATTGGTGCTTCTTTATAGTTGTGTTTAATTTTCTGTCCAGGGTTATCCCGTTATGAACATACTGTAGTAGCATATATTATAAAGATACAGAGTGGGGAAAAGTGAACATTCTTATTTACATTTACTGGTATAAAAGCCATAATGAAAATGTAACTGTGGTTTTGTTTCAAATATTTTTTTCCAATAATTTCGATTAATATGTCTTAGCTCTATAGTTGATATTGATTTCTGTCGGAGAATTACTTAATTAAGCTATTAAGTGGACAAACCACAATAATGTATCGGACAGCTTTGATTCATAATGTTTAGTTTTATTATTATAATATCTTTAATTTATTCTAACTGCCACCTGATGAAGAAATTACTAGCATTAATTTCCTCGTACTCTTGAAGCCAAAATCTGTGCCCTTGCGTTGATGCCAAACACATATTAATAATAACTCACCATTTTTCATTTTGGATTAGAAAACAAGGTAGTTTAATTCTGTTTATTCTCCAGATTCAGTTAATGCAACACAACAATCACACAGAGGACTGACAGATCAGAATTTTGAAGGCTTCATGTGGTGTGAAACCTGACTTTAACTAGAGACTAAGCAATGAAAAGCAGAAAATAAATTGCTATGCCTTAGCTCATGCAATTACATTACATATGAAGTGTATGATTTCAAACCATCCACTTGTCCCTGTTGCATTCTTAGCTTCTAGTTAACCTATATTTTAACCTATAAATCTATATCCTTTATTGGTCCCCAAAGTTATAGTCTGGTTAATTAGATCTCTTCAGATTATTCCATTGTATAGTATTCATAATGTCAAATGTATAAAAATAAATTTATATTTATATATAATATAATAACATTTATATTGTATATGTATATTAATACCAACTTTATATTACTCAAATTTGGAATGATTTGGCTTCTAATTTTTTTTGCTAATACTAGTGAGATAGAGACAATCTCACTATGTTCAGAGAATATATTGGTTTCAGTTATTAAGACAGGACTATTAGACTTTTAGGGTGGGTTTTTTTTTGTTTGTTTGTTTGTGAATTACTACAGCAATATATCACTCAAAGTGCTTTTTGGGACAATTAATGTGTACATCAGATGGGGTTGATGAAATAGACGGGGAATGACTTCACAACCTAAGAAGTAAAATAATTCTCAGGAAATGCAATACCTGAAGTCTTTTTTGCTTTTGTAGAGCTGAAAGCAAGACCCATTCATGTATATACATGTAAGTTTATTTCATTTCCTGCGAATCAGAACACTCCATTTGTATCTAGAATTCGTAAGAAATTAAGATCAGTTTGGAAGCTGTTGCTCTTTCTAAATTAGTACAAACTGGCTTGGTGTCACCTTAGAAATTCATTCTTCTTGACTGCCCATTAAGACACACTTTTAGCAATCTTTCATATACATTGTAAGGCCTATTTATTTTGCCAAGTGTTTGACTGATTTTGTTTTTAACTGTGTTTAAATCTCTTTAAATGCAGTGCCTAGTTGCCAAGGTGACAGGCACTATCAGCCTGTTTTTATAATAAAATATGTATCAAATCAATTTCATTTTTTTCTTTTAAAATACTGCTAAATATCTCCATTGATATAAGATCACTGCAGACACAAAACATACAAATATGTTGCTGCCAATGTAGGCATGATCATTTTAATTTTTTAAAATTTATTTTCCTACAATTAGTTTTAGATTGAGTATTAAGGCCTTTCCCAGGCAAAACACTTCCCACAGAGTGGGAAGCTCTTCTTTAAATTCTGGCTGGTATTGAAAAGGGGTTTTGGTATGTATCAAAACTATATTAAAGCTGATTATATTGAATGTGAATTAATGCAAGCAACTTGGTTGAGAATATGGAGGGATTATAACATCCCTTGTATTCAACTCTTTCTGGTGGATCTAACAAATGGTGCTGAGTCAAGGATGTAATTTTAAAAGGAGAAGGAAATGAAAAAAGTTAATTCCTCCTTAAAACTGTAATGTAATTTTAGATGATAAAGGATTTACAGCAGTGTTTCATATCAATATGAGCTTTAAATCCTGACTTACAATAGCAGTGTTGTTTGTGAACATTTAACATACAAGTGTCTTGTATGATTACAAAACATTTCATATTATGAATATAATTCAGGAACAAAAAGAGAACTATAATTGTCATACAGTCTTAAAATATTACGTTAAAGTAGAAATAAAATAGAAGCATTTTAGCATTGCGTGTGTGATAAATATTAGTAAATTTTAGACTTCATTGGACTTTCCCAAAAGTTACTTAAGGTTTTAAAAATCTATATTTGGTGGGCATCCCTTTTTCCCTTTGTCTGCAGATTGCCAGCATGGGGTAATGTTTTTTGTCTTTTCCTTCTTTCTGATGTATGCTAGAACACGTGTATTTTTGCCAGCAATCCTGAATGTCCACTTGGAGTAAAGGAGATTTCAGAATTACCTGATTCTGAATACTGTTTTCTTCTTACACTTTTATTCCCTTCACTTTCTTCCTCCTTGCAACTGCTGATTTAACTTCTCATTTATAACAGATACAACATTGAGGGTAATTGACTCTCTTTGAGTTCTCCTGAAGTTTAGAGAATCTGGATTCAGTTGAGTGCCAGTTCAGGCTTCCCTCTAGTTAAGACGACATCATCATGTGACCATTATGCTCTGTCATGACTTGGTTGACACTTCAAGTCTGTGCGATGTCCACTTGCCTGGGAAACAAAATCCTTCATAAATCTACTTCTCTTGTTGTGAATTTACACCTTCCTTCACTGAAGAAATACTGAAATATGAAATGAATAGTCATTTGAAGGACTCTAAATTTCAAGAACTTTTTTAAAAAAATGCCAGTCCTGGTAATAATTAAAGTTTATTATAGAATGTAAAAGAATCTGGCTAATGGAGATGCTAAGGGAAATTTTACTATACACTCTTATTGACTTATTATGGAGGTGCTGTAACAATGACGTAGCTAATTTTGGGTTCTGTTTTGCATTTAAACAAAGAATTCAACCTCTTTGTTTTGCATGAAGAATATCTTCCCAAACTTACAGCACATAACCTGTGAGTAGAGATTGAATTTTTTGAATATTTTGAAGTAAATGTGCTAAGCAGTTTGAGTTATAGTGAATTAAAAATGAGGCCTCAAAGAAAGTTCACGTTTTTGAGTCATGATTTTTCAGGCTTTCTATTTAAAAAACAATGGACTGCAGAATGTTTGGAATTTGTAGATAATTGGTTCTCTCTCACCATATAATATTTTTAAATTAACTAATCCAAAAGACAAAAAAGGATTGGCCTTTTTTTCATTTAATTTTTGTGCAATTGGTAATTGACATAACACGTTTTACATTGTCTACTTTAGTGGCACACTAAAGCAGCTAGAAGACTTTCTGAACAAACTAGAAGAGCTGTTGATCTTTTTGTGTTATGTTTTAAGTGTATACCAAGCCTATGTCTTCATAGCTATGTTGGTCACCGGTATGAAACCCCTCACATCCCTGACCGACATATCTATGCCAGCAAGACCTCCAATGTGGATACAATGATTTTGATGGAAGAGGGCTTCTGTTGATATAGCTAATGCCACTCAGGGAGGCAGTGCTCCTATGTCAACAGAAAAACTCCTTCTGTTGGTACAAACTGCATCTACACTAAGGGGCTATGCCTGCATGGGCTCCATGGTGTAGACCAGTGGTTTTCAACCTGTGGTCCATGGATCTCTGGGGGGTCCGCAGACTAATCTAAGATTTCCAAAGGGGTCTGCACCTCCATTCAACATTGTTAGGGGTCTGAAAATGAAAACCAGTGGTGTAGATACATCCTTAGATTCCCCATTAATGCCAGTTCTGCCTGAAGTATCAGAGGGGTAGCCATGTTAATCTACAGCCACAAAAACAAGGAGCAGTCTGGTGGCACCTTAAGGACTAACAGATTTATTTTGGCATAAGCTTTTGTGGGTAAAAAACCCACTCCTTCAGATGCATGGAGTGAAAATTACAGAAACAGGCATAAATATGTATTGGCACATGAAGAGAAGGGGTTTACCTTATAAGTGGAGAACCAATGTTGAAGGCCAATTAGGTAAGTGTGGATGTGGTCCACTCACAATAATTGATGAGAAGGTGTCAATACCAAGAGAGGGGGAAATTGCTTTTGTAGTGAGTCAACCACTCCCAGTCCGTGTTCAAGCCCAAATTGATGGTGTTAAGTTTGCAAATGAATTGTAGCTCAGCAGTTTCTCTCTGAAGTCTGTTTTGAAGGTTTTTTGTTTTTGTTGAAGAATGGCTACTTTTAAATCTGTTATTGAGTGTCCAGGGAGATTGAAGTGTTCTCCTACTGGCTTTTGTATGTTACCATTCCTGTTATCTGATTTGTGTTCATTTATCCTTTTACGTAGAGACTGTCTGGTTTGGCCCATTTACATGGCAGAGGGGCATTACTAGCACATGATGGCATATATCACATTAGCAGATGTGCAGGTGAATGAGCCTCTGATGGTGTGGCTAGTGTGGTTGGGTGCTATGATGGTGTTGCTAGGGTAGATATGGGGACAGAGAAGGCAATGGGGTTTGTTACAGGGATTGGTTCCTGGGTTAGTGTTTCTATGTTGTGGTGTGTAGTTGCTGGTGAGAATTTGCTTCAGATTGTGGGGCTACCTGTATGTGAGGACTGGCCTGCCTCCCAAGACCTTTGAGAGTGGGGGATCGTTTTCCAAGACAGGTTGTAGATCGTTGATGATGCACTGGAGAGGTTTTAGCTGGGGGCCGTATGTGATGGCCAGTGATGTTCTATTATTTTCCTTGTTGGGCCTGTCCTGTAGTAGGTGACTTCTGGCTACCCGTCTCGCTGATTTTTAGTTCTGTCTGAAGTTGAGCATACCACAGATGACAGGGTGTTCAGCTATTACACCAATAAATGAACTTAAATATAGAAATAACACTTCAAAAATGGTTGAATGCTCATTAAGATGCACACTAGCTCTGTGACATATAGAATCCATTTTTTCATATGAGTAAACTGAGGCATTTATTGTTTGATCTTCCATTACACGTGCACAGGTGGAAGGAAACAAAAGCCAGCAGAAACAGAGGGCACAGGGTAGGGAACAGCACCTCCATAGCATACTTCCTCCCCCTACCACAAGCCCTTGTGAGCTTCTCTGCAGGCTTAACAGAAGGTGGAACTCTGGTGGCTGGTATGGGTAGGGAGAAGTGGCACATGTCTGCATGTCAAAACTGAGTGAGGTGGAATTGAGCATTTACTTTTCCCACGTTGTGCTCTTGCTAGCCAGGTGGATTTCTAAATATAAATCTATACAATGTTCCATGCTGTGATGGAGGAAGCAGATGGGAAAGTCAAGAAGGGTCTGGATCCCTGCATTGTAAGTCCAAAATCTATGAATCAGCAACCTGATTTTCCTGCAAAGCCATAGGGCTCTGCAAAGTTTCGAAGCCACATTCCCTTCAGAATGTGAGAGTTTAGATTTCCCAGCTACTTGGTAAATGAGAGGAAAACTTTATGAGTCAAAACTTAGATTTTCTATTGGAATTTTCCCCCTCCCACAGATTTATTCCATGGAACTGGAGATCCTCCCCTGGGCCAGATACTCATCTGGTGTGAATTAGCATGGCTGCTCTTGGTCACTTGATATTTAGCCATAAGAAACTTGGCCAAAGCCACTCAGCAAATCAGTAGCAGAGAGGAATAGATCACATGAGTCTTGACTTCCAATTCATTGATCTAACTACTAGACCATGCTTTTCTTCATAGCGTGAATAAAATTCTGGCATTTGCTTGAATTATAATGCAAGTTTTCATATTTATCCATTTTTACAGAAAATCAAGACACCCCAAATAATATGCAGTTCAGCATGTGGTTCAGTATTTAAAGCAAGAACTAATAAAAATAAGGCTGAAATAAGTAGATGCAAAAAGCATGATATAAGATTTAAATGGATGTGGTATATAAAAAGGAAAAACACAGAAACCCAACTGACAAGGCTTTCTGCGTGCAGGATCAAGTTTTGGTTAGTTTTGTACAATGGTGGCCATGCAGTCACATAATCCTGATATGTATTGTTTCAGCTTTTTAGTAGGTTTTCCATCATCACTCCAACGACAATTGGAACAAATCAGCTAGTGTGTGGGGAACATTTCCACCTCCTTTCTATAATAGATATATTTTAACAATTTCCTTAGTCTCTGTGTTTTAATCTCTCACTCGGATGTTGTGATGGGGTGTACAAATCCCACACTGGGCCCACAGGGGGTAAAGGACAGTACTGGGCCCAAGTATCCTTTCCCTACCAGACCTGCAGAGCATGCTGCAACTCGAGAGGAAGCTTAAAAGGTGGTATTGGATGTGCTACCCATTAACCCTCCAAGGGCTCTATTTACAGATATATATTAAGAGTAAGTCCTTTGAAGTTATTGGAATTACAGTGGTGTACATAAAAATCGGGATTGGGCCCTTTAATTGCAATAATTAGATTAGATAAATGATAGAGCACGACATTTCTTTAAAATGTAAAATGTTTTCCTTTGTGAAATAATAGAGTAATGCAGTATTTTGAAACACATACAGTCTCTCTTTCTCTGTGTATATCAGTGTTTTTCAAACTGGGGTTGCTCCTTGTATAGGGAAAGCCCCTGGCGGGCCGGTTTTTTTACCTGCCCTGTCCGCAAGTCTGGTCAATCGCGGCTCCCACTGGCCACGGTTCGCTGCTCCAGGCCAATGGGAGCCGCTGGAAGCAGCACGGGCCGAGGGACTTACTGGGCATCGCTTCCAGCAGCCCCCATTGACCTGCAGCGGCAAACCTCGGTCAGTGGGAGCTGCGATCAGCCAGACCTGCAGATGGGGCATATAAACAAACCGGTCTGGCCAGTCAGGGGCTTTCCCTACACAAGCGGCAACCCTGGTTTGAGAAACACTGGTGTACATAATATATAACCACATACCAAAAGCCTAACTTTAAAGAAAATTAATTAGGTTGCAAAATCTACCCCTGCTACAGTTGTTTTATCAGTTGCCAAAGATTGCCAGTGCAATGTGTATTGCTGTGAGTGTGGCAGTGGTGATTGTTGGTGCTTTGGGAGTGACATGGGCCTATCTCTTTAAAATATTCATGTCCCATTATTACTTAGACATGGTGCTATAATTTTCCTGAGGAATGCAAGAAAGAGAACGAAAGTGGTGATTTTTAGCAGTTTATAACTCAGCTAAACCTGAATAGAATTTAACATGGCTGAGAAAAGGGACTTCTCAAGCCTGATTGGGCTTTTCCACTCCTGAATTCCAAATGTCTGCTGCAAACAGTAGACATGTAAGAGCTTCTCAAGAAAATGCCACCAGATTTTTTTTACAATGGAAGTTGTTAGGCAACCTAAATATAGGGGTTGCTACAAAGCTTTCCCTATAATACAGCAAAACATCAGAGGCGTTTGGAGTCCGATCTTGCTGTTCCACTTTGTATAGATAATTATTAACTGAGGCAGGGACTGGAACCCAAGTGTCGTCCCGCTAACCATCAGGTTATCTAGTCATTCTTGTTCTCTAGCCCAGTGACTATGTAAGTGTTTATGTGAAGTGGAACAGTTTCAGTAGGAGAAACTGAGAGACCCACCCCAGAATACTACATACCCTGGGGGTTAGGACACTGTTCTGGGAGGTGGCAGATGTGTGTTTAAATCCTGGCTATAATTAGGCAGACTGTGGTCTTGAACCAAAGTCTTACACATCCCATGTGAGTACCCTAACCATGGCCCTATAGGAGATAATGGGGGTGCTACCACCTGCCTCTCTTCTGGTTTTCTGAATGATGCTTAGGTCCCCATGGGAATTTAACTTAAAAAAATTTTTGGTTTTGATCAAAACCATTCAGTGAATGGGTCAAATCTCTGAATAATTTTAGTCAACCCCAAATTGCATTTTTCAGCAAATAAACTATTTTGACCACCTCTAATTGTAAGCACACCAGTTCAGGTACGCATCTCATTTTCCAAGATATATTGGAATTGTAAAGGCATAGAAAAGAGCAACAACAATGATTAGGGGTATGGAACAGCTTCCATATGAGGAGAGATTAATAAGATTGGGACTTTTCAGGTTGGAAAAGAGACGACTAAAGAGGGATAAGATAGAGCTCTATAAAGTCATGACTAGTGCGGAGAAAGTAAATACGGAAGTGTTATTTACTTCTTCTCATAACACAGAAACTAGGGGTCAACAAATGAAATTAATAGGCAGCAGGTTTAAAACAAACATAAGAAAGTATTTCTTCACACAGTCAACCTGTGGAATTCCTTGCCAGAGCATGTTGTGAAGGCCGAGACTGTAACAGGGTTAAAAAAAGAACTAGATACCTTCGTGGAGGAGAAGTCCATCAATGGCTATTAACCAGGATGGGCAGGGATGGTGTCCCTAGCCTTTGTCTGCCAGAAGCTGGGAATGGACGACGGGATGGATCACTTGATGATGATTACCTGTTCTGTTCATTCCCTCTCAGGCACCTGGCATTGACCACTGTCAGAAGACAGGATACTGGGCTAGATGGATCTTTGGTCTGACCCAGTATGACCGTTCTTATGTTCTTATTGACTAATGTCTGTGAGTTACTGTATGAACTCTTCAGCCTATCTAGTGGATTATCTCTCTATTGTTTATAGAAGTTCAGAAAAGTCTCCATGTTTACAATTGTAAATACATTCCAATGACTAGGAAATATAATATACAATGCAAAAGTTATTTTATTGCTCTATTTTCTTTTTTTTACTTTTCCTCTTTTAATTCATCAGAACTAACAATAAATATACTTCCACCACAACTTCAGCAACCACTAGCCATTCATGAAACTCTCTCTAGAATACTCCTGCACCAGAATCAACATCCAGGACACTGGATAATCAGCTTCAACAATAGAACCCCTACAGACAGTTGTATACAAGAAACTCACAGATCACCACACCTACCTTCACAGATCCAGTAACCACCCTAAACACGCCAAAAAAATTATCTACAGCCATTCAGATACCACAGAATTTGCTTTGAGGAGAAAGTGAGGGATACATGCCTTAGCATACTTAAAACCACGTTCACTGAAGAAGGACACTCTAGCAGAGAAGTAGATTGCATCATGGTATGGGCCATCCAAATACCCCAACAGAAGCTGATTCAATATGGGGGGAAACCCACTGACTGCACGCCCCTAGTTGTCACCTACCACCCCACACTGAAACCCATATGGAGTATCATTAAATAATTACAACCCATGGGCAATGGGGACCACATCCTTAAATAAATCTTTCCTGAACTCCCTCTTCTGGCCTTCAAACCCCTCCCAGCCTTGCTAAGCTCATTATCAGAAGCAAACTCTCCACAGACCAGGACCTATCAATTCAAAGTGGCACTAGACCCTGCTACAACAACAGATGCAAAATCTGCAGCCATATCCCCACTGCTACCATGATCAATACCCCATCTTCCACAACACACATACAAGATCTATGGGTGCTACACATGCCTATCACAACATGTGATGTACCTCATCTAGTGCACAGAATGCCCGAATAGCAACTGTGTGGGTAAAACTATGCTCCCAAATGAACTCACCCAGAAAAATGATAAAAGACAAACACCCTATCACCCGTGGGCTGTTGTTTTTCACAAAAGATCACTCTGTGTCTGACCTCTCAATCCTCGCCCTTGAAGGAAACTTGCACAACATATTCAAAAAATGAGCCTGGGAGCTTAACTCCATAACTTTGCTAGATGCTAAAAATCATGGGCTCAGTAAAGACACTGGATTTATGTCTTATTACAACAGTCTTAATCCACTAACCCTCCTTCATCATAGGATTGCAGAGGTGTTAATTGCCTACTACATTTACATTGGTTTTGTGCAACATGTGTTAATTGCCTGTGCTTAACAATCTGTTCCATCTTGTATTTAGCTGTGACTCTCTGTATGTTTACAGTGCAATAAAACACCTGATGGAACCCAGTCAAACCTCCTGAGTAATCATGGTACATAGGGGACCCAGTCTAAGAGGGAGAGAATCACAGGATTCTACCCCAGGACAGGGGAAGGCATCAACCCCTAACATATGTGGGGGCTGTTCTCCAAGACCAAGAAGAGTTAAAGGTGCAGCTAGCCCTGAACTTGACACAGGTTTTGATAAAAAAAATAGTTTTTAACTGTTTTCTATTTTTTTTATTGTATGTCTAAGCATATACAGTGCTGCTGATTTCTGAATCTTGAGTAATTATACACATGCATCTTTGGCAATTATGTTGATATGATTTCCACTTAAATGTATGCAATTGTGGACAGGTATTTATGCTTTGTCTATATACTAAAATAGTTCACAGATGACCTTCAACTGATGAAGGAGGAACGGGGACAGTTAAAGTACCAGTAGTGGAAGTCTTATGCTGAGTCCAATTCATTGTGACATTCAGGCTTTTAAAAAAATATTATATGGCAGGACTGTGTGAGAAGTGAAGAAATATTTTTTTTCACTTCCACCATAATATCTACGTCTTGCACAATGGGTCTGATACGTTGACAGCTCAGGGAATCCTGAATGTGTCCATTTGGTATCGACTTGAGGTTTTTCTCCCTGTGAAGAATTTTCATGTTATCTTTTCAGACAAAGTTGCTCAGATTTGGACTGCACTGTCTGCTGGCATGGAAAGAAAGAACTGTGGCTTTAGGGGAGAAACTCTAAATCTTTGCTGTTTGAGTTTTATCCTGTTTCACTTACTGAGCTTTGAGAGGTGCTGGAGTAGCTTTATGCTTCTTATGAATTGGACTCTTGTCCTTTCTAGCTGGTAAAAAGAAAGCAGGGAAGTACTGGGTCCATTGCTTTTTATATTTGTCATTGTTTCCCTGCAGGGGGCAGTGCACTAGTGGTTCTTGAACAGTTGTGAGGCCACTTCTCAATAAACCAACTCTTGATGCTGATAAGGTGCCAGTCAAAAGTCACACTATCTCCCAGTTTTGGGGAATGCTATTGAGAGACTGCGGTGGTAGGGAACTCTCAGGTTGAGAATATTGTGGCCTGCTTATTAAAGAGAAATTCTTGTCAGAAGCACATAACAGTGCTGTGAGATTTTCAGTGGCTGCCAATACCATTTCTGGTTGGAAATCCGGGTGCTGGTATTATTGACCTATAAAGTGATGATTGTTTGGGACCTAGTTATATGAGAAACATGGAAGAAGAGTACTATGTAATGATTCTAAAATGATATGTACTCAAAAAACAAAACCAAACCATAAATGGTTTTACTGTTTATTTTACTAATTTCTATAATGCTTGTTACTTAGCTAGATGCTACAGTGTCATACATTGAAACACAACGGAGCAAAAACAAAATTGCAAATGTAAAGGACAAAACAGTCAATCAAATGCTAAGCACAATTAATGGACCTTATGACTACCTGGAAGTCCCTAGACTTGGACTTCGATGGGCTGTCAGAAAGAATGATGTGGAGAGGGCACGTCTGGTGGTTGTGTAGTTAGGAACCCACAGGTTAAAAATATGTGGTTTTTTAATGCTTTTAGTATCTTACTACTTTTGGCTAATCATTCTGCATTGTTTCCAGGTTGTCAATTAACAAGAACCTTGTTTAACACAATCACTCTAGCATGTAATCTATACGTTTAAAGAAAAGGAATGTTGTAGTTTTACAACAAAGCAAAATAGAGTCTGCTAGTCATATCACAGAGGAAGACCTTTCACAGTGTAATTTTCCTGTTAGGTTTGAGATATATAGCAAGTTCATCAGTATGGAATATTGGTGGAAAATTGGGGGTTGGGGGAATCAGAAGCTCAACTAATGTGAGATGATAAGGACGAAAAAGAGAACAAAGATGCCTAAGAAGGGAAAAATCATCCCAGATGTTGTAGAGCAACAGAAGTCCTCAAAAGCAGGAGAACTAGCCAGGTCAATCAGAGGATGTGCAGATGATTCTATGCTTTCAGTGCATCTCTGAGCTGTACTCCACAGATAGTCTCCCCATGTCAATGGGTGTAAAGAGTAGTCAGTGGAATGGGGAATTACACTGACCTATTGGTCAAACCCCAACCCAGAACAAGGGGAGAACAGGAGCAGCAGCTTGTACTGCAATCTGTTGATGAGTAGCTTAAATACTGTATCAGAGCTACTACTGCACAAGAGTCCTGCACGCTACACAATCTTGCATGGCAGATGATTCTGCATTCTACTCCATCAGACACTGTATAGATGCCATTTACTAGTGGGATTTTTTTCCCACAGGGGTCCAAGTTTTGGCTGTGAATGAGTAAATTAGGTCAGGGTTTTTTAAAGATCTGTGTGGTAACCAGTAGCTTGACCGCAGAGCCTATGCATGCACTGTATGTGACAGCATTTGCTCAGGAAACGGGCAGGAAAATTAAATTAAAGCAAATTTAGCTATCATGCGCTGTATGGTTTATCACAATTTCTGATTACTGAGATATTTGTAAGCGCTAGTCCATTCTGCCACCTCTTTGTCCTTCCTGATTCATTCAGCAACTCACATCAAAATTCAGCCCTGTGGAAGAATTTGTGTTATTACAAATGTCAGATTGAATGAATCAGGAACTGGGAGGCTTCTTCTATGGAAAGTGGTCTGGTAACACATAAGAATGAGGTGGCAATCCTTCTCTCCCCCACTTCTCACAATGTTATCATATTACTTATGTGTGTAATGCCTAAATGCTAAAGTGGTGGGTGCCTTGGAAATTCATAGTGAAATGAACAAAGAGGCTTTGATAATCAATCACAATGGGACAGAAAATGCAAAAAAGGAAAGAAGAGAAAAAACACATCGGTAATTTTAATACATCTTTGATCAAATATAAAACTGTAGAAGTTTGTCAAGTATGACTTTATCTACAAATGTTTTCCCCAAGCTTCTACAATGTATTAGTTTTTTTTCTTTTTTGTATTGTTAAAACATTTTGAGGAGAATCTGGTAATCATGAACACGGGAAACCAACATTGAACAGAGCCCTGTATAGTATAGGCAAGCAACTTACCACATATCTTTGTCCATTTGATGTAATCCTAAACTATCCTGTGCACTTTCAGGCATAGTCATTTTCTGAGAAGAGACTGACATATAGCTATTTTTAAAATTGTGTACTAGAACGGACAGATGTTAATTTTGCACTAAGTTGAGACCACCCACTTCATACTCATTGTGTTCTGAACAGAATTTGAAAGTATGTCTTCAAATGTGAAAGGCTAATGACTTCTTGCCCTTATGCACAAACTTCCATTGAACATAGACATGCATGTCATCTTGATATATTACATTTTTCTAAAGCAGACATTTATTCAATCCAGTGCAGGAAACAATTACTACTTCTTCGAGTGCTTGCTCATATTGATTTCAATTAGGTGTGCGCGTGCTGCGTGCACGTTCGTTGGAAGATTTTTACCCTAGCGACACTCAGTGGATCGGCTGGGTCATCCCCTAGAGTGGCACCACCATGGCGCCGGATATATACCCCTGCCAACCCAACGGCCCTTCAGTTCCTTCTTACCGCCCGTGTCAGTCGTTGGAACAGAGGAGCGTGGCTTAGCTGATCTCCAATTCCCTGGCTACTCGTAGTTCTCTTGTTATTGTTGTGTATATAGTTGAAATTTTTATAGTTGCAGTTAATTCTTGTTCGTTTTTATAACATTATTAGTGTATATAGTTAAGAGGGGTTCAGGCATTAGCCCCTTCCCCGCACCTGGTGCCAGGGCCCATGCCTGATTCACCGGCTTTCAAACTGTGCTCGGCCTGTCACAAGCCGATGCCAACAGGAGATCCCCATGACTCCTGCCTTAAGTGCCTTGGGTAATCCCACCTTGCCAATAAGTGCCAGATCTGCAAGGCCTTCAAGACGAGGACGAAAAAGGAGCGGGACTTTCGTCTCAAACAGCTCCTGATGGAGGCAGCTCTTACTCCTCCGCCCTCTGCACTAAGTGCTGGTCAATCCATGGGCAGAAACGCTTCTTCGGCACTGGATCGCACCGATACTGCTAAAGCCTCTCGGCACCGACCATCACCGGCACTGACGTCTGCTTGGCACCATTCTCTCTCCCCGCAGGTGAAGAGACATAAGACTCATGCTGCTTCCGTGCCAGCTGCACCACAGCCAGAGCACCAGGCTAGATCGGACCGCCCGGCACCTACACCTGCTGTGGCACTGACAACGTTGGCACCGTCGATTCTGGTCTCTCAAGGGCCATCGAGTCTGGTACCTGAAAGCTCCCCGGCGAGAGCCGTGGTTGAGCTCACTATTCCCTCCACACCGGAGACATTTTCCACGGCAAGGGAACCGATTGCGATGACAGAGTCTGCCCTGCCTCAACCCCTGGCACCACCGGTGAGGGTCATACAATTGATAGGCAAGCCGGCCGTGATGGGACCACCCTCTGTCGGCACCGCAGAGCGGCACCGCTCACGATCGTGATCCCGCCGGCGTTCTCGGTCCCATCGCCAATCCTGGTCCTGATGCCGATCACAATCCCGGCACCAATCCCCTTCTCGGCACCGGTCGCACTCGCGGCACCGATCAGCGTCCCGTTCGCCGGCCCGGTACTCTTGGCACCAATCCAGATCCCGGCACCGCTCCAGGCACCGTGACTCTCGTAGCCACTCCAGACGCCGAGCTTCAAGATCCTGGTTGACCTCCCGGCACCTCTCCAGTCATAGGTCCTGATCTCGTTCCCGGTACCGGTATGGCTCCCGGTACCGATCCCCAGTGCCGCACAGAGCGAGATCAGTCATAGAGGGAGACTCTCTTCCCAGGGGTTTTCAGCCCCTCAGCCATCCCAACACGCATCGGTGTCCTCTCATGCAGACGGTTCCTATGCACAGGACCGTGACTCCGATGTACCCGCCAGAATCTTCCAGGAGACCCAGGCCCAAGATCAAGGCCCCCATCAGTGGTCATTCTTGACACCTTGGGCGTACCACCAGGCCCAAGGTGTACCTCCAGTCCCATCTCGCTCTGCTCCATCGGAGCACCGGGTGCCGGAGGCGACTATCAGCCTCCCCCCTCCTACCGGTACAGAGGAAGCGCCTGTTCAGCCGCCAGACTCCCAGATTCCACTGGAGCTGAAGGTCGTCCAAGAGCAAGAGTCCACACAGGACCCGCTTGTCCCTGGCCTCTCCTCTTCTTCCTCTCCTGATGAGGCGGTGGCGGGGACATCCTCCATGGGCCCTCCTCCAATTGACCTGAGGGCCCATCAGGACCTCCTGAGACGTGTGGCACTCAATATGAATTTCCAGATAGAGGAGGTGCCGGAGATAGAGGACCCAGTGGTGGATATTCTGTCGGCTGACTCCTCCACAAGAGTGGCCTTACCATTCATCCGGACAATCCAGGCCAATGCTGATACCATCTGGCAGTCTCCAGTCTCTATTCCACCCGCTGCCAGGGGAGTTGAGCGCAAGTACGTGGTGTCCTCTAAGGGGTACGAGTACCTGTACGTCCATCCTTCTCCCTGCTCCCTTGTCGTACAGTCTGTCAATGAGAGGGAACCCCATGGCCAGCAAGCTCCGGCTCCAAAATCGAAGAAGGCTAGGCGCATGGACTTTCTGGGCCATAAGGTATACTCTGCAGGGGCCATCCAACTCCGGGTGGCAAACCAGCAAGCCCTACTTAGCTGCTACAACTACAACACCTGGGCGATGGTGGGCAAGTTCATGGAGTTAGTCCCTCAAGACTCCCATCAAGAGTTTACTGCCCTCTTGGAGGAGGGAAAGAAAGTGGCAAGGACTTCCCTCCAGGCCTCACTGGATGCAGCAGACTCTGCAGCCAGGACTGTGGCCTCGGGAGTTGCCATGAGATGCATTTTGTGGCTTCAAGTGTCAGGCCTCCCACCGGAACTACAGCATCCCATACAGGACTTGCCCTTCGACAGTCGAGGCCTCTTTTCTGAAAAGACTGACCCTAGGCTGCAAAGCCTGAAGGACAACAGGGTCATTATGCGCTCTCTCGGCACGCACACGCCGATGACTCAACAACGGCCTTTCCGCCCCCAGCCTCACCACCCTTACCCTCCGCCTAGACAGAGGCAGGACTTTGGCAGAAGGTGTGGTCGAGCTGGTCGTAGACCACAGTCAGGACCCCAAGGGGGCCAAAATCAGGGCCCCTCCAAGCCACCTACGGGGCCAAAGCCAAACTTTTGAAGGTGTGCCCGAGGACGGCGTACCAGTGACTTTCCAGGATCCTTTCCCTCCCTTTTACAACCGCCTCTCCTTTTTCCTCCCTGCGTGGTCCCAGCTAACTTCGGATCGTTGGGTCTTACGCACGGTGGAAATGGGTACCACCTCCAGTTTATTTCCCCCCGCCCTTCCCATACCATGCGGAACTTCACCACCCCCATCCTCATCCCTCTTCAGGGACCCCTCTCACGAGCAACTCCTCTTACAAGAGGTGCGGATGCACCTTGCCATGGGAGCCATAGAGGAGGTACCAAAGGACGAAAGGGGCAAGGGGATCTACTCCTGCTATTTCCTAATCCCCAAGTTGAAGGGAGGTCTCAGACCTATCCTAGACCTGCGAGAACTCAACAAGTTCATGATAAAGTTGAAGTTCCGCATGGTATCCCTGGGGACCATCATCCCGTCCTTGGATCCCGGAGACTGGTATGCCGCCTTCGATATGAAGGATGCGTATTTTCACATCGCCATCTGTCCTCCACACGGACGATACCTCCGGTTTGTAGCCAACCGTCAACATTTCCAGTTTACGGTCCTTCCGTTCGGCCTCTCTACAGCCCCAAGAGTATTCACAATATGCATGGCTGTCGTCGCCGCCTCCCTCCGCCGCCATCGGATACACATTTTTCCGTATCTCGACGATTGGCTCATTCGATGGACCTCCGAGGCACAAGTCACCCATTGTGTGGACATCGTCAAGGACCTATTCATGAGTCTAGGCCTGATGATCAGTACAGAGGAATCCCGTTCTGGTTCCCACACAGAGGATAGACTTCATTGGGGGCCATCCTGGACTCCAGTCTCGCCAGATCCTGCTTACCACAGCCTCGGTTTCAGGCGATGGTAACAATTATCCAAGGCCTACAGAACTTCCTGACAACTTCGGCTCGCACTTGTCTCGGTCTCCTGGGTCATGTGGCTACCTGCATGTTCGTGACCAAACACGCCATGCTACGCCTCCGTCCCCTCCAATCTTGGCTCACCTCAGTATACCACCTGGGCAGAGACATCATAGACATGATAGTCACAATTTCCCCGAGCATCCTAGGCTCCCTCAACTGGTGGTTGACGCCCTCCTTGGTGTGTGCAGGGATGCCGTTCCATCCACCTCAGCCTTCTGTGTCCCTGACGACGGACGCGTCATCTCTCGACTGGGGTGCTCACCTCGGGCATCTTCGCACTTAAGGCCTTTGGTCATCTCAGGAGCTGGTCTTGCACATCAGTGTCCGAGAGCTGAAAGCAGTCCGCCTTGTGTGCCAGGCGTTTCAACAGCATTTGCAAGGCCATTGTGTCTCAGTGTTCACAGACAACACAACGGCCATGTATTACATAAATAAGCAGGGAGGGACACAGTCCTCCCCCCTTTGTCAGGAAACCATCTAGCTTTGGGACTTCTGTATAGCCTACTTGATAGACCTGGTAGCGTCTTTTCTCCCAGGGATTCGGAACACTCTGGCGGATCGACTCAGCAGATCGTTCCTGTCTCACGAGTGGTTGATTTGTCTAGACGTTACTCATTCTGTTTTCCGGAAGTGGGGCTTTCCCCATATTGACCTCTTCACTTCCCGCGAGAACAGGAAATGCCGGAAGTTCTGCTCCTTCCAAGGCCTCTCCCTGGGCTCAGTCTCGGATGTTTTCCTGATGCCGTGGACGAGCCAACTGCTTTATGCCTTTCCATCGTTCCTGCTGGTTCACAGGGTCCTGATAAAGCTCTGCAGTGACAGAGCTTGCTTGATCATGATCACTCCAGCATGGCCCAGGCTGCACTGGTACACCATGCTGCTCAACCTGTCGATAGCCAACCCAATTATCCTGCTTCTTCGCCCAGACCTCATAACTCAGGACCACGGCAGACTTCACCACCCAGACCTGCGGTCCCTTCACCTCACAGCATGGCTGCTGTGAGGTTAAGCCAGTCCAAGTTACGTTGCTCTGCCTCAGTACAACAAGTACTCCTGGGTAGCAGGAAACCTTCCACTTGGTCAACGTATCTGGCCAAGTGGAAGCGTTTCTCCTGCTGGTGCGAAACGCATAATGTTACTCCCACCAAGGTCTCGATCCCCACCATCTTGGACTACCTCTGGTCTCTCAAACAACAGGGCCTAGCGGTATCATCACTTGGCGGCCATCTCTACCTTCCACCCAGGGGAAAGTGGCCGCTCCGTGTTCTCACACCCTATGGTTTCTAGGTTCCTCAAGGGCTTGGACCGCCTATACCCAAGGCGGTCCAAGTACGCCGTCCCGCCCCAACCTGGGACCTCAACTTGGTTCTAACCAGACTTATGTCTGCCCCTTTCGAGCCGTTAGCAGCCTGCTCGCTACTATACTTGTCCTGGAAGACACTTTTCCTCATAGCTATTACATTGGCCAGACGAGTCTCCAAGCTTAGGGCTCTCACGGTGGACCCACTGTATACTGTGTTTCACAAGGACAAGGTGCAGTTGCGACCACACCCAGCTTTCCTCCCTAAAGTGGTATCGGCCTTTCATATCAACCAGGATATCTTCCTTCCGGTCTTCTTCCCGAAGCCACACTCGTCACGACGGGAACAACAGTTGCATTCCCATGATGTCCGTAGAGCGCTCGCATTTTATATCCAGCGAACAAAACCCTTTCATAAAACGCCCCAACTCTTCATCGCGGTGGCAGATGAATGAAGGGCCTACCTCTCTCCTCCCAGAGGATCTCATCTTGGGTGATGGCATGCATCCGTGCTTGTTATGACTTGGCTCATATCCCTTTGAGCCACCTCACCCCACATTCTACCAGGGCTCAGGCTTCATCTGCTGCCTTCCTGGCTCATGTACCCATCCAAGAGATATGTTGTGCAGCTACCTGGTCCTCCGTCCACACCTTTTGCCTCACATTACGCTCTGGTTCAATAGTCCAGAGATGATGCTGCCTTTGGCTCAGCAGTTCTGCATTCTGCAACATCTCACTCCGACCCCACCGCCTAGGTAAGGCTTGGGAATCACCTAATTGGAATTGATATGAGCAAGCACTCGAAGAAGCAAATACGGTTACTCACCTTTGTAACTGTTGTTCTTCGAGATGTGTTGCTCATATCCATTCCAAACCCGCCCTCCTTCCCCTCTGTTGGAGTAGCCGGCAAGAAGGAACTGAATGGCCGTTGTGTTGGCAGGACTATATCCGGCACCATGGCGGCGCCATCCTAGGGGGCGACCCAGCCGACCCACCGAGTGTTGCTAGGGTAAAAAGCTTCCGACGAACGTGTACGCAGCGCGCGCACACCTAATTGGAATGGATATGAGCAACACATCTCGAAGAACAACAGTTACAAAGGTGAGTAATCATCTTGTTCTTCAAATAAAGTGAAGCTCAGCACAGCCCTGTTTACTTTATAAAAATAGATCAGTCAGCTATCAGTCACACATTAGTGGAGTGGTTTTCATAGATCATTTCTGAAGACTAATTTCATTAATGGGAGGAGGTACTATTTTGCAAAAGATCTCCTCTTCCCATAGAATTGCAGGAAAGTCTAGCAGCTGTGATACTGGTAGCATGTGGATTACTCCCAGAAAAGAGAAACTGTAGTAAGACCAGGAGTCAGCTATTTACATCTTCCTCTGTAGCTTGAGTAGGGAGGTTTGTAGGGAGTGATAGTTCCCTTGTGATACAGTACTTGGCATTGATTAGGTGATTATTTCAGTGGAACCTACTTTACAGTAGTCATGCTTAACTGTAAGTAGATTGAAATTTCATTATAAACAAGATAAAGGTCTGCTGAAAATGAACTAAAACAACTCTGAACTTTCACTTTATTCGTACCATGAGTAAGTTTCTTTTGTGTTTATTTTTCTTGATGTGCATATTATGGAATCCCACTGTACAGCTTCAGGACAGAAACATAATTTGAACTGATTTTACTGTCATTAAGAGACAGTAAAATATTGAGTTTGGAGTTAGAAGGCAGGGACCTCTGATTACCAGTGCCAGCTTGTGCATAGATTTCTGTGTGGCTCTGTGCAAATTAGTTAACTTTGTTTGTTTCCCCAGTTGTAAAAACTTTGGGAATGTTCCAATATGGATGTGTACTTCGTGGCATGAGCTCATCTCTTTTGCATACCAGCAGTTTTTCTTTCAGGAGTGAGATATAGTCTCATCTTGGTATGTGAAGTTCCAGAAGGTGCCCCTTGTTCTTCTGAGTGCATCACTGGCACTAATAGCAGAGACTATAAAACCAACAAGTTTTAGGACATTAGAAATGGCACTGTGAGGAGCATACGTTTGAATTGACTGTGATGAGGCAGCTTTTCCACTTCACACTATGAAAACAACATATTCCTATGCATTAAATATTGATTAAGTCTGTCCCTTTGGCCCTGGCTACGCAAGCTCTCTTCATAACTATAATACACCAGTGGTGTAGCGTCACTAGGAGAAACTTTAGCATAGTCAAGGCTCAGAAATTTTTTACTACCATGACCTCTACACCTATACCTGAACCCTGCCTACTTTACAGCTTCCATTGTTGCTACCACTGGTGGAACTGCACCAGTCGTGAGTTACAGCTGTGAAGTTAGCAGCTCCCATGTATGGTCAGTAGAGTTTAGTGGAATCCTATGTGAAGTAAAAGTTGGGAACACTGACAAGTCCCTAACCACTTGTAATGGATGTCCTTCATTTTTTTCACAACATCATTTGAATCTTAGGCTGTTAAACACCCTTTCTACCGCCTTCCCCCCGCCTTTCCCCCTGCACCTCTCCACACAGACCCAAATACATATTGTTGATGGAATTGAGAGGTTGTCTCTGTTTCTGTTTTAAGGTATATTCTATCCTTTACACCACAATATATTCTGCATATGTCAAAATTGTTAAGGGAAAATTGATTTGAGAGAATGGGGGGAGGGGAAGTATCAGTAGTAACTCTTATATTTTTCTACTATAAAACCAGGCTCCCTTCAGTATCTCATATCCAACACTATAGACTGATAGGAAAATGTATAAGTAATATATTTTTTAAAAAAATTAGAAATTAGCTAAAATATTTTTTTTCTTTATGATGTTACAAATTTAAGGTCATATCTTGCAATCTGCTCAGGATAAACAAAAACATTGCACTACGAACTGTGGCGAATAATTCTCTCCAAAGCGCTAGAGCACCTATTTCTAGACCTGAAAAATCACAAGATATTGGACTTTCAATCTGTCATTGGTCCAGAACTGAATATTGTCCATCCTGCATGTTAGGCTCATGTAAACTTTGTGGAAACGTCTACATATGGGAAGAAACATACCAGCCTGGTATTTAAGAAAATAAATTCAAAGGCCCCTTGTTTGTTTGAAAGTTGCACAGAGGTTTAAAACATTAGGCGTAGACCTGGCAGAGAATAAGAAGTGAGCAAAGTGTAACTGAGGCATGACAAATGCTTTATTTCATGGATACCACCGTATATATTGGCATATGGGTTTATATTATATAATATATACCTAAATTGATAAGCATAATCCATGGTGAAGCATAATCAATCATCATATTGAAAATAGCACTTTGAAGAGCAATTTTTTTCTTTTAATCCATTGCTGAACAAGGATCTGTGTGGTCTGTATCCTTTTTAAGAGGTATTGATTAAGTGGACTAGTAGACTTTGAAAAGAAGAGATGACTCTTTTTAAATTAACATTGGCTTTGATTTTGGGGGGGGAGAAGGTATGCTAATTCATTAAATTGTTCAAGCATGCTGCAGAAAAATGCTGGAACTGATTGAAAGTTTTGTTGTTTTCTATTAATCTAATTATGTGTTTCTTCTTCTCATGAGGCACAAGGCTTGATTGATATATATAATTTAAATCGTTCCCCTGTGAAAGATCCATTGGATGTTCTGTGAAACTGAGTCATAGTATGAAAGCATCCAGTCTTTGGCTATTTTGCTGACCTGGCTACATTTTTCAAATGTCGTCACCCCATAAACTAAGCTTTTGGTGCTAAGACACAGTAACTTATTAAGTTTGACATTAATAATTCTGATGAGCTGGAAAATCCAGTCATGATTCTGTATGGAGGCATAGATTAATATTTTAAGGGATGGTTGCAAAGTGTGAGAAGGAAATGTATGCTAGGAGAACTTGGACTGTTTCACCCTAATCTGGGATTTTCTTAGGGACCTGTTTTGTGAGTGAATAACATGAAGGCCAGTACTAGGGTAACTATTTTTTTGTACATTTGTGATAGAATAATGACTGTGTGGGGGGATGAGCATACCCTTCCTTTTTAGATTTTATTTTTCTGTTCCTGGTACTGTAGCATCAGTCTGGTGCTACCCTAATAAGTGAGATAGCCCTTAGCGAGAAAACTGATATGCAGTGGCAATTTGTTGTAAATTGTTGTTGTTTATAGTTGTAATATCTGAAGTTATAGGTGTACTCGCACTGCGTTAAAAATGGAGGTAAATATTTGGACCTAGAAAGTGAGGACAGTTCTTGGTTAGATATTATATTGGGAATTAGTAGATTGAGCAGAATACAAGGATAATTGTGTGTTTATGGCAACCCATGTTGCTGAGGAAGCAAGTTGCTGTGTTCTGTACCAATTACAGTTTTCTCAGGGCAGATGTTATGAAGTGCAGCTAAACTACATTGCTGTAATCCAGACATCAGGTGACAAAGGTACATATTGCTGAGGCCTGGATATCATCCATGAGATTGGGATGCTATCTCTTAGCCAGTTGGAGATGATAGAACATTTATAACTTGCTGATGTGTCAGCAAGGAATCCAGAAAAATGTCTGTTCTATGGATTGTTTTGGCAATATGTATCAACTACTCGGGACTGCATTGTGGCTTTGAGCTCTTAGAAATTTTGGCCAGAAACTGGCTTACCTGGAATCCTGTGGCGATAGTGGTGGTGTAGATTATGAAGGATAGAGTCAGTTTATTGTTGGCAGTGGAGTCCTTCACAGTTCAGGGCAATTACATCTGTATTTCCTCTCTGTGCTTTACCAATGGCACCACCTCTATGGTCCTGGCTCCTCGGCTATCACCTCTCTTGAGTAAAGACCCACTTCTCTCTCCCTCCAGGCTGCACAGTTCCCTGCCTAGTCTGTGTTATTCCCAGCAACCCGAACTGCCAGTGTCTGCCCTTTGCTTTCTCTCCAGAAATGGAGATGGGATGGAGTGGGCGGGGCCTTGAAGAAGGGGCAGGGCCTCAGGGCAGGGAGTGGGGCAAGGGTGCTCAGTTTTCTGCAGTTAGAAGGTTGGCAACCCTAGGTTACATACAATCCTTGCCCATATAGTACATAACCTTTTCATTTAATACAATGGACTCCAAAGATACTTTAGCTTAATTCAATAAGGGGTTTTTCAAGGGTATCACAGGAAATTGCTGTATCTGTTACAAGAGCCCATGATCTCTCATAGTTTCTCTTAATGGCTGCCTATGAATATGAAATAGGATTAGGGAGAAAATTAACCTTGTGGAACTCAAAAGGTGAACGATCCATTGGTAGAGGTGCAGTTTCCTATCACTAGTCTTCAAGGTGTGTTCCAAGGGAGTTTCAGGAAAGACAAACTATTTTCATGCGTTCTTTGGACCTCTGTCATCTCTCTCAGATGATCATATTGAATGGTGTGGAGAGATTTGAGATTCTTGAGAATATATTTCTGCTCATTATCTATTGATAGCAAAAGATCTGTTAGGGCCAGCAGTGCTTTGTTTTGTCCATATCCTAGCCTAAACATAGATTGTAAGGGATCTAGGATATTGGCTGGGGATACAGGAGTTTGAAGACTGCGTATGGCTGGCTTCTCAATGAACTTGCTCAGGAAAACACTCAAGCTTCCTTGTGATCATGTATTGGATCATCAGAAACCTTTAACAGAATAATTGCTGGATAAAATATGCAGCTGTCACCATGTAGTACAACATACTTATAATTCTGGTGTCAGTGCTGTGGGTTATGATTTTTCTGTTTGTAGAATAAGCAGAAATGCCATTATTGGTGTATAGTTTTAAGAATTGACTATAAAATGGAGGCTGAGAGTGACTTAAATGTGTTAATTGTTATTCTTACAGTATGTTAATCATTATAATCTTTTCTAAATGTTTCGGTTGTTTTAGATGTTTAGGTATTTAAACAGGTTTTTCACATTACAGTTCTGATTCATCACTGTGTTACTCCAGTTTCATGTTATGTAGTTTGAATAACTTCAGTAAAATTACACTAGCATAAAACTGAAGTAATATCATGAATAAGGTCTTGGATCTATTTATGGTATAAAATAACAAATAACATCAAAATATATAAGATGAATACATTTCTCAATGGAATTATATCCTTGTAATTGCACGTAGCACTTAACATACTGTGTATAAATCCATTACTTGCCTTGTATTATCCAATATATCATCTTAGGATAGGTAATTATTTGGTTTTTAATTGCTCATAGATGGTTTATAATTAAATATTATAAGGTAAATTTGGTCTTACCTCTAAGTACTATAGGTTTCTGTGAATGTTTTTAATTTTATAAGATGTCATTCAGTTACACAGATAGAAGGCTGTTCTTTGTTGTAAAAGCAGTGCCTAGTTTTTGCTGTCATCCATTTACTTTATTAGCAAAAGCAGGCTTTCTCTTCCCCTCCTCCCCCATTAAATACTCAAAGCTTTTGAGTTGTAAATGACTGCAGCTTTTGCACAATTAACAGCCACTTTCAAATGCAGATTACATGTCACTGAAGTTGTGCTGTGCACATTGAATACTAGGTACTTGTCCAATGACAGCCCTGAATTTACGTTCTTTCAGTGGTTGCAGCTTGACTGCCAAGAGGTGGGATTTTTACAGTAAGATAATTAACTTGCATTGGTTATTTGCTGTAAAATCCTAGTGGAGAGAAGGCACCAGTAGTTTTTACTGTGATGTGGTTGGCTAGGTCAAAACTACACCCCTGCCCATGGTTGACCTCACCTAGTTTACTTTGTGGTAAAACTACGGTGCTTTGTCTCCAATGTGTTTTTACATTAGGATAGCTAAAACATATTAGTTATCCTGTGGTTAAAACACACACTTTTTTTTAAGCACTGAAGACAAAATAAAATCCTTCCGCTTGCTTTAGCACTTGTGAGTAACATCAGGGCCGGTGCAAGGATGTTTCGCATCCTAGGCGAAACTTCCACCTTGTGCCCTTGCCCGTCCCCAAGCCTCCGCCCTGAGGCGCCCCCCCCGTAGCAGCTCTGCCCTGAGGCCTTCCCCCCGCCCTGCGGCAGCTCCCCCCCCTCCACCCTGAGGCGCCCCCTCTGCAGCAGCTCCCCATCTCCCACCCTGAGGCAACCCCCCCAGCTCACCCCTGCTCCACTTCCACCCCGAGCATGCCATGGCTGCTTCACCTCTCCCACCTCCCAGGCTTGTGGCACCAGTCAGCTTAGGCGCTGCAAGCCTGGGAGGCAGGAGAAGTGAAGCAGCCGAGGCGGGGCGGGGGTGAACTGGGGCGGGGAGTTCCCCTGCATAACGCCCTCCCCCCCTTACTTGCTGCAGGTGGCCCTCCCCGTGCTCCCCTGACCCAGCTCCCTCTGCCTAAATGCCGGCGGCGACCGGGGCGGCCGAAGCCAAAGAAAATGCCGCCCCCCAAATCCTAGCGCCCTAGGCAACCACCTAGGTTGCCTAAATGGTTGCACCGGCCCTGAGTAACATCTCCTCACCAAAAAAAAAACAAAAAACCTATTGGTTTTTGCCATACTCGTAGATGCTGCTGCTTGCTGTTAACTCTCAGACCCAATTCAAATCTGAATCATAAAATGCAGTAAATGATCATATAAGTAAGGTATTAAGCATTTTTTGGTAAAATGATAGACTATTTCTCCAACTGATTATATTCTAAATACAAACAGATGCAAACCAGAAATACAAATACTACCGTGTGCTGTGTTTTTTGTCAGATCTCAAAGGCTAATCAGGATTATTAGTTTATTCTTGAATTTGGACCCTCCTAGGTGTTTGTTTGCAAGCTCAGTAGATGGCAGTCTTCCCTGCGAGTCCATAACTTTTTAATGAAAGTAGGGATGTAAACTCTGGCGTCCTGGTACTTTGGTATTGGTGATAACATTATGGTCACCTAAAATTCTCATTATATTTCAGGTTAGGCAGGGTGTTTGTGACAAGTTGTCAGGTTCTACGATTCTGCACATAGATCCAGGTCTATTCTGCTGCCCAGACTGGCAGCCAAATCAAGAGAGTCCCATTAGCTTGAACCCAGTAGTATAAAAGGCTTTGTGTGTCCATCTGAGTCAGAGGGGCTACGTGGCGAGACAAAGTCTTGCAGAAAAAAACCCTAAAACCAACCTTATCAGTAAAGATTTGTTTTGTTGCTCTTAGGTTTAAAAATTACAGAAAAACCCAGGAATAGCACTTCCTTTGCTAAACTACTGTGTCATGGTTGTGGGTGCCCTAGAAAATGGCTGCAATTTAGTGTTGGGTGAAGTGATCCCTGAATATAAAGAGCCAGATTCTGGCTTGTGTACACGCACGCATGTGGGCACACAGCTTTGAAGGGCAAAGATATTCTTTTAGGACAATAAGAATAGCCTACCCTGCAGGGCTTTGGGGAAAAAAATCACGGAGGAGCAAAAACGGCACGGACAAGGGCCTGTGTCTACATGTCTGATTGCACAGTCACTCCAGCCTAGCCATGGTCTCTATGCTCAGCCCTCCAGCGATTTATTTCTGTTCAGGGAGCGAACACACTGTATAGGGGAGCTTTCTTCAGGTTGTTCACAGTCAAATTGCAGGCCCATGCTTTTGTTGCTTTGCAGATCACATGTACTCCCGTGTATGTGTGTGTGCGTGTGTGTGTGCGTGTGCGCTTCTTTTCCAGCACTAGCTAGAATTTGGCTAATAGTATGTCAAGATTGTTCAGCAAGATTAACTAATCCTATTATAATTCACATGAAGCGCTTGGAAACTCTATAGTCAATGTTATATCAAAAACCTCTGAAACATAAACGTGGGCCCTATATCCAACACAGGATTTACTGCCCAGGAAATTTTTGTTTTAGTTGAGTTTGTAGGTTAAGAAAACCTTATTTTTCAACCAGTTTCAAGCCTGTGAAATTTTGTTTCAGGGTTAGCACTTTTACTTTCTCATACAATGCATTATTCTTATAAACATTTAGTTGTATCATTTATTTATGAGGTAGACATAAATATGGTACAGTAAACATATAATGTGAAAGTATATAGTTGATTTATCTGCAGTATTATACCTGGAGCATTAGCGACATCTGTAGTTGAGGTTTTATAGAATAGCTCTTGCATTGTGCATGAAACAATCCAAATAGGAAAAATCTGAACCATGAAAATGAAAATAGGCCAGACAGTGATTTTTACACTATGTGCAGTTAGCATAGTGTTTTAAGTATGCCAGTGTGCTCCTATGCTGATCAGAAGGCAGTCAAAAGAGTGTCTGTCTGAGTTCAGCACTGTTCTTTGGGCTTGCAGCTATATATCCTGAACTGAACTCCAAAGGAGTAATAGTGCTCCTCACTTTACATTTTAAAGTTGAAGGGGAAGGTTGATAGGCTATAGAAAGCTGATGGGAAAATTCTGTCTGAGATTGGTCATTAAGGAATCAGCAGTGTGTAAAATTTGCAGTGGTTGCTACAGCTGCTCATTAACACCCACTAATTCCAGTACTGTCATTGGGATGTCGCTGGGCGCTGACAGAAATAGCTAGTGAAAGTCCAGGGGATAATTGGGAAACTATCTCTAATGTTCTAAGTTTGCATAATAGATAATTTTGTCTGTTTAAAAATATGCAGGAAAAATGTAGGAATTAATGTGTGTTGATATCAGTATTCATTGGAGAATGAGTTATTCTTTGGAAACACATTCATTCAGAATGTTGAGTATAGTGTCTGCCACAGTGGAGTTCCGATTTCTGACTCTGGCCTCTCAGTACTACTGCAATGCAAATCGATGATGTTGGTAGGGCAATACAGTACGTATATTAAATATATGTGACAAAATATTCCAATGTAGGTGCCTAAAATTAGATATTTAAATCCACAGTTAGGCATCTAAATAGTTGACCTGCCTTTCACAGGTGCTGAACCCCTGGACGCTTAGAACCTCTGAAAACAAGGCTGTTCCTTTGAGTGCTTAAATACAGGGTTGGGTGCCTAACTTAAATAACTCCAGTTTGTACAGGAATGGAGGACAGGCACAGATACGGTAGACCCACAAGTGACTGAGATGTTTTGTAGACTCTTACTTTTCCCCGACCTTGGAAGCTCTGTATCTACTTGAGAGTGAGTATCTCTGTATTAAGTGGCTGGTGTAGGACCCAAGGGTCTGAAAGGCCCAGGGTTGTAGTTACAGAAAAAATAGGGAGGTTCCTTTTTTTAATTGAAGGTAGAAATTGCGGGGAATTTTTGTTTGGTTTATTGGAGTTTTATATTTTCTCAGGATTGGACCTGCACCTTTGATAGCTATTGTAGGATGGTGGTGAGAGTAGAGGACCAGGAGAATGGGTTGGTTGCAAAGGCTTCGGACCGTTGATACATCTGGAGGGTGAGCAGGGGCAGAAAAAGCATGAAAAATATCTTCCTTGTTTAGCAGAAACCTGAAGTGAAACACTTAATCTCACCTTCTATTTCTTGGGAAGAAAGAACCCTGATATAGGTGCATGATGTTTCATGCATAGAGGAAGGTGAATAGAATATCAACTATCTTGGAGGCAGCCCCCCAAGACCTGTTTGGGTTATATGACTGGACTAGCTTTGTGGTAGTTGATTTCAGCCATTTAACCAGTGCATTAATAAAACAAAGGAGGAGGGGTGTCATTGTAGAGGTATTGTTCTCTGCTGTTTACATCTGACTTGACATCTAAGAGATCTGGCCGATATTATGTGTCAATTTGTTATGTGAATCCAGGGACAAAGTAAAGTTGGAACTGGTATTGATGTTCAGATCGATCCACTGCTCTTCGAAATCTCTGAATGAGCTGATAAAGTTCCTCGCTGCTGTGGCATTGGAGGCACTGTGCTGATTGCCCTTGGTGACTATAACTAGAGATTGAAGGGTTAGATGTTGTTCTGTTCTGGACCAGTCATTGTCTCTTGAAGTTGATGTCCATCTTTCCTGTCATGGCAATGAGACCTGTTTTTGTGGTCTATTCTCAGGGACTAACAGAACCTAAATGCTTCCAGAGGTCTCTGAAGTAGACTGTTATTCTTGACAGATTGCTCTGTTGATGGATTGATAAGCTTTTATAATCTTTTGTCTTTCACTGTGTGTAAAGTGACCCCCAGGTACTGTATCTCCTAGTTTCATCTTCACAAGTCATCCTACTTTACAGATAACATTCAAAGGAAGACAGTTATTGCACTTATAGTGGAAGCCAGGGTCTGAGGCTGGTCACTTGCATTATAAAGATTCTGAGACTTTTTTTCCCCTTATATGGCTGTGCCTCCACTATAAAATTCATAAAATTTCAATGAGAGCATTTGCTCCATGTGGTTTACAGTCTAATCAGCCTGGACTGTTTCCACTCTGTTCCTGATGTGAGTCCTTCTAGTCATGAAGAAAATTCAGGTTACCAGATGGCACTGTTACACATAATCTTTTTCTTAGCATAAGAGCATGTTTTTAGTCTTCAGATAAATGTGGTGGTGTTGGGTTTTTTTGTTGTTGTTAATTTTTTGTGTGTGAGAAGTAGTAGATAGCAGTAAGGGATATAGTTCTCTGCACTGATTTCTCTTACTAGAGCCAGTTCTTGAGACAGAATTGCGCTGATGATTAGACTAAGATGCCTGAAAGAGGGGGCTACCTGTGTGCGGTTTGTGACCATCACTGTTCAAGGACAGGTGTGCCAGTGTTGCCAATGTTGAGAATTTTATCATGAGTCTCTCTCAATATTTTATGGCTTTCTTAAAGCCCCAACTCCTGGAGTCAAGTGATCACATAAAAATCTCTGCTCTTATATACAAAGAAGTTTTCAGCTATTGTGGTTGCAAAGAAAAACTTGAAAATATGTCCCAAGTGAACCCTAAGAAACCTCAGAAACTAGAAAGCAATGGAAAAGAACCCAAAATGTATTATATATAAAAAAAGTTTGTTGTGCAGGGAGTGAGACTTAAGGTTTTTAAACTGTTGGGGTTTACAATACTGACTGCAGAATGAACAAGTTGCACTAAGAATAAACCCAGACTCTGCGTCACTGATTTCTCTAACTGGAAGCCATCCTGCAAGGCCCCAACATCTGCTATTATATGGTATACAAGAGGAAATCTCCTTTAAGGAAGACAGAGTGTCATTTGCTTTGAAAGTGGTAAGAGCGCAGCCATTGTTCAGAATATATTTCCTGACAGTGACAATCAAAATCCATGTGCTAATCTTCCATTTTTGGTTTAGGTTGTGTAAAAAGTATTGGCAAGGCAACTTTCAAAGTACTTGGGTGTCTCCAACCTCCTTGGTCAATGGCAATTAGGTTAGTCAGCTATCTTTTGATACCATTGTTTATGAGGCATTTGTAGTCCTTAGTGAGAGTGGATGGGCTTTGTTTCTTTTTCACAGTACCTATCTCACAGAGCTGGAAGGGACCCTGAAAGGTCATCAAGTCCAGCCCCCTGCCTTCACTAGGAGGACCAAGTACTGATTTTGCCCAGATCACTAAGTGGCCCCCTCAAGGGCTGAACTCACAATCTTGGGTTTAGTAGGCCAATGCTCAAACCATTGAGCTATCCCTTCCCTCCCCAGTGAGATCTCAAGGTGAACTTTGCCTTACAAAAGCAAAACAGCAGCACATTCTTCTGATGGTGTTCCTCCATCCATCCCATCCCCTCCCCGCCAAAACTTGTCCAGGTACACAAATGGACATGCACACTACCAATCACCAGTAAGAAAGTATATTACAAATCAAAGTCTGTTACCTCTCCAATTACATCCTTGTTTGTCGTCACCCCCTGCCCCCCCCCCCAAAAAAAGTAATCCTGCCATCCCATTTGCAAATGTCAAAGAACTAGAGGTACTAAAATACAGTCAGTTTGATCTGATCTCCTAATTCCATTATTAGTAAGTAACCTATTTCTTAGGACTTTAGGATCTGCCATAACTTAGATTTCTAATTCCCCAAAAAGTTAGTGGAGGACTTCAAGAGGCCCTTTGCCAGTCTTATATCCCTGATACCATCTCTTTTTTCTTTCACTCCTTACAGAAAATCCAGAGATTAACGTGAAAATTATAATCCTTTCAGAAAGACCAGAGGAATGCAATAAAAAGCATGAAAGAATGACAAATGTTAACATATTACACTTACTTATAGGACTATGCTGTATAATTATTTCTAACCCAAATATTGCCATTCCCTGCATAGGAATTCATGCCAATGTACTCCTTTATTTCTACTCAAATAGTTTGTTAAATTAAAATGTTAAGTTCATTGTTTATTTTACACTTTAACATAATTAAATTTATATTAACATGCTTACCTAAGTCCTTTGGGCCAGGACCATGTCTTCATGATTTACTCCACACCAAGGAAATTATTGGTTCTTAACAAATAACAAAATAATAAAAATGGCAAGCATGGCTGTGTTTACAATCCTTGGGGTACTGAATTACCACTATACATTAACCTGGTGTCCCAAGAGCAGAGGTTGGTAATCTCTGGCATGTTGCTCACCAGGGTAAGCACCCGAGCGGGCCGGGCTGGTTTGTTTACCTGCCGTGTCAGCAGGTTCGGCTGATCGCAGCTCCCACTGGCTGTGGTTCACTGTCCCAGGCCAATAGGGAAAGCAGGAAGCCACAGCCAGCACATCCCTCGCCCGTGCCACTTCCTGCAGCCCCCATTGGCCTGGGACAGCGAACCACGGCCGGTGGGAGCCACGATCGGCTGAACCTGCTGACGCAGCAGGTAAACAAACTGACCCGGCCTGCCAGGGTGCTTACCCTGGTGAGCCACATGCCAGAGGTTGCTGACCACTGCCCTAAAGTGTATTCTGGAGCCCCCTTCATGATCTCCGGGAATACTACTCCGTTGTGAATTGGGCTGAAATGCACTTTGTATTTAATGGTGTGTGGAGTTGCCATCATTGTATGTCTTTGTAAATAGATCTATCTGTTTATTTGGAGGGTGTCCATATATTTGCGTATGTGAAGGCAGTCAGGATTTATGCAGAAACATAATGGTTAAATGATGTCACATAAATTACTATATACTCAGATGAGGTGGTATACATCATACACACGATATTTATTATGTTCTGAAGTTATTATTCCTATACACGTTGTATATAGTATACATTCTCTATCAGATACGTATAAAGAAAAGCTTTGTAGACACCACGTGCTACTGTAACATATGAATATATATTGTAATGTTATAGAGGGCAATGTTTTACACTAAATGAAGAGCATTCAGAAATCTGGCTTATAAATTTTCTTATTCCTTGCAAACATGTTTCTTTTGAGTTCTGTTTTTCTTTTCAAATTATCAAACACTTCTTATGACAAGAGAATAAAAGTGTAAAGAAGTATATATCCATCAGTTTATTTTTGTGTGAACTGTGACTTCAGGTGAAAATTGAACAAATAATAAAAATGCTGTTTCAATTAAACAAAGCCATCGACTAACAATATGATCAGTAGTTCTGTAGGCAAATATGTCTTTGATTTTTATGTTTTTAAATTCACACACCCCAACTAATTGTAAAAGACAGCTTTGAGATATAATGTTTTTGTGAGTATTTTGTAAATTCGACTGTACTTCTAGAGTGACTGCTTTTTATATGGTATTGGCAAAAGGAAATGAAGACTATTGTTGGATTTCTGGAATTTGCTGCATGGGAGATCAGTAAAGCCTTTTGACCTGTCACCAAATAAAAATGTATTTTGAGCCTATTTGCTGCATGGTGTCTGTTTGTGACATATATTGCAGTTCCTAGTTAATCACTTTGGAAACAGATAAAATTTCCTTTGCGGCAGTTCACTGACAGTGCAATTTTTCTGTTTGTCTGCCTTGTTTTTGCTAGTCAATAGAAGTAAATGTGAAATTTCTCAAAAGTAATGAAAATGGTTTCTTTCAATATTTTGTGCAATTGACATTAACAAGAAAAAGGAGTAACTATAATGGACTACATTCTATGAATGTTCCAGTGGCATTTCAGAGTGATGCTGCTGCATATCTAAACAGAAACAACATACTTCATTTCATTTCATATGCTTTTATGTTTTCTGGCAAGAAGTAAATGAACTTAATAACAAGTTAAGGACCCCTGCCACTCTGTATTATAGAAGAAGCTTCCTGTATACAACAATAGAAAATTGGCTGTGGTTCAAAACTTAATACTTAGCATTGCAAATTAAGCTGCTGCTGTTTTTCCATTGAGTCATGCTTTGATAATCTGGAATGCTTTATTTTCTATGGCTTTTTTCAAGTGCTTTCCAAATTAAAATTCTAAGGGAAGTTGTGAAAGAAATATGGACTGAATTCAAATATAGCATTACTTTGTGGTGCAATATGCAAGGAGACAAATAATCTAAGTTGTACATACAAAAGATTTCACCATTTTATTCTCAAAATTGTTTTCCAGAGAAGAGAGAATCAACTCAATTCATTCTTTAGTCTTTAGCTATTATGTGAAATGTATGCAGTTAAAATTTGAAAAGGTCATATATTTCCATCCTATTGTACTTTCCATTTTCAGTGACAGCTCCAGAGAAAATCTTATTCTTAAAAGCCTTTTACTGATTCAAAAGATCGCACATTAGTCAAATTTTATACATATAGGTAGATGGTAATAGTCGGTTACCTTGTGATATCTCAGTACTTTTTGGATATGAGTGAAATAAATTTGAATTACTCTTTCACTGAAAGCAAGCCAGGTGGCAAGTACTGCAAAACAATGAAGATGCTTGGGTCCTGGGCACAATGATACCACTATATGTCTTAAGAGAATCACCAAATATTTTGTGAGTATTATTAGAATTTTTATATAGCTTTATATTAACGGTAATTTAGATGAATGATAATTCAACAGGTGTTTCAATGGACAGAAACTCATAAAAACAGATGCAATGTATTCATCCTGAACTTCAGACCAACATATTGGAACATGTTTATGATAACAAGATTCAATCTGCAGGACACCTTTTCTGTCTGTGTATAAAAGAGAAAACAAACAAAAATTAAAAACTGAATGGTAAAGCTGATACAATTTATACAATTATACTGTAAAAGAAGGAGTTAAACCAATGCATGTGCTTGCATTTTGAGAAAGGTCAAAGTGAATACAACTTGTAGCAGGGCTGTTGGAGTCAGTAGATGCTGACCTCTGCCAAATAATAGTTGGATCTTTTATATAACCTTGATTAGTGTCAGCTGACTGGAGCCAGGAAATAAAGACCAGACTCTTCCCAGGATCCCTGTGCCTCATACTCTTATTACGAGGACGTAATAAGTTAGGTACTGAACAAGTGACGATTGAGCAAAGAAAGGTACTTGAAAACCACAGTCTGAAAGGGAACATGACACAGAACTGGAGGAGGTTGCTATAGATTGCTAGAGGTTGCAAATTATCCTGGAAGCTAGTACTATTGAAGAGAAATCAGCGAGTACACAATCCACCAGAGTGCTACATGTGGCAAGTTGAGAGCACTGAAGGACTAAAATACAGACCAGTAGGAACAGAAAGAGGTATGCAATCTGGTAGACAAACTAAATAACAAAAATTAAAGAACACTGATCCATGCAAGAATTAATGTGAGAATGGCACATTTCTTTAAATAAAAAAACTAGCTGTGAAATTACACCACTGACCATTAGCTTACAGACCTGTCTAATAAAGTAAAATCATGTGAATTTGAACCATTAACAGACAGATTTAATTAGAAACGAAACTATTTGTGGTATAATTTATAGACAGGTGAAAGCAAGGACATTGTGGGTGGATAGGGGCAACCTTGCTTTTCAAACAATAGTTAGTTAATGAAAATTGAGCTTGCCAAAATGAGTGTTTTACAAGAAGTGGAGTGCACCTAATTAGAAATGCATAGCAAGACACAATACAAAACAAATATGTAACTAATCATCACATAAATGCAAAGATGCTAGCACAAGGGGTTTGATGTCATGCATGCAACAAAAACAGCCATTTTGCAAAAGTGTGGCATTTTCAGTACAAATTGCAAAAGAATACAAAAGCAAAATACATCTCATCAATACAATTCTTTGTTGGGTCTCTTAATGTTTACAGAGTAAGGACGTACAAGAGATTAGTCACTGACATTGGAAATAAATGAACAAAAAGTGGATTTCACAATAAATACTGGAGCCGAGTGCAACATAATCAAAGCAAGCATATACAAATAAGTGTCTCATATAATAGGTACAAAAAGAACCTGTGTAACACAGGAATACTGTCATGTCTGTATAGAGGCAGATACTACTCGTAAGAATATAAAACAGTGGAATGGGAAATCCTTTTGTGAGCTTGGCTTGAAGGAACAGTTTGCAAATTCAAATCATCAATGGGTGTATAACTTGACTTCGCAATAGGATACAAAAATATTCTTAGAAAATTTGCTTAGATATTTAATGGCCTGGGGTGCATCGAGTAGATAATATATCATGTCAATATAGAAACCAGTGTCCCACTAAAAATGCATACACTATATAAAGTCCCGTTAGCACCGAGACACAAAGTAAAAACTGAACATGAACAGATGGTAAAATTAGATGTTCTTGAGCAAATTCAGACACCAGCTGACTGGGTTAACAGTATTGTTTAAATAATAGACTGAAAAATTTGAATAAGGCCATAAAATGCAAGTAGTACCCCATCAGAACAGGTGGAGAGATCATGTCTAGACTTCAAAATGTAAGGGTTGTATAACACTTACTAACAGAAATCAAAGGATTTATTGGACCATTCCAAGTACTAACCCCAGGACACACAGGCAGGAGTAGATTTCCTGCTAAACACCCCAGATCAGATACAACAACATGCTAACATACAAGACAACAATTTAAAACTACTGTAAATATACAGCACCATTTATTGGTGGAGATTCTGTCTTCACTGATCCCTTCTAGTTGAATAAGAATTTGAACAGTAACTTCTAGGAAATCTGCCATGAATGTAGATTTCTGTATGAGTCTGCCCACTCAAGTCCTATATTCAGTCATGGAGACATCAGTCATATGTCTGGATTCAGTTGGGTCTGGATTATCAGAGGGTGCACGGTTCACGTCCTCCAGGTCAGGTTCACGCCCTCCAGGTCAGGGCTATTGCTGTTGTCTGCAATGGCTGATGATCAATAGTCACCAATTTAACTCCTGCAGTACAAATTTTCTTCCCTTTTTGGTATTGGGTGTTCTCCATGGATCAGACTTTTTTCATATCCTGAGTCCAATAACTGTATTTTTTTCAAGCCATCAATGACTCTAGACCAGTCGTTCTCAAAGCCAGTCTGCCACTTGTTCAGGGTAAGCACCCTGGTGGGTCCGGCCACTTTGTTTACCTGCCGCATCCGCAGGTTCGGCCGATCGCAGCTCCCACTGGCTGCGGTTCGCCACTCCAGGCTAATGGAGATGGCGGGAAGGGCGGCCAGCACCTTTCACATTGGATGGTCCCTCCAGTAAGTGGGAATTGCAAATCACAGTCTCTGCAAAACCACACCAGGATCTGAGTAGAAGCATCCATGCTCAGGCGCTCTGTCTGACTACAGGCTCAGGTGGAGGAGACAGAAGCAGTGCTGGCACAGGTGTTGCGGGCCTTCCTAACCATTGTAGGCTTCCCTCTGTCAAATTCCCTCTCAAACTCCCCTGTCTGCAACCCCCTGTCCACTTCACTCCCCTGGTCGCTCTGCCTCTGGCTTTTAAAGTCCCAACTGCCACAGCAGCTGTAACTGAAACTGAAGTCTGTTCTTCCCTTCCTGTGGGCTTCCCATCCCCCTGCTAATTTTTGTGTAAATGGAGCTTCCATTGTTTCTGGTCACAACTTGCTTAATGTCACTGGAGACAGATAGCTGTGATGTTCCCTCCTGTCTGGGAGAGACCTGTTTTCTCCCTTTGTTTGGTCACATCCCTGTAAGCCTAATATCAACGAATACCCACAATTCCTTATATAATGTTTAAAACTTACATTTTATTATATTAATCACCAGTGTGTCATAGGCTTTCATCAAACACCTCACTCAACAAATTTTTATAATACAGTAATATTGTATACAATCAGTTGATTCAGTTGCTTATCACTTGAGATTCAAACCTCTGTCTTTACAGCCCAAATAAAGTTTCTCTTCCCTTCTAAAAGCTCTCTCCTCCCCTGCTTTTTTTTATCTTTATAACTTTGTTTACCTAACTGGATCTTCATGGTTTGCCTGACAACCAGGCTGATCAGAGAAATAAATTCACATTCCTTTGTCTAGGGCAGATCTGTTTACCACCACCCACCTCCCCCACCATGCCTGATTTAAACACAATTTAGTCACCATCCCAATATATATATCTATAACTCTTGATATACACCTTGTAATGATCAGTGAGTTACTAGTTTTTCAATGCCATATTGCATTACACCTTTTAGATACAGATTATAACCATAAGGAGTTGGGGTACACTGAAATGGTCAGGCCAGCAGTAACTCATTTCCTTATACTAGTGGGCCCTTTGCCCTTTTGCATTGGGATGCTGTTAGGTCACACTGCTCCCGTCTTACAAAGATGCAGGATGGCTAGCAACTGGCTTCCCAGAGGTAGCAGGTCAGCGCCCACTTTCCTGGACAAGGCGTCTGCCACCATGTTTTCTTTCCCCTTTATCTAGAGGTGTTACAAACATTTCACATTCATCACCAGTGTGTTATTAGATTGGAAACAATGTGTTACATGCCACTTTTTAAATAAATATCGTGATACCAAAATGTGAGGTGTAGTGAGTATGCCTGGCCTGAGAAGAGATGCTGATGACAAGTAGAAAACTACAAATGGGACTCTGTGTCACAGATGAACACCAAGGCTACAAAAAGTGCAAAACTCGGCATCTTGAACTTCCCTTTGCATAGATGCATATTTAAAGAGACTTTTGTTTGGGATTATCTCAGCACCTGATGCATACCGAAGCATCAAATCCTGGATTTTTGAGTGTTTGGATGGTATGGGAATAATTGCTGATAATCTGCTGATATGGGCCAAAAAAGACCAACTTCATAATGACAGACAGCGTAATGTTAGTGTGCCATTCATTACAGCACAGAATGGCACTAGCATATTTGACAAGATAAAAGCTTTGGGGAATTTAATAAAAAAAGAGTTGTCACAGAAGCATCTCTACTGAAATATTTAAAGACTAGCAAAGATCCTAGAATTTGTCAATGCAAGCTCACATGGGTTTCAAGCTGTCCCTCTGCAAAAGGAGCACCCAGTGATAAATGCTTCCAAAGCATTGACTAACACACAATAGAACAATGTTCAAACTGGAAAAAAACAAATACTGTCAAGAGTGTTTTAACTGTGAATGATTTGATTAATGTGTGTGTGCAGAAATCAGTCAAAGCAGAAGCAGACCATAAACAGTTAGAAGGCGTAGTACAGAAATCATTTTGCATAGTACTGCCTAGATGTCAGAAAATGATTATGAAATTGCAGAAGTGATAAGTCTGTGAGAGAGGCCCAGTAAAGAGCTTCTTATGTTCTACATGCTTTCAAAAGTGCCTATTAAAAGTGAAAGCAATGAGATGCAAGAAGAAACATTTGAAATAAAGGTCAAGTACTGCCCTTTTCTGACCCAGCTTGAAAGAGTAATTCTAGATAGATGCAGGTTTCAGAGTAGCAGCTGTGTTAGTCTGTATCCGTAAAAAGAACAAGAGTACTTGTGGCACCTTAGAGACTAACACATTCAGCATAAACTTTCGTGGGCTACAGCCCACTTCGTTGGATGCATAGAATGGAACATATAAGAAGAGTATGTATATATACATACAGAGAAGATCTCACACCAGCTCTAAGAGGCTAATTAATTAAGGTGACCTGTTATCAGCAGGAAAAAAACTTTTGTAGTGAGACTTGAGATGGTCAATTACAGACAGTTGACGAGGTGTAAGAATAGTTATCATAAGGAAATAGATTCAAGTAGTGTAATGACTCAGCCATTCCCAGTCTCTATTCAAGCTAGAGTTAATTGTATCTAATTTGCACAAAAGCTTATGCTCAAATAAATTTGTTAGTCTCTAAGGTGCCACAAGTGCTCCTGTTCTTTTTTCTAGATAGATGGTGAAGAGAAAAAAAAATCAGGCACATCTGAACATTTAAAAAAAATGGGGGGAGGACCTTTTGAGGTGTGATTGTTGCATATGTTTCTCTACAAAGAATCTTATGATATTTTAGAGCATGAGATAAGAAATGTTACCACAGTGTCCATCTGAGTATTAAGAAGTGTAAGAACAGAGCCTGAGATGTTCTGTTGTGGACAGGCATGAATGCTGCCATCAGAGATAAGGTTTCCAAGAGCAAAACCTGCAAGAAATGCTAGCAACAGAATGCAAAAGAACCTTGAAAATGTTGAGGTTCTTGATCACCCTTAGCCCAAATTTGGTGCAGATCTATCTGAATTTTATGGGAAAGGTTACCTCTAATTTGAAAGTTGCTACTCTGCCTTTTATTTGAGTTGTTGCACAAAATTTTGAAAAGCAATGTAATAACACAGTGTGATATCACAGACTCATCATGAGAAGATGAGCAATTCACCAGCAGCTCACTTCGGTAGTTCAAGCAGACTGACATGCCCTTTCTATGTGCAGTTGAATGGTTAGTGGATAAATCAGTACAAATGGCAAATATTTCAATTAAAAAAACAGCTAATGAATTAAAGGGATCCAGGTTTAACATGGTTAGAATATCACACACACTTTACGTTATTTTATTAGGATCACCAGTTCAGATACGTATGTCGAGAAAGACAAAAATTTTGGTGCCAACATTTAGCCTGCTTCCTAAACCTATAGCAGTAAATCCTAAAGTTGCTTAAGAACTATGTGCCAGGAAACTAGAATACATTAAAAGAATGCTGAAGTCATCCACCACTGTAAGTCTTTCAAATAAAAAGAGGCTAGCAACTTGCTGAAGTAAAAGCTACACCCTCTCCACCTATGTAATATGTCATAAGCACTCTAACAGTGTCAGGACCTGTAATGTGGGCTATCTGATTTAGGCCTGGTCTACATTACGCGTTTAAACCGAATTCAGCAGCGTTAAACTGATTTAACCCTGCACCCATCCACACAACGAAGCCCTTCATATCGATATAAAGGGCTCTTTAAACCGATTTCTGTGCTCCTTCCCAAGGAGGGGAATAGCGCTGAAATCGGTATTACCATGTCGGATTAGGTTTAGTGTGGCCACAATTTGACGGTATTGGCCTCCGGGCGGTATCCCACAGAGCATCATTGTGGCCCCTCTGGAAAGCCATCTGAACTCGGAGGTACTGGCCAGGTAGACAGGAAAAGCTCTGCGAACTTTTGAATTTCATTTCCTGTTTACCCAGCGTGGAGCTCTGATCAGCACGGGTGGCGATGCAGTCCCAAATCCAAGGTCACAGCATCGGACGCGTACAGAAGATGCTCGGATCTGATTGCTGTGTGGGGAGGCAAATGTCTGATTCTTAGTCTGGAGCTCTCGTTACATGAAGACAAAAGACAAAGCATGTGATGAAAAAATATTCAGCTATGACTAGGAACATAGGCCAGTCACAGTGACATAAGCATGACAACAGTGTAAGCGGAAAAGCCAAAGAAGCAAATGGAGGCTCATTGAGGGAGGGAGGGATGGTACTGACGGATCAAGCATATCTCACAGATTCCTGCAGTCTTCACAAAGCATTTGCATTCTGGCTGAAGCTCCAAAATAGACTGAAGGGTCAAAAACATGTTATCCCGGCATGCGAGGATGTTTCAGGGTGTATGTATGTCAATTACACTCACTGTCGCAGTCGCGACCGAGAGAAAATGGCGAGAAAACAATCGTTTCTCGTTGTTTTAAATCGTAAATCCTATGTCTAGCGTGACACTGCAGCGTGGAGACGGGGTGCTGAGGTGGCTTAACCATCCCAGTATCCACTTTCCTGTGGCAGACTCGGTTGCATGCTGTTAAATTTGTGGGTAACCGATCATCATTTGAGAGTCCCGAGAATGTATCCTGGCTAGGCACTCGTGAGGTCGGCCGCGGGACGCTCGCCTGGTAAACTGGTGATGAACTCCTTGGTCATTCCTGGCTAGATGGTAAGATAGGCTTGGTAACGTGCCTCTATATATCAACTGATGCTGAGCTTCATCACTCCCCCTTTCCTGTCGAAAGAAGATTCTGTACTCCCTGGAACTATGCATAGCAGGTGGAGGCTGCTCCCTTCATTTTATATCATAAAACTCAGTGTTTCTTATTCCTGTATTCTTTATTAGCTTTCATCACCCAAATAGCAGGACTTGCCACGGTAGCCCAGGAGGATTGGGGGAGGAAGGAAGCAACGGGTGGGGTTGTTGCAGGGACTATCCCTAGAATTGGCAGCGCTCATCATTTCTGCGGATCTGCTGGGGCTCTGACTCGGAGCATGCTTGGCTCACTCTGTGTTCTGCTAAGTAGCTTCCTCCATATTCTCCGGCAGGACTGACTCCTATTTGTTAGTACAAACATATTAAAAGAAGGGATTGACCCGGGGAGTCATTCCCATTTTTTGTCAGCAAGTCCGGGCTGGCCGACCTCTAGGAGGGCAGCCAGGAGTAACTCATACCGGCAGCAGACCGGTACAGGAAAGGGACTTGAAATGTCATTCGCCATTTCCAAATCGCAATGTGAAAATGATGAATAAACCATCAATCTTCATCACCAATTCTCCCAATGGCAGATGGTGCAATAGGGAGGTAACCAGGCTCTGCTACCCTATGCAAGGCAAATGAAATTGCTGCTGTGATAAACGACTGCAGTATTGCTCTGTCAACAGCATCCAGTACACATACGGTGATAGTGACAAAGGCCAAACCAGCTCCATGGTTGCCACTGCTATGACATCTGCCGGGCAATCAAGTGAAAAAGGGCCACAATTATGAATTGCTGCCGTTGCTTTATGGAGGAGGATTGAGGTGACAAATTTCCCAGAAATCTACCTGGGACTAGCGGTGTTTTTGCATTGGGATCTGCAACCAGAATTCCAGTGGGTGGGGGAGACCTGTGGAAACTATGGGATACGCTAGGGATAGCTATCACAGTGCAAGCTCCAGAAATCAACGTTAGCCTCGTAATGGACGCACACCAACCGAATTAATGGTGCTTAGTGTGGAGCCGTGTGCACTCGACTTTATACAAATATGTTTTACAAAACAGTTTATGTAAATCGGAAGTAATCCCATAGTGTAGACATACGCTTAGTGTTTGTTGTCAGGAGTAGAGTTGGGGTCGTGGTCACACCAGGGTTAAAAGCCAGGGCAAGAGTCAGAAATCATGCCAAGGGTCAAAGCCAGAGTCAGTATCTGGGATTAGGGTGAGGAAGCAGGCAGCAGGAACAGGAACAGGGCATGGTAAAAGGAGCAGGGATGAGGCATGTTATCAGGAACGAGGAGCAGGAATCAGGCGATAAAACAGGGAGCTGATCTCAGAAATCTGGGCAGCAACATGCATAGTGACTAGGTGCTCAGACAAGAAATGGGACAGGAACAGGAAGCCAATCAGCAGCCTGTTGTTAGTCATCTGACCCTGCTGAGTCAGCGAGTTTAGTTTCTCTCCAGGGCTTTTCTCTCTTTAGCCCTTGAAGCCCGGTAGCACAGAGAATAATGCTCCCACTTGGCAGCCCTGGTGGCCTGGGTTTGACATTTGTGGCACTTGATGGTCAACCCTGCTGTAAGAAGAGAAGACGTGAAAAAAAACAAAGAGGACATTCGCGTTTTCTTTCTTGAGGACCCCAAGAATGCTGCTGTCGGTATCACTAACAATGAAGAATATCAAACACAGTCTCCAAGTGGCAGAATCACCTATGGTGTCACACGGGCCATGGCAGAAGTAACCGTTTTGAGATGAAGTGGCTGAATAATTAAAAAGTCATTGAGTTTCAGAAACAGCACTTACTGACAGATGCCCAAGAAGAGTCAGAATAATTCCCTCATTTGTTGGGGGAGTCACAATGTTACCAAATGCAAGTGTTGAAAAATCATAGGACAGGCCACCAAAATCATATTTTTTAAAAATAGATATTTTATATATGTCCTCTGGGGCTTTTTTTTGGCATAGCTGTTAGGATTCATATTTTCAAGTTTTTCTGCACATTCATGAAGGCTAGAAACTTTTTTATTTAAATGTAAGCTGATATTCTCACTTACTCATCTGACGCTAGGAAATAGGGCTTTAAGAAAAAGAAATAGCACAGGACATGATAAAAATTACAGTAGTTGAGGTACTGAGGTAAGGTCATCTACCCTCACCCTTTTGGTTTGTGTGTTTAATTGACTGTATTTCTTTGTGGTTGGTCTCAGTGGATAATCTTTTTTTTGTGTGTGTTTAGTTTAGGCAGGAGCAAAGGGCGGGGAGTGAGGGAACAGGACGTATATGAATTGTAGCCACTGCAGTCCGTGAATGCTGATGCCTGTCATATTACTGGGATATAATATAACCTTCTGTAACTCTGACATAGCTCATGTGAGTGTGCACAAGTAATAAACATCAGTCCTTTAGCGGTACTCTGTATCCCATTCTTATTAAGAAACTATTTCTGCTTAAAGAACATAAAACAGTAAATTGTATATGCTGTAAGGCCTTTATGGACTGGTTCTGAAACTTTCTGAAGCTGAACAGATTTATACTTCCTCTAATATCTTTAAATGACTGTAGTGCTTGTGGAAGGTACCAGATTGAAACTCCTAGAGAATGAAGTCTGCCGTTTAGCCGCAGAACAGCTATAATACAGGCAGTAGTAGATTTCTCTGCCAACGTGTTTCAGTTGTGTTCTGGAAGGCCACCTATATATTTGCAAGGGTAAGATTCAGCGTCCTTGCCTTGTCATCCCTACATCTCTTTGCTAAAGATGCATGAGACTAATTTTCATAGTTTTTGTGAGGAGAACACTTGCTCGCTGTGAACTAGACTGAGATTAACAAATCATTTCACACACCCCTCAAATATCAATAACTTGGTCTGGGCTGATAACACAGAAATGAAAGGCTTCGTTTCTCATTACCAATTCATTGAGCAATTTAATCTTTTGAGCACTCCTTTAACTAATTAACTAATCCATGTTTCTACTTTGAAGTGCTTTGGAGATGTAGAGAGTTACAATAAACAAGTACTGAGTGTTACTATTTAGGGCTGGTTGTTTTCTTACTGGAAAAGAGGTTTGCTGAGACTGAAATTTTCAAGGGGAAAATGGCTGTTTAGCATAATTTTCCAACAGGAAAATTGAAACTAAACTTTCAGTAGGATACCTAGGCTTGTGGAGCATGAAGGGAGTGGGAGAAGGGGGTCGTAAGAATGTAGAGTTAAAAGGAAAATTAGAAAGAGAGATTTTTTTGATAGTACAGACAATTGTAACAAGGTTTTATATCCTTTTCTATTATTTTCTCTGTCTTTTAAGAACTACTTACTTTTCATAATGGAAGCATATGTTTTATATAAATCAATTCCAATAATTTTTAAAATGAAACTTGAAATGAAGGAGTCATGCTCACATAACAATTGGCCAGGTTAGAATACATCTTTGATAGCTGAAAGGATTCCCAACGTATGCAGCTCACGCATTTCTAGCCTACTAATGCACACTACATGCAATGTCTAGACTACTAATAGAATGTGGCCTGCCTTATTGCCATTACTTTGCAGTATTTGAGTCTTGGCAAGAAAATGTTAAAGGGAAAAGAATTGCCCATAGCACACAAGCCCCCACCCCAAAATTCTGGCTTAACTTGTGTTCACTCATGAGATTATTTTCACTCATGTAATTTTGTATAGTTAATAAAAAAAGAGGTAGTTTAAAATAAAAGACTAACAATACAATTGTTTTCCTTTTTAAAAACAAGTCAAGTTTATTTTTTTAAGTAGCTAAGATAATTGCTTTTAAAAAGGTGATTAAAGTATAATTTTGAAGGTCTACTCTAAATTTCAACTTGTCAATCAGCGCATTAGATGTAAACAGTTTCTGATAATGATTGACTTTAATTGAGCCTTCTTAGGAGACAGTGATTTTTTAAATTTAAAATAGTACCTTTTCCATTTAGTTGAAAGCTTATTTGCATTCATTTCAGCTTTGAGCATAGACATAACTACCTATGTCTTTACTAACGTTGTATTTTCTCCTTTTTTCTTTCTCTTGAAATGCTTCAAGAATTTGTCAAACAAGTTAGCTTTAAATATTTTCTTACTGATCTTTGCAATTTTGGCATTTTTAATATGTATCAGGAATGATTTATTAATTTTAAGCTTATCAATTTAGAAACACAAAAATAAAATTGTTACATATGTGTAGTGCCAGTCTGATCCGTGGGTTTTTTGTTTTTTTTTGAGCGATTAAAATGTTTTTTCAGTATCCAGATTATGTCAATTAAGATAGTAGTTCAAGGAAGACAGTATACTCCAATACTTTTAGAAGACTTGTCAAACTAGTCCTATGTCAGGGTTCAACAAGCCTTGCTGACATAAGTAATCTTTATACAAGTGGTCCAGTTATGAATCACTCACGAAAAGCTGGGTTTGCAAGACTGACTATAATATGGCATATATGCGGAATATTTGCTTATATTTCATAATACTTTGAACATTTTTGTACTGTAGTCTTTATGATAAAAGCCTCTGAAATATTTACAGTTTACAGTGTAAAATGGAAAAAGTAAATTTAAATGGTTCTGTTTGTTTAAAGAATGACTCTTTGCACATTTTATGAATAGCAAATACATTGCAAAAACCTGACAAATTAATCATTTATGTAGATCCTTCTGTACTAGCTGACGCCTTTTGGGAAACTTTGTAAACATTCTATTTAGGAATAATTCTGTTTATATGCCGCTATTTTCCATATTCCAATCTCCTTGTTCATTAAGGGCCAAGCTGTTGAACTCCTTAGTCATATGACAAGTAATCCTATTGACGTCAATGGGAATACTCATGAGAGTAATAGTTCATCAGTATGAGTAAGGGGTTCACAATCTGGCCCTAAATAAGAGTATTTGCATGAAAACAAGATCTGTATTCCTTAAGATTCATCCTACTAATTACTCATCTGATGGCATAAACACAAAATTATTGTTGTATCCCCACAGGTTGTTAGCCAGTCATATCTAATTTGTTAGGCAGAGTTGGGCCTGGTATGTATTTTGATGAGAGACATTTAAGGAAAACTCAGCTACTGCAGGAAGGTGGCATTCTTCCCTTGAAAGATTGAACTAATTTGCCAGCAAGGTTTTATCGATGATGATGAGACACCATCTCTGAGACAAAGCATAAAGCTGAAGCTCTGTGGTCCTTAATCCAGTGATAATTCTCATGAAAGTAGAGGTGTTAAGCCTGGTGTCCTAGCCAAATTCCAATTTAGGGAGAATGCACTTATCCTTTTAAAATTCTCCTTTTACATTTAACTGGGTAAAATGTTTTTCAGTTCTCCTCCTAAATGCTGTTGCTAGTGAAGAACTCTTATGTCCTGCTGTTTATTAGTCTATAAAGCACTTGGGTACCTTCCATGTTCAATTATTATTAAATATTACACAAAAATGTGTCACTTCAGGTAGGGAATAAAATGAAAAACAAACAAACAAACAAAACCTGATGAATGCTAAGCAACAAAGGCGGTTTTTTCATTTGAGTGTCCCTAAGAGTGACCAATGAAATATAGTAATTAAATCTAAATTATATGAAACATGAACAGGATTTTTAGAAATGATTTTTTTCCTTAAATATTTTCAATGAGGCTCTTGAAATTAAATTATTTTTAATTGCAATCTGAAATGTCCATGTAGGGGGAAATGTAGTTTAAACTAGAGTTTTTCATACAGTAGTTCAGCATTTTTTATCTCTGTTAATTACCATGTGTAGTAAGAGGAGGCCCTAAGATATAAACCTTTGTATCAGAGGCCTGGTATGAGGCCTAAGGCCTGAACTAAAGTAATGGTCAAGACTTTGCTAACATAAAGCAAAGTGAAGCTGTGATCCAAAGACAGGCCCTGCTCACAGAAGCTGGCAAGGAAAGGGCTGATGCTGCAAGAAAATACGTACTTAAAAGGTACTGAACACTAGAGATCAGAACATTCACATACTTGCACATTCCACACAGATAACAAGGAACAGGCTGACCCATCACAAAAGGGGGCAAAAGGGTAATATGATGGATAGAGTTGTTTTGTTCTAACCAACATGTACAAGGTGAGAGGCGGCACCTTGCTACGTAGAGGGGTTGTACCTTACTATGTAGAGGGGTTGCACCTCATACGTCAGGAATGATGTGTAACTTCTTTGTACCTATGTATAAGAATGCATCCCTGGGGCGATGTCTTTGTCCAGCCGAGGGGGCAGTGGAAAGTCCCACCACTGACTGAGCCGAGTCCATTGACTGTGGGCACATACTCGTAGTATGCCCTGTAGAGTAACAATCTGGAGGGAACTATTATACGGCAACTTAACCCAGGCTGAAGTGCCTTCATACCTTACGAGCTCTCGTGGTCATGCGGTTCTCTCCGGGCCTCTGCCAGCTATTTGCACAAAGCTGGGACAGCACACAGAGGGAACACACGCACGCAGCCGAGTGATACCAACATTGAGCAGAGCAGAGTACCACACCGGTAGCTTCTGACAACACCTCTGACAACACCATGAAGGATGTTCACAGGAGAAAAGAGGGCATAAAACTGGTGTAGTAGAATTCTGATGGAAGAAATTTTCTTTCTTCATCTCCAACAGATATTGTTACATACTGAGACAGTCTTCCTTCTACAATGAGAGAAATAGGGATAACTCTTTGGAAAAAGTTTTGAGGCTAGTGACAAAATATGTTTGTCTTTCAGATCCCCAGCTCAAGGGTATAGTGACCAGGTTATATTGCAGGCAAGGCTACTACTTGCAAATGCACCCCGATGGAACTCTCGATGGAACCAAGGATGACAGCAGTAATTCTAGTAAGTGACTGCTCTAGGAGAATGTATTAATCTCAAACCAAGATTGCAGATGTAATCATTCAAATATATACGTGCAGACACGATTTTAATGAGTTTTGAGGAATTTTGATGTATTTTGGCAAAAAGATTCTGTCAGCTTAAAATCTATTAAACACTAGCATGCCTTTTAAAGAGTCCTTAGCGCTCTGCATGTGTAAAAAAAGTATCCAGGAAAGAAGCAACTATGCATTTTGTTAGTGTCTGACACGAAGTTTTGGATTTTCAAGAGTGCTCAGTGTTGGTCTAACTCTACTCCCATTGAAGACAGTGATAAAATTCCAGTTGAAATCAGTGAGAGGAAAGTTAGGCCAATACTGAGCACTTTCGAAAATCCACCATAAAACATTTATCAGCAACATTTTCCTTTATCTTTGAAAAATAAATATAGAAAAAAAGAATCAAAGAAAATATCTTTGGAACGCTGACAACCGAGGCCATGTAATTAAGCATATGTTTAACTTTAAGGATGTTATTAGACCCATGGAAGCATATGCTTCAGTATCTTACTGAATTGGGCTAAAGAGACTGATTCTACAGTTCCTATCCCAGCAAGATTCCCAATGACTTCAATAGGATTTCTGCAAATGTGGGGACTGCAAAACTGGAAACAATTTGAAAAGCTATCCAAACAAAAATGGTGTCACTTTTTAAATCTCTTATGGGTCATTTTTAGTGTTATTTCTTTCAGTATAATATTGCTGAACTTTTTGATTCAGATAATGAATATATATTTTACAACTTGAGCTGCAAGTGGTGGGTAAGCAGACTTGCCCTCACTCTCAAATGGTTCAGTTGGAATGATTTTCATAAAGCACAGCAGACTATGGAGGTTTATTTTTATTTTTTGTTTATAAGACATTTATTTATTCATTACTCATATATTGATATATGTCTGATTGGAATTAGGCTGCAGGAGGTGCAAATTCTGTTTTTGTTTTGTTAGATCTTCTGTTATTGAGACTATACCTGATAACACAATATGTGTCCTTGATGTATTTCATCCACAGATACTGTTACTTTTTTATTTACTGTTATACTTTTCAGATTGTAGCAAACTAATTACTGTGCATATCACTGTTCTCTCTCTCTGTTTTTTTTCTGTGTTCCTTTCTCATCTCCCTGTTTTTCATAACTGTCTTTCTGCTTTCTCCCACTTAAGTATGTCCATTTCTAATGCCCCTTCTCTGTTGGCCCAGTACTGCAAGCTGTGCAGAAACAAGATTCCCCTTGCTTTCCATAGAATGTATTTTGCTTGCATGAGGCCTGCAGGATGTGTGTGTGTGTTTTTTGTGTTTGTTTGTTTCTCTTTCCCTGCCTTCATTTGGGGAGGCATCTAGTGGCAGTGTTGCAGGAGTGTTCTTTTTGTTGTTGTTAGAAACCTACTTGTGGACATTGAAATCTTGGAAAATCTAGGCCACAACCACTTACTTTCCTCTTTTCTCCATTGCCATCTTTTTAAAGTCTCCCATCTTTTCTCTCTCAGTGTTTTTCTCTTCCCTTTCTCTATTTATCTGCCTGCTCTCTCATTCTCTCCCATAGTTTCAAAATGCTGAATAATCTTTCTTTTCCAAAAACAGCCTGTGCAAAATAAAGGTATTTCATATTCAAGATAAATAATGGTGGGTCCTGTTATATTTTACATTTGCATGAGTTAGAGATTAGGCTATAAGTTTTCCCACAAATTTAACATTATTTGCTATGGAAAAAATGGGCATGATTCACCATTCAGCACTGGATTAATCCTGTAGCCACTTTGAAATCAATGGATTTACACCATTGTAAAATGTGAGTAATACAGTGGTGAACCAGGCCCAATGTCTGGATCAGTGGCAAGTGGAATATAGTATTTAAAATGTTACCAGCTAAATGCATGTATTGCCACCTTAAACTTTTAAGATAAATAATATATCAATGCCAACACTATCTTGCAAATCTAAAAGATGACGTGTGTCACCACATGTGCACTTTCAGGAATATATGAACAGCTATCAGTCTCTGTCTCCTCAGTGTTGCTGTTGCCAGTCCCTCATGTTAGTTGTTTGTCTTTTTTCCTCTTTTTTTCCGTTTTATTCCCCAGTCTTTGTCTGGAATATGTTATTGTTTCCTTTCATTTTCCTGTACTGTAATTCTGGTTTTACTATTCCCCCTTAAAAAAAAAAAAATCACTATTTTTTCTTGTGGATGAACTAGCTTTTACTCTTTTGTTTTTCCCTTCATTTTGCAATCTCCTTATTTTGAGAATTCAAGCCCCAGTCTTACTGGTGGATGTAGTTTGGCTGGCTCTGAGGGTGAGAAGTGGAAGAAGTATTTGACATTCAACCTCACCCTCATCCTTGCCTTATCTTGCTGCTGATTGGTTTGGAGTGTGGATGAGATTTCTTCTGTCTATTGAGTTTACACCTTGCCTATTTGATTAACATTTGCCTCCAACTTGTGAGGGGCATAGGGATTAGTTGGTAGTCAGGGAGGGAAAAGCACTTTTGTATCCAACAGGGAGAATGGAGCTTCCTGTCCTTTTTGAGAATAGCTTTGGATTGAGGTTGATGAAAGCGCTGTTGGATTAAGGTTGCTGGGTGGCATGAACTATTGTGCCTTTGCCATGCTTTTCAGCATGCTCTGCACTACAGCTGATTGGCACTGAATGACAGGAAAGAATTTTCCCCAACCCATGGTTTGGCTCAGCCTCTGGCTCCCCTTGACTATCCAGGGGGAATGACTAGTGAGGGATGGATAAAAGGGGGAGTGCTTTGAGCTCCTGGCAGGGAAACGCTGTGAGAGGTTGAGTCACACAGTCTTTTCTTCTGCTTCTTATTTATTATTTATAGAGCATCCAAACTTGTGCCAGGCAGCTAGAGAATAAATAAAAAAATATGATCTCTGCCCCCCAAAAGCTGACAGTCTAATTTTAGATATGTCTCAAGGCATAGGAGTAACAAACAATAGAGAGTGCTATAGTGAAGTAGGACAAGGGTAACTGTAAGAAGATCTGGTAATTACTCAGTTTGGGTATGTGCATATCTAATGATTCCATTATAATCCCACCAAAAGTTGTCTTTTAAATTAAAGCTTCTAGCTATTTGTAATGGGTGGGATTTTCAGAAATACTTTGTGTTAGTCTAATGCTTCTCCCATTGGAGTCAATGGGAATTTTACCAGTGATTTCATTGGGAGCAGAGTTAGACCAATGCTGAGCGCTTTTGAAATCCCACTCTGCAACTTCACAGGGGCAATGTTCCTCAACAATAATAGGACATATTGCTGCCACAGCTTACCTTAAACCTGAGCATAGGGCCAGGAGTGAGTGGACCTGGCAATGCAGTAACCAGTAAGTTACATAGGAGGCCTTTTTACATTTAGTATAGATTAGAAGTACCCCTTTTTTGTACCCAGTTCTTTGAATGAGGAACGGTTGATTTGGGAGATGAAATAAGAAAGAAAGGATCACATGTGATAAATACTAGCTATGTCACTTAAGGCACTTCTGGAAGGTGTTCGATACCGCGGTGATGGCCATACTACAAGAGCCTGAACTGAACAGAATTTGGTGGATTCAATTCAGAGCTGTTTTCCATTTGGGTCCTCATCTCTCCTGGGACCTGTTAATAACATTGGTTGAGGAGGTATGGACTAGTCCATCTGTTGGATAATGGCAGAGAATGAGCTTTCCCATTTTGCTTCATAAAATTGGGACCATTTGTTGAAACCATACTTTGTGCATTGAGTCCTTTATTTGCTGATCTTTCACTGGGAATGCCAAATAGGTTTTATTCCAATATTTCTAGTTTCTTTAATATTCCTCCTATCGTATCTTGTCCTTCTCTTCTCCCCTCAGTTGGTGTATCACTCTCTTTCTGAGCTGGCTTGAGGCTGGTACTATTTAGCTTAGCTGCCCAACTCCCGCCTCTAACCTATGTGGACCCCAAAAATGTTCCCAGTATCATTTAGTGTGATGGAAACTTCCTTTTGGGACAGTTTGTGTTTTCACTGTTTTCCACAGGGCAGACCACTGTTAATTTGAACAGTAGATCTGACACATGATGTGATTAATATAGAAACCATGAAGCATGTAAGAGATTTCTATACTATGGTCCTGGAGACATTTAAAATGTTATGTTTTCCAAACCACGGGCTCCTTTGTGAACCATTGGAGCTGATCAGTGATTGCTGTCATAATTCCAGCATTGTTATTTCATGAACTAACTGTGGTTTGAGTAGAATGTAGTTTGATTTGGAACATGGGCAAAACTGATTCTTTCATTTTGGAGATTGCAACCCAATCAAACAGCCTTAACTCCCTGTCTCATTTTGTTTCTCCTGCAAGAGAGACCTTAAACAATAATCACTAACATAGTTCAGTATAATAGTTACTTCCAACAGTTACTTATATAATCAATATATTGATTATATATCATAAGCACGAGAGATGTAATTTATGTATAATTAAACCAAAACAACTACACACAATTAATGGGTATTTGGTTTCTTTGTTTTCTAAAGAAAAAAAGCATGAATAAAAAGAAGAAGAAGCAAGGATGATGTCTTGATTCTACAATACTGTGTTTTTGTTGATGTAAAGTAAACCCGATTTTAACATCTAAATGCTGCTATTCCTTGTATGTAGCTTTCAATTATATATAGTTACATTAAAACATGTTACAAAGTTAAGCATTCAAAACTTGCCCATTTAACCTTAATTCAGCCCCACTTTGAATACGTATTATGATAGTCTTTAAGTGCATGATCACATGCATGTTTTGCTTGCCTCAGTCAGCACAAAGGATGGATGGTGTTCAAGTAATAGTGCAGCTGTTCAATATTTCTCTTATCCTCATTGTCGAACACCAGGTCAAGCTGTCTCTTGCTGGTCGCACACCAGGCTGCTATGTTTGGACCCACACACAGGAACGGTGTTCTTCTGATTGCCCCTGGGTCTCGGCAGATTTCAGCCACAGTCTCTGGCCTCTCAGACATACTTCAGACACAGGCTATGTATCTGGTACCACTTCCCGGGGAATCGGATCCTTCAGTCCAACTGTTCTAGGCCCCTCAGGACATCCCAGTTATTCAAACACACCTTCCCTAGAGCTCCACCCTTTACTCTAGTACTCTGGCTACCCTAGTTTACAGTTTAATCCTTCAGGGATATGTGATAGTTGAAGCAAGAACACACAGAGTCTGGAAAAGGATTTCTAAACAAATCTCACTTTAATTATAGGCAGAACCAGAGAGATACAGAGCTATAGAAAACAAGAAAACCTGCATGCCAAACCCTGTCTCATTTTTCTCACCACTTCCAGAGTCTTTTGGAATTTGGTCCTTGACTCCTCAGGGAGTCCAGGAATGTACTGCACCCACTCTCTTCTCTTTCCTTCCTCCTGCTCAGTCTTGCATTCTTATTTTGCTCAATGAGAGAGAGAGAGAGTGAGTCAGCTGATCTGGACCATTTATAATTTCCAGTCCCCTCTGTCATATAAACCACCTGGTCAGCTTCAAACCCCACCCCTCAGGTGATGAAGGTTCCCGTCAGGTGGTCTGTAGCTTGATTACCACCACCTGGAATCCAGACATGAAAACCTGGTTTTACCTAGGTTGCAGCCATCCCATTGATCTGCTGGGATGAAGCTTATTCAGTTACTGATAATCTTCAATGACTGTCCCACTTGGAGGCAGATACCTAGGTGCCAGTCTCCCTGTCTCTGCCACAAGGAGTATGATGCAAGAATACAATAAAAAACACTTCTGTGCCAAAGGCAAGGATAGAACCCAATTATCCAGGGTGGCATTCAGTCACCTTCAAGATGAGACCATCCATTCTCTCTCCATGCAGCCCCCCTGCCTCATTACTACACACCTCCCAACTTCTGCAACAAAGGGAAGGATCTTACAAACAGGCTTCTTCACTACACAACCCTGATTCATCCCCAGAGCAGCTCTGTACTGTCACTGAATGGGACACAGGTCTGATGTTAAAAATAGTATGTGATCATGTAATTAAAGAGCAGGGGAATGAATTTAGGTTGCACAGTTAGCCTTAATTCAGGCAGCTCCTAATTTTTGAGTGCTTGGTTTTGCAACGTGAGTTATACACTTTTAAGACAGAGTTATGGGTAGGGCTCTACCAAATTCACAGCCATGAAAAATATGTGACAGACTGTGAAATCTGGGCTTTTGAGTGCTTTTACCCTATACTATATAGATTTCACTGAGAGACCAGAATTTCTCAAATTGAGGTTCCTGACCCAAAAGTGAGTTGCAGGGGGGGTCACAAGGTTATTTTAGTGGGACTGTGGTATTTCCACCCTTACTTCTGCGCTGCCTTCAGAGCTGGGCAGCTGGAGAGCAGTGGCGGTTGGCAAAGCGCCCAGTCCTGAAGGCAGCACCGCCAGCAGCAGTGCAGAAGTAAGGGTGGCCAGAGAGTGGCAGCTGCTAAATGAGGGGCCCTCTCTGCAGTCAGCAGTGCAGAAGTAAGGGCAGCAATACGATACCATGGCAGCCTTATTTATGTGCTGGTGCTGGTGGCGGTTCTCCCTTCAGAGCTGGGCTCCCAGCCAGCAGCCCTTCCCCTACCCATTGCGCCACTAACTGGGATCCACCCAAGGTAAGCCTGTGCCCCAACCCCAAGTCCCCAACCCCTAGCCCCAGCCCTGAGCCCCTCTAAAACCCATAGCACCCTCCTGCATCCTCAGCCCCTCATCCCTGGCCCCAGCCCAGAGCCTGCACCTGCAGCCCAGAACCCTCACCCCCCACCCCCCTGCCCCAGCCCAGAGCTCCCTCCCACACCCTAAACCCTCATCCCTAGCTCCACCCCAGAGCTCTCACCCTTGCCTCACCTTGTCACACCCCCCCAGTCCTGAGCCCCCTCCCACACCACAACCCCCTCATCCCCAGCTC
>NC_133769.1:269512675-269615826 GCF_003597395.2 Chelonoidis abingdonii
CCCTCTGCCCCACCCCCCAGCCTGGAGCCCCAGCTGGAGCCCTCACCCCCTCCCTCGTCCCAGCTTCCTGCCCCAGCCCAGAGCCCCCTTCCACACCCTAAACCCCTCATTTCTGGACCCACCCTGAAGTTCACACTCCCAGTCAGAGCCTTCACCCCCTCTGACACCCCAACCCCTTCCCCAGCCCAGTGAAAATAAGTGAGGATGGGGGAGAACGAGCCACCGAGGGAGGGGAATGTAGTGAGCAGGGTGTGGGGCCTTGGGGCAGGGGTGGGCCTTGGGGAGGGGGCAGGGTGTTCAGTTTTGTGCGACTAGAAAGTTGGCAACCCTAGTTACTATGAGTTGGGCCTAAATAGCTCAATTCAATCTTTAGTGAGAAATTAATAGGGTTACAGCTGAAGTGCTAAAAGATTGAAGGTTGCAAGCTGGCATGGAAATAGTCCGCACTGAGGAGCACTGCAGAACCAGGTTCTGTAGGAAATTGCTTTTTATTTGACCAACTTATGAGCATGTGGATATCACATACCGAGCCTGACCTATAGAATGTTTTGCTAAAATTAATGAGAAGCGTGCACCAAAGAGAGTTATGCTGGGCATATGTGCATCAATAGTTGTATGCAGACTAATCTTCTTTGTCCCAATGAAGTACAAACCGTCCTGTGGAATGAAATCCAGGCACGCTCTCAACTACTGGACCAATGCTCTTTATTAGCAGAGCTCCAGCATTCTGCTTTCCATTTTAACAGCTCATGCACTAGTCTAATTCCTTCAGTGCTGAGGATCTAAGGTTATATTTTGGTGGCCTTAAAAAGGCACATAATTAAATCTCTCTCTCAGTGCTCTCTAAACTACCAGAGGTTAATAAACATAAATCTCTCTCATTTGTTTTCTCATTATTTGCATAAAAACACTGTCATTATTTCAGATCTGTAATACCTTCTTCATGGGTTGTCATTGTCTGATTCTGGTCCTGTTTCTTTGTTCTCAAATGATGTTACTGAAGTTTGCTTGCCAAAGGTTTTGAAGAGACTTCTGTGATTTGGAGTCATCATTATTAACAGTTTTCCTGGATCTTTTGTGTCTTTGTGCATCTTTCTTTAGTGAAGTTGTTTGATTTCCTACCCAGTGCCCTTTAATGACCAGAAATAGAAGACAGGATATATATGCCCTCTTCTCTCTGTTATCGTTGTTATCTATTATTTGTATTACTGTAGCACCTAGGAGCCCTAGTCATGGCAGGACCCCTCATTGTGCTAGGCACTGTACAAACATTATGCTTTTAATGCACATCCAGACTTCCTCCTACCATTTTATTTTTTAATCTCAGTCTTGAATTCTGATTTGCCTGCTTCTTCCGTGAATACACCCTTGCTCTTTTCATGCATCCCTTTAGTCACTGAATAATAAACTTACATTCTTTTGTAAGGCTTAATCCTCCTCCAAATTCTCTCCTCCTTCAGATCCCTACCCAAGACCCAATTCTGCTGTGACACCTAACAAGAAGCCATCCAAATAATGGTGTCTTTGCTGTGTGACAGTTGGGGATAACTGACGTTACTTATTATTTTAAAGCTTTTAGATGATTTGGAACCTTCAGACGCCATCAAACTGTGCAATAGCTAATGTAGACCTCCTGTGATCCTTTTCTTTTTCATTACCTGTTGTACTCCCCATCCCCCTTCCTTCCTTGTCTTTGTCACAATCATGGTCTCTTGTTTCAGATTAGATTAGGTACATGTGTTTACTGTAGGCTTGTACAGTGACTAGACCAGTAGGACCTCCCCCAGTCTGAATGAGGTCCTTGGGAGCTACAGCAATACAAATAACACATATTAATGCTAATTTTTGGCTTAGGTATAACTTTCTGTATAGCACCTCTTAACACTTCTCTTATATAAATCCATCAATTTGTTTTCTGTACCTTCTGGAGTTCTTTTTTATGCACTTTCTTTTCATTCTGAAGCTGCAGGAAGTAGGTGGCTTTATCACAGCATCTTCCAACTTTTTCACTGTGGCAATACTTCTTCTTAACAGGATCACATTCCATGTATTTTTCTATTGCAGGGGCATATTTCTGATAATGTTGTTGGTATATGTTGAGAGAATATTTTAGGGTATTGCCATTTTAACAGGCCATATACTCTACTCCATTTATGTAGATATGGTTAGCTTCCTCTGAATCAATATTGTCTCCTTTATATCTCTGTAGCTATTGCCTCACCAACCTGGAGTTCTTGCACCTAGGCTACATGTCTGCCTTGTTGATAGTGAATGCATTTCCCCTTTTTCTGATGTGGGTTTGAATTCTGGGATCTTAGATAGGAACTGTGTCATGAAGCATACTTTCTTGCCATATATATGGCATTCCTTTTCAAATGCTGGGTAACCCACCGCACCTTTTGTGGGTGTTTTGAAATGCAGTTTTACCTCCTGAGACTTAACTGGCTGGTACCATGGGCTTATGTGTCTTTAGTCTACATACAGGTTGTACTTTGCTTTTCTTTCAAGGGCCTGGGCCTTTCCCACTTCCTAGCTCATCCAGGGCTTAAAAGTTGTCCAACATGAGCTCTGGCTCAGGGGCTGTTCCCCAGAACCCGAGTGATGCACAGTTTGCATTTTATCTCATAATCCAGGCCAGCAAACTCATGCATTCTTATTGGTGTAATTTGGCATAAGAGTTGGTCCATGTCTCGCTTGCCTGAAAACTAATAGTTTATATACCTTATTTATTTCATTTTTAAATAGGGGGTGATCAGTCAGAACACTAAAGTCTTTTTCAAGAAGATCTCCTCTGCCAGATGTTTTGCTGGTCATGAATCATAAAATGGCATTTGCCATCTTTCCCGTGTAGTGTAGCACAAGTGCAACTTGCCATTTTGGACTTGCAATTTGAACTGCAGCCAACAGATTTCTAAACTTCCTTGTTCATTTATTCCATCATTATACAGCATCTCCATCCTGATGGTTCTTAAATGTTGGCAGTAAAATTAATTCCATGCTGTTTTTCTCTCAATTTTTGTTGATTTTGTTCTGAGATTTTTGAAGTCTTTTTCCCCTGCTTGCACCTTTATGTTGTTTTCTTTTCAGCCTTTTATAAAAATGATTGTTGTCTTTTTATCTTAAATCTATGTACTTTTGTTACTACAGTTGTTGTTAGCTGTTTCTCTTTAAAGCCTCAATTTCAGAAAGCATACTTATTCAGGACAGCTCAAGTACATGTGCATGCTTAAAATCTGTGCTTGATTACTTTTCTGCATAGAAGCCTAAGTGCTTTCCCATATGCTGAGTCTATGTACCATTGCTTATGTCAAAGATGCTCTCAACAAAAATATCCATTGCACTTTCAGTTCTAGGGCCATAGCCTTGCTGAAAGCAGTTTTACTGGGGGTGCTTCATACTACAATAACATTTAAGTGTTTAAGGGGAAAAAATTCATTGTAGGCAAAATGGAAAGATTTTCATTCTGGAGAATAATCTATGATTGTTACTCTCACTTTCTGCATGAAACTAATAGATGACAAAATGTTATACTTAGAAAGTGTTTCTGTCCCCTCCCCCATGTTTATATGACTACAGCATTTTCCATTCATTGAAATTGTAATTCTGTTGTATTCTTTGCAATCCTATGAAATATTCTTTTTTATTTGCTAGCTAGCAATTGTGCCAATACTAAAATGCTACAGAAATAATTGCCAATTAAATTTGCAACATAAAGCTGAAATACTAACTTAGCAATGCTTTCTTAATTAAAATTTTATTGAAATCAGAGCTTTTTGTGATGGCGGTAACAGTTGTTCTTTGTTCTTGTTTTTGATTATTCAAATACTTTATTTATCAGTTCTCATCTGTGACAGATCATGTTTATATTTACAGCTCTGTTCAACCTTATACCAGTGGGACTACGAGTTGTCGCTATCCAGGGTGTAAAGACAGGGTTGTATATAGCCCTAAATGGAGAAGGTTTCCTCTACACATCAGTAAGTAACATGCTGTGGATATTTTGAATTCTTTTGACACACATATCCAAAACAGAAATCTGTACTGGAATGAAACATACCTCACTTATGATAAGTCCTATAGAAATTAATAGAGATTAAATCAATATGTTTTTAGAGTCTCTAAAAATTGCTCTAAAAACCTATAGAATTTAACAGAAAATGATATCCTTGCTGTAGAATTTTCTGAAAAACATTCTATAGAATTCTATAGCAAGGATATATTTAGCTACTGAAATCTGTGAGATGGTTTAGTAAAACTACAGATGAGTTATAATTTTCAGTTAAAGACTCTAGAACTTTTCTGTAAGTGTCTGCAGTGCCTTCATTACTGGCATGATGTTCAGGATCTAAAACTTGCTACAGAAGTTACTTGAATTATGAATGATTAGTAAAATAAGGTACTTCTGTAATGAAATTTACGTTCTTGTTATATAGCACTATCTTTTCATTGTGTGGATCACTAATTTTTTTCACCAATGGCTAGGAATATTAGAATTTGAAACATCACTTGCATTAAAAAAATATTATCATATGATTTTAAAGGATTTTGAAAAATTTCTAGGTAAGAATTGCATGAAATAATACAGACCTGCAAAATGGCCAAAGCTAAGAAAGTTCCTTCAGGCAAAATAATGCTGCTAAATAAAATATCTTACGATATTTCAAATCAGTCAATGTGTGGTGGTGTTACAGCTGTGAAAAGCCTCAGTGTTATATAGGGTTAACTTAATGACAGTATTAACCAGGTGTTTCGGGACTTTTTTTTTTTCACTGCAGTGGATGCTGTTTTCTTACTGTATCTCATGCTCTTTAAATTTCTTATGTCAGATGATATTCCAGTCCACACTGAGTTAAAATATAATGCTTTGTTTCCATTGTGCCTTGAGAGGAAATTGGGCAGATTTTGCTTCTATGGCCTGAATGAAAGTATTCTATTTCTTTTAAATATGTGACTGTCATTGAAAAGTTAATTAGAAGGAAAAAAGTATATTCTAACATTGAATGTCAACACCAAGAAAAATGCCTAATCATAGTATGACTCTGGGATACCCCAACACTTGTGATGTGAAAGATTTATTTTTTTTAGTCTGTCAGAGAAAAATATAACACAACATACAATATCTCCCTACAGTTAAGACTAGAGCACTGTTGGCCTCCCATTTTCTGATGGTTTCATGTACACCTCTACCTCGATATAACTCTGTCCTTGGGAGCCAAAAAATCTTACCGTGTTGTAGGTGAAATTGTGTTATATTGAACTTGCTTTGATCCACCGGAGTGTGCCACCCTGCCCCCCCGGAGCGCTGCTTTACGGCGTTATATCCAAATTCATGTTATATCGGGTGGTGTTATATCAAGTGTATATGGAATTCACATCATGGAGATTATTTCTTCATGTGGTAACAGTGCAGTATGAATATGCTTCTGCCCACCGGTAACGCCACAGTGTTCTCATCCCTTCCTAGTGAATGGTAAAGAATGTTTCCAGAAGATGTGCTCATTCCAGAGAATATAGCAGCTTAATGGCTGGGCTGTAATTATGGAGAGTGGAGAAATCTGTGTGGCTGGATTGTGTCACCCTTTGTTCATGTATTCCTCCAAAAATAGTCCCGCTGAAATCACTGTGACTAATTGCTATGAAAGGTACTAATCAACATGACCAAAGATGGCAGAATCCAACTCTTAGTAACTTTGAACCCAATCCTGAAAACACTTGGCTAATAAAAGTTATGTAGGTGTATAAGTAATCCCATTGACTTAAATGAGACTAATCATGTGAGTAAAATCATGGGCATGTGTAAAGGTTTGTAGGTTGGCCCACTGTATGCCCTATATTAGCTGGATTTTCAGAACTTATGATTTACATGTGTATTTCTATTGTTATTGACAACATTTATTAGCTGCTTTTTGCATGCCACTCTGTGTGCATTTATTTTATTTTTTATCATTTTCTACTCCATTTTCTACTTCTTTAGGGAGAGTGACTCAATCTGTCCCTCTTCCTTATGTAAGGCAAGGGAATCAATACATATTGTATTGGGAAAGTACTGTTTACTCTTTTTTCATGTAAATATGAAATCAAATGGAAAACAACATTTGCAAAGATAAATGAAAATAATACAGCATGCAGTAGAAGAGTCTTTAGGTTTAACACATGCCAAAAACTATCTGAAAATGAGTATTCTTTATTTCATAGAGATGAGAACATAAAAGCTGACATACTGGGTCAGACTGTTTCCAACAGTGCTCTGTACTAGAACTTTAGGGGAAGTATACACTTCAGTGCAATTATGGACCAATCCACCCCTTCTTCAACTCCTGGCTTCTGGTAATCAAAGTTTTAGGGCCTCTCTGAACATGGGGTTTCATCCCTGATCATCTTGGCTAATTACCATTGATGGACCTATCCTCCATGAATTTATCCAGTTCTTTTTTGAACCCGGATATACTTTTACCATTACAACATCCCATAGCAGTGAGTTCCACAGGTTAGTTTGTGATATTTGGTAATCTGAAGTAAGATTTAAGAATGGTCATTTACAAAATATATCATTGGAAAAACTCATGTCCATGCCAAAGTTCATATTAATTTTTGAGGGGGGGGTAAGAATTATTATTGTGTTTTCATTAAGAGGAATTACTTATTTTAAGAGTAGAGACTAATACATTTGAAAATAAAAAAAATAAAACATGGAAGAGAGCACCTGCTTTAGAAAAAAGAGTTTGTACTCATTTCAGTGGATAGGGGATTTATGTGTGTATCTCCACTTGGATCAAGATGAAGATATACTGTGCCCAGAAGTTGTGAAATATCGCCCTCTGGGTGAAAATATTGTTGTCATAATTGTGAAGCAAACGATATATGTTACAATCTTCTTGGTGAGTTTTGCATTCCTTTGGCAATATTTTTCACCTACTGATCTCAAAATACAGAAGTCATATTTTATATTATAGCAGCAATACTCGTGCAAGTGACATTAGGGTTGTGTCTGCAGTTCTTGTTTCAGCTTAAAAAAAACATCCTAGCTAAAATATATTATGAAGGTGTCAGACTAGAACCTATATTTTAAAACAGTGTGATGGAAATATATTAATTTGAAATAGCAACATATGAAAAATAGAAAACAAGCAAAAATGAACGGGGCCAAATTGCTGATTATATGATAGTGCTCTACGTTGCCATGAAGGAAGGCTTGGTTTGATTGACTGGGGAATGTGGTGAGACTATTTCACATCACCTCTCATCAGGTAAGCAGCAGCATTGATTGGAAGGGACTTATGTCCAGTCCTTCTCAACTAGAAGAATTATTGACCTGCCATGAGGCTAGAGGATGAGGAAACTAAAGTAGGTTTATAATGACCTTTTTAAAAAACAAAACAAAACCAAAAAAACAGTATTTTTAAGGTTCACTACTGCTTGGATAAGTATTTATTCAATTAAATGATAGACCTGTGATTGGAACCCTCTCTAGCAATTCAGATATGCTGTCTATCATTTGCATACTTATACAAATCAAACTCCTACTTCACACCAGTTGAAATTTGTTAAGTCAAAAGGGGGAAAATTCTTCAGAGTTTTGAGAGAGCTTTGGAGGATTCTTTAGGGGAAGGTGTTTCTTTGAGACTCCACCACCTTATTCCTTCCAGGAGTGTGATATAAACAGCTGGAAGAAAGTATTGTTTGCAGCCTGGGGAGAGCAAGGGGAAGCTTATTTCAAAAACTGGGGAAAGTATTTAGAAACTTGTATATATCCCTTAACATAGTAACCACTGAACTTTTCATTTCTAATGTTTTTGTTGATTTGTGGCACAAGTCTAGTGCTGTTAGAATGCAGTGTGTCTGGACTTCGTGGTAGTCTCCTGATTGTAGTCACAGGTTACTGACCTAGAAAAATTATATTTACGTAAGTAACAAAACCAGAGAGAGAGCTCATGTTGCATGGATTCACAGAATGTTGAGAGCTTAATCTGAATTCTTCACTGCAGTTCTTGCAGGAGAAACAGGATTTTTCCACACAAAATCATCCTGTATTGCCAACCCAAAAATCTTCCTACTTCCTGGGGATTTAAAGTTCCCTAAATACTTTTATGTTCTAGCTTTTCTTTTTGAAGGCTCATGACACTGTGAAGGGCTAATGAGATACTCAGCAGCATTCTGCTGACTGGTGGCTGTAGTTTGATGCACTGTAATTTCCACAGCCCACATTGCTGCTTTTAAGTGTGAGTACACTTTCTTCAAACACTCAAAAATATAAAACTTCTTCTGTGACTAGATCTGACATTATTAAAGTCAAGAGGAACTGCCAAGGACTGGCCAGTGCCTAAAGATGGAGGTAGTTCTGATCTCAGGCTGCAGGTCAGCCCAAGATAGTGATTAGACCAGACACTGAGGGCTTGTCTACACAGGGAAAAAAATCCCCTAATAGCTAGTGTGCACTTGCCTTTTAGGCACTAGCTTCTCTGCACTAACTCCCCCTATGGACACTCTCCTGCATACTAAGAGTGATTTTGTGTACTATAGTTTAATATATTTGGAGATGTACTAAGCTAAACCACCTCAGGGCGCCCTAAGTGCACAGTAAAAGTGTTCCTGCAGGGAGTTAGCGCAAAGTAGCTAGTGTGCTTGAAATTCACGCTCAGGCTTACTGCACCTGAACTGCCCTGTATAGACCAGCCCCTTTTCAGGAACCGAGTATGTTATCAAGAAAATTAAAATGAATAAGAGAGAGACATTACCAGAACTATAAAAGCTTTTATAAAACCACCCATATTTCCAAAAGCAAAGATGGTCCATGTTTTACTCTCTAGAATGATCTTTTTGTAAAGTGTGAATTTGAGTAATCTGTGTTACATTGCACAGTTTCATTCTGAGCAAAAGCTGGGTGCATAATACTTTGCTGGTTGTAAGATAATAGTCTATGCTGGAGTTTTCTGGAATTAGAGAAAATATCAATGCATATTATCAGGATGTGAGTTTACAGTATCAGTAGTCCCTAGCAACTCTCAGTAGGAAGAATCTTCAGCATGGAGGGTTTCTTCTGACATTTCAGCTGCTTCCCAGTGCTGAAATTGCCACCATTTCTTTAAGTCCCCATAATTGACTTATCTGAAAAGAACAATTTGCAGCCTCCAGGACATAGGTTTGTAGACAGCACACAATGGAAGAGAATAAGACAGAGTAATCAATATTCTACAGTATCTAAATCAAAGTCAAATAAAAAAATATATACTTTTGGTTCCTTAGATCCTTTGTGCTTTGGAATAATAATAGTGATGAAGAACCTCAAAAATTGTACCACACCGAGACAAAATATTACCAAGTATAATATTTTTCACAGCTATTATTTGTATTATTGTAGTACCTAAAGGTCCCAACTGAGATCCATGCCCTATTGTGCTAGTCACTGTATAAAGAATCAGCCCTGGAGAGCTTACAATCTATATAGATAATGACAAAGCATGGGAGAAAGGAAGTATTAATTACACTCTGTGAGTTGACATTACTTACATGTTTGGGCTGGTTTAGCACAGTTTAGAGAATGGGAAAGTAGGTAAGCAGCAAATCGAATCTTGATCTAATTAATTTCATGATTTACATTTCACAAATTATGGAACAATACAAGTCTTCATTTTCAAATTCTATAAAAGTTTATATTAAATTTAGAAAAAGGCAGTGCTTGTTAACTTACAGGAACTACATCCAAGTAAAACATACATTAAGTCAGAGTCAGATTTCCTCCAGCTCTCTTGCAAACTTGAGAAGGACTTACAATGGGAAACAGTTGGATATTAGGGTGATGGACAGCAGAGATATACATTTCCTTGATGTATACAATTACTTCTTTAAAAATTCCTTTTTCTTTTCAGAAACTGTTGTTTATTAAAGTTAGGATGTGGTTTAGATGGGTGTCATTAGGTAAAACATGTTTAGTAAATTCATAATATACAAAATCATGTTACAAATTCCTGGAAAATAGTTACATTTGTGGTAACATTCTTGGAAAGAGTATAAATAGGTATATTTTGAACACTTCTCCATCAAGTAATTTTTTTAAGAGTTAGCTGCTGAAGGCCTTTATTTCTGTGGATCTCCTCTTCACAATCTTCTTTTATTGTGTGTCCACAGAAAAGGCATATATGAGTAACCTGTTACTCATCATGCAATCCCATGCTCTGAGTGTCCAAGTCTCAGACTACCTGTAGTGGGGCGGACTGCCCCACTCCCTGGAAGGATGGGCTGTGGCAGGCCAGGGAGCCTGCGCAGCCCAGGAGCCAATTAGAAAAGGGCTTATGGGGAGCCAATCAGGGCCCAGATTAGAGGGAGCCAAATCAGGGCCAGGCTCACCCATATATAAAGGCTGCTCAGGAAGGGAGCAGTCAGTCTGTCTCAGGCCTTTGACAGGGGAAGGTCAGTCTCCAAGGGGGAGACTAGCACCATGGACATTGCAGTGCTGGGCAGGCTCAGAGAGGCTAGAAGGCTCTAGCCTATACCTGCCAGGCTGCAGGCCCTGAAGGGAAGGGCCTAGCGGGTGCAAGGGGCCATAGGGGAAGCAGCCCAAGGGAATAGACAGAGAAGGGGAAAGAAAGAGGACAGCGAGGCTGATGCCAGAGGGTCCCTGGGCCAGGACCCAGAGTAGAGGGCGGGCCTGGGTCCCCCCTTCCTCCTTGCAGTACATCCAGCCATTGGCCATAGGGAGCAGCCATTATAGACTACGCCCAATCCCTGACAAAAGGGATTAGACTTTGGGGTGTGTGGTTGCATATGGTGGCTGGAATGTTGGACTGCTGATCATCGATCCCCGGAAGGGGGTCCAGATGGACTAAGGGACACTGCCGGAGGGCAGTGGCCTCAAAGAGGATGCCGCCGAGCAGGGAGCAATGCGGGTCCAGCAGCGGAGAGCAGAGGGCAGAACAACGGACAGGGCACCACCAGGAGGGGGCGCTCCACTGGAATTGAGTTAATTCCCGAAATCACAAGCAGGAGGCGCCGCGGGTGATGAGTCCCATCCCGTTTACATGTGGTGGAGAATGCAGGTACGAGCAGTCCGTCCCTGATACAAGGGGCAAAAGCAAGGACTAGGCAGATAGTGCCACAATGTGGCACTGAGAAACAGATGGTGGAGAAACAAAGAGAGATGGTGGAGAAGCGGGATTTTTACTGGAGGGCCTGGGTGGCTCGGCTTGCCGAGCAGCAGAGTGAGGTGCTCAGGCTGCTGTGGGGGTGGGCACCCAGACCATATAAGAGACCAGGCGCCCAGGGCAAGAGGCCAGGGCCTGGCTCTAAGAAATGCTACACCTGTGGGTGAAAGGGCCACTTCAGGAGGGAGTGTCCCTACTGGGAGAGGGCAGAGAGGCCCCACCCAGACAAGGCTCCCCCTGTGAAGATAATGGGGGGTCCCCAGCTTATTGGGTCTGTGGGGATCAGGGACACCTAAGGAGAGAGTGCCCTTACAGGGATCCCAAGGCCCGGGCCAGCCCAGAAGGAAGGGCTGGGGCCTACACAAGCAGGACTAGGGCCATGGCAGGGGGAAGGCACCAAGGGTGCTTCCACTGCCACACCAAGGGCCACATACAGAGGCATTGTTCCCTGAGGCAGAAAGGGGGAGTGTCAGAAAGCAAGGCTCAGTCTGGGACTAGCCTCCAGGAAGGGGTAGTGCAGGCTTAGGCCCCTAGAGAGAAGGGGGCTGGGGTAGAGAGGCCCCACCTTAACGAGGGAATCCACACAAGGGTCAAGAGGGCCAAAGTGGGAACCCAAATAGATACGGGAACCCCTGTAGGACCAGAGAGGTCTACGGTGGGGACCCAAACACTGGAGAGCCTGCGGCAAGAGAGAGATTCACTGTGGGCCTAGTTGCGAGGAGCACTGGGGCGATAGGGAATTTCACGCCCCCCCCCCCGGTAGATTCTTAAGGGGGAGGGTGTGTAGTGGGGTGGACTGCCCCACTCCCTGGGAGGATGGGCTGTGGCAGGCCAGGGAGCCAATTAGAAAAGGGCTTATGGGGAGCCAATCAGGGCCCAGATTGGAGAGAGCCAATCAGGGCCAGGCTTACCCATATATAAAGGCTGCTCGGGAAAGGAGCAGTCAGTCTGTCTCTAACCTTTGACAGAGGAAGGTTAGTCTCCAAGGGGGAGACTAGCACCACGGACAGCACAGTGCTGGGCAGGCTCAGAGAGGCTAGAGGGCTCTAGCCCATAGCAGCCAGGCTGCAGGCCCTGAAGAGAAGGGCCTAGTGGGTGCAAGGGGCCGTAGGGGAAGCGGCTCAGGGGAACAGACAGAAGAGGGGAAAGAAAGAGGACAGGAAGGCTGACGCCAGAGGGTCCCTGGGCCGGGACTGTAATCAGGCGGGACTCACCCCTGCTATGCCTCCTGCTGGTCACTCCTGGGAATTAGCTCAAGTTTGCAGCTGGAGCGCCCTCTGCAGGCCGGTGATCCACCCTCTGGCTTCTACCATGGGCCCCGTGTCCCTCCCTGGACCCCGGTGCCCCTTTTACGTGGGGTTCTGGCCCCTGGCAGTAACCCCTTTTCCTTTGGGGTTTCCCCTGCCTGGGAACCCCCCCCCCCACTCTATCCCCACTTTGCCTCAGGGTCTTGGCAACTGCCCAGTCACTAGCTAGCCCCACACCCTGGGGCAGACTGCAGTATTAGCCTCTCATCATCGGCAAAGGGGTTTGGACCTGCTGCCTTGGCCTACCCCTGGGTTGCACCCTGCAACCCCAGTACCTCCTGGCCTAATTCTAGGCCACAGCCTGGGGCTTTCCAGGCAGGAGCTCCCCGGCTCCGCTGCCTTCCCCAGCCCTGCTTCACCCTAGGTACCTTGTCTGGTCCCTTCCAGCAGCCAGGCCCTTCTCTCTCTGAACATAGAGAGAGACTCCCTTGGCTTCTGGCTTCTCTGCCCTTTTATAAGGGCCTGTGGCTCAGTTTGGGGCATGGCCCCAGCTGCTGCCACTTCCACCAATCAGCCCAGCCTAAAAGGGTGCCTTCTCCGGCCCCTTCCCTGGGCTGTTTTTAACCCCTTTAGGGCTACAGCAGGGATCCGCCCTGCTACAGGGACCCAGAGTAGAGGGCGGGCCTGCGTCCCCCCCTTCCTCCTTGCAGTACACCCAGCCATTAGCCATAGGGTGTGGCCATTATAGACTATGCCCGATCCCTGACAAGAGGAATTAGACTTTGGGGTGTGTGGTTGCATATGGTGGCTGGAATGTTGGACTGCTGATCATCGAAGGGGGTCCAGATGGACTAAGGGACACTGCCGGAGGGCAGTGGCCTTGAAGAGGACGCCGCCGAGCAGGGAGCAACGCGGGTCCAGCGACAGCAGCGGAGAGCAGAGGGCAGAACAACGGATGGGACGCCACCAGGAGGGGGCACTCCACTGGAATTGAGCTAATTCCTGAAATCACCAGCAGGAGGTGTCGCGGATGGTGAGTCCCAACCCATTTACACTGCCAGAAGCTGGAAATGGATGGCTAAGGATGGATCACTCAATAATCACCCTGTTCTGTTAATTCCCTGTGAATCATCAGGTGCTGGAATACAGGGCTAGATGGACCATTAGTCTGACTCAGTATGGTGGTTGTTCTGCTCTTACAAGCTTTATATGCCTACTCAGTGGTGGTCTTCTCATTAATTTCTCAGTGGATATATAATAGAACAAGAATATATTACTGGGGATACTAATTAGCACTCTTCTTGGGTATCCCATTGTAGGGTCTATGGACTGAGCAGCTTGAGGGATAAAGTACCTGCTCACACCAGAGGTGGTTCTTCCAGTTCATGGCTGAAACATACTGGTAGGGATGGGGGGAAGATTACACTGCTTCTCTCTGTTCTGTACCTTTTCTGTGAGTATAAAGGATTTCAGTATCCAAAGCTGTCAGTCTTAGCATCTTTCACTATTATTTAGTGAACAAAGCCCCATTGTACTAGGTGCTATGCAATCGCCGAGTTAGCCCTGGTCTACACTGTGGGGGAGGGGGTATCAATCTAAGTTACACAATAGGGAGGAACTCATTGAGAATTTGAAAGTAGAAGGAAGCTTGGGTGAAAGTGATCATGAAATCATAGAGTTTGCAATTCTAAGGAAGGGTAGAAGGGAGTACAGATTTCAGGAAGGCGGATTTTGATAAGCTCAGAGAGCTGATAGGTAAGGTCCCATGGGATTCAAGACTGAGGGGGAAAAACAACTGAGGAGAGTTGGCAGTTTTTCAAAGGGACACTATTAAGGGCCCAAAAGCAAGCTATTCCGCTGGGTAGGAAAGATAGAAAATGTGGCAAAAGACCACCTTGGCTTAACCACGAGATCTTGCATGACCTACAAAATAAAAAGGAGCCATATAAAAAATGGAAACTAGGTCAGATTACGGGTGAATATAGGCAAATAACACAGGAATGCAGGGGCAAGATTAGAAAGGCAAAGGCACAAAATGAGCTCAAACTAGCTATGGGAATAAGGGAAACAAGAAGACTTTTTATCAATACATTAGAAGCAAGAGGAAAGACAAGAACAGGGTAGGCCATTGTCAGTAAGGAGGGAGAAACAGTAAACAGGAAACTTGAAATGGCAGAGATGCTTTAATGACTGAGAAGTCTGAAGGATGTCTAACATAGTGAATGCTTATGGGAAGGGGGTAGGTTTAGAAGATAAATAAAAAAAAGAGCAAGTTAAAATCACTTAGAAAAGTTAGATGCCTGCAGTCACCAGGGCCGATGAAATGCATCCAGAATACTCAAGGAGTTAATAGCTAGAGGCTCAGATACCTCCTCTATTATCTTTGAAAAGTCATGGGAGATGGGAGAAAAATTCCAGAAGACTGGAAAATGGCAAATATAGTGCCCATCTATAAAAAAGGGAAATAAAAACAACCCAGGAAACTTACAGACCAGTTAGTTTAACTTCTGTGCCAGGAAGATATGGAGCAAGTAATTAAAGAAATCATCTGCAACACTTGGAAGGTTGGTAAGGTGATAGGGAAATATTCAGCATGGATTTGAAAGAACAAATCATGTCAAACCAATCTGTAATTTTCTTTGATAGGAATAACGAGTCTTGTGGATAAGGAGAAGTGGTGGATGTGGTATACCTAGACTATAGTAAGGCATTTGATAAGGTCTTGCATTATTCCTTATCGATAACTAGGCAATACAATTTAGATGGGGCTACTATAAGGTGGGTGCATAACTGGCTGGATAACCGTACTCAGAGAGTGGTTATTAATGGCTCCCAATCCTGCTGGAAAGGTATAATAAGTGCAGTTCCGCAGGAGTCTGTTTTGGGACCGGCTCTGTTCAATCTTCATCAATGACTTAGATGTTGGCATAGAAAGTACGCTTTAAAGTTTGTGGATGATACCAAACTGTTGAGGGATTGCAATTGCTTCGGAGGACAGGGTCAAAATTCAAAATCATCTGGACAAATTGGAGAAATGGTCTCAGGTAAACCGGATGAAGTTCAATAAAGACAAAATGCAAAGTGCTCCACTTAGGCAGGAACAATCAGTTTCACAATACAGACTGGAAAGAGAGTATGGCAGAAAGAGATCTAGGGGTCAAGTGGACCACAAGCTAAATATGAGTCAACAGTGTGATACTGTTGCAAAAAAAGCAAACGTGATTCTGGGATGCATTAACAGGTGTGTTGTAAACAAGACAAGAAGTCATTCTTCCGCTCTGCTCTGCGCTGGTTAAGCCTCAACTGGAGTATTGTGTCCAGTTTCTGGAAATTGTGTCCATTTCAAGAATGATGTGGAGAAGTTGGAGAGGGTCCAAGAAGAGCAAGAAGAATGATTAAAGGTCTTGAGAACATGACCTATGAAAGGAAGGCTGAAAGAATTGGGTTTGTTTAGTTTTGGAAAAGAGAGACTGAGAGGGGACATGATAGCAGTTTTCAGGTATCTAAAAGGGTGTCATCAGGAGGAGGGAGAAAACTTGTTCACCTTAGCCTCTAATGATAGAAAAGAAGCAATGGGCTTAAAAGTGCAGCAAGGGAGATTTAGGTTGACATTAGGAAAAAGTTCCTAACTGTCAGGGTGGTTGGACACTGGAATATTGCTTAGGGAGGTTTGTGGAATCTCCATCTCTGGAGATATTTAAGAGTAGGTTAGATAAATGTCTATCAGGGATGGTCTAGACAGTATTTGGTCCTGCCATGAGGGCAGGGGACTGGACTCTTGATGTCCCTTCCAGTCCTAGAGTCTATGAATCTATAAACTTCAGCTACATGAATAACGTAGCTGAAGTCAACATACTTAGATTGACTGACTTACTGTGGTGTCTTCACCATGGTAAGTTGACTGCTGCTGCTCCCCCCCATCGACTCTGCCTGCACTCTTGCAGAGCTGGAGTACAGGAGTCCACGGAAGAGTGCTCAGGGGTCAATTTATCATGTCTAGACAAGACATGAAAAATCGATCCCTGCTGGATCGATCACTGCCCACCGATCTGGTGGGTAGTGAAAACATACCCTAAGAGACAGTCCCCACCGCAAAGGCATGGCAGACACAGTGTAGAGAAAAGGGATATAACATATGCACAGTGAATAGAGTGCTATTCTGCAAATGACATATTAATACCACAGTTCTTTTTCAGGGGCTTATGTTTTCTGTTTATTACGTTTTCTGGGAGTTTTGTTAGAATGGGATTGGCTACCCAAAAAGAAGGAAGAGTGAACAAAGAAAGGAGGGAAATACATATGGGAGCTAGGGGGAGGATAAGCAGGAAGGAGGGAAGAGGAACATGAAGGGCAGGTGGAGCAGGAGAGAGGTGAGAGAGGGGTAAAAGAGTTTAGAGCACACAGTTTCTGCTGAGGATGGTGCTTGTGCTGGCTCCTGCCAGCTTGAGTTTCTCTGGCAGCCAGTGGTGGCTCCTCCTTGGACTAAAGTTCATTTAAAAAGAAATTGCAAAGAAATATTCTTCATATACAGCAGAGGGATAGATTATAATGTAAAGTATAATATATTTCACATCATGCATGACTACGGTGGATCAGATTCTGCCCTCATTTGCATCTGTTCAGCCTCACTGCCATTTATGGAGTTCCACTTGATCAGTGTACAAGAGAGCCGAATTTGACCCTGAAATTGCAGTGAGGTGTTTCTGGACACTCATATCATGTACACACACCTTGTTTGATTTATTCAGGTCCACAGAATCCCTAACTGAAACCAGATTCTTAACATACCCTTTCAGATGTATATAAATTATTAACCATGTTTGTTTGGAAACCCTGGGTTCCATTCCATCATTCAACACCTCTCTCTCTTACATTCATATACACTATCTCTGCAGACTTTTCCTTGTATCCACATGCCTCTATTTAAGATAGATCAAGGGGAAAAATTGCTCCTCTTCTATGCCTTTTGGTCTCCTGTCCTTCACACAGCACAGAAGTCACAGCCACACAAGGTCATAGAGTCGGCTACTGTAGCTGGATTTTTAAAAGGACAGGATAACTTTATGACAAGAAATAACACTTGTAGTTATGCATGCTAAAATAAGGGTAATCTAATCTCATGCTTCAGGGAGTAAGCTGATTGCCACAGGGGTTGAAGGAATGCTTTCCTTGGAGTATAGCATTGCTTATTTGAATGGGTACATTATGGGTGTTTTTGCCTTCCTCTGAAGCATTGAGTAATGGCCAATGTCAAAGGCTGGGCACATACTTGATGGACCAATGGTTTAATCTGGTCTGTCAAATTTTATGCACTTCTCTCTCTCATGTTACTCCTCCTGTATTTTTTAGCCTTTACTCATATTACATAAATTACATAAATACACCTACACTTTTCTGGACATTTATTTATTCTCAATCTGGTTACTTTTTGAGGGGTTAGGTTATTTATGTTTCTAAATATTAAATATCTTGCTTTTTATTACATACTCTTCTTCTGCCTCTTTCTTACCATGTTTTTGTACTTAAACAATAACAGAAGTACAAAAACTGTTTATTTACAAACCTTATAGGTTTCATTTATTAGAGACTTCCTAATTTTCAGTGTGTGACTTTAAGCTTTCACATATTATATTAACATACTACAATGTAGCTGCCAAAAATATACGGGTTCCTGGATGAACTTTTGAGAGAAGCTGTAAATGTCCCAACTGCACACTGTTGAATTAGCAAGGAATATACTGCAGATAACTGTCTTACAGTGTATAGATAAGTAGTTTTACAATATGTTTTTTATTATGTAACAATTTTGATCTTTAAAAATGCAGAGAAGGCCAAGAATGCTCTCAAGATTTCCTGGAGAGGAGGCAAATGTTAACTCTAATGTGGGGTACAGTAATAGAATAAAGAGAGGAAATTGTACCCGTGTCCCATAACTGGTTTAGTTGTTTATCTAATGCACTTTCAGTTATTCAGACATCTATTTTATAGATCTACAAAAGCTATAGGGATAGACTGACACAAATAAACAATGAATCTTGATTTGATTTTAAATTCTGTTTTGTGGAAATGCTTCCATGTAGAAGTAACCATGCAGGCATACAGAAGAACTGCTTTAGTCAAAGCTATCCTTTTGTTACCTAAGAGAAACTGCACACTATCATGCAGAAATGAATAGTAAAATAAAATTCCTATTAATTTTGAAGCATAACAAAACATTTTAAGTGTAGGTGACCATATGTGTAGGAGGTAAATCCATGTGGATATGTGTCTGATTTTGAGCACCCAAGTTTGAAAATTTTGGTTTTTGTCTATGACAATTGCATCTCATGAGAGATTTTATACATTTTGAAAGTTTTTGCTACCAAAAAAAAGTAGCTACCCGTTAATTTATTATTAGATAACTGAGGATAATTGTAATATTCAGGCATAGGGAAATGCATCATATTTCCTAGGAAAGAAGTGGATACATCCTCAGGTATATAGAATTTTATTCTTTTAAGGTCAAATATTTGAATTAGAATTGGGAGGGATGTGCAGTTGACATGGGGACCAGTTTGTAGTAGTAAAAAAATAAGTTGGTAAACTAGCTTGAGCTAAAATCCATATTCCCCAAATGAGAAGTGGGTAAGCTCTGTTTACTCTCGACTACACTATTGATGGAGTCTATCTAGGATTAAAATATCCTGCCCAGTTTAGTGTGTACAGAATTACACTGGTTCAAGTAGGTGTGGGCTCTCTGCAGTTGCAGAGGAGGGAATAGTTTTAGCTCTAAATAAGGCATTACCTTAATGCATTGTGTGAGCCACCACAGAAAAGCGATTATTATTATGGTGTATTAGTCAGGGCTGGTAGTGCCATTTATTATTAAAGTTGCCAAAGTAACCATTTGGAATGCAATTTTCTATGCTATTTGTCATCCTGAGGCTGTCCATATTTGGAAAATTTCAGCCAAAATGGTTCAGTCATTTCCAGGAATGAGGATAGGGAAATTATTGTTTTTCCTCCCTTGTTAAAAATTCTGGCAGCCTTTTCTTTGAGCAGCTCTAGTGCCCCCATACTTTGCACTAGAGTGTGATCTTTATGTCAGATATGTGCCTTTTACTACCTCTGCAAAAATCCACCAAAACTGGCCAAGTTATAAGCCGCTGAAAAATCATAGTTCACACATGCTCAGCAGAGACTTCTTAGAGCTTCACAGATAAAAATTCCAGAGATTTTGTGCACAACGAGCATGCACCAGCTTGGAGCTGCAGGGACGGAGCAGGACTTTTCCTGCAATTGCAGCCCCAGGTTGCTGTGGGCCAGGCAGGGGCTGGATCCAGGCATCAGATCTGAAAACAGGGAGAGATTTTCTTGTGTGCTGTCTATTCTCCCCTTGTTGGGCCCAAGCAACAGAGTAGAAATGGAGAGGGGACAAGAGTTGGACCTGGGACAAAGGGAGTAGATAAGAAAAGGAGTCTGGGAGGGAGGAACTGTCTAGAGATTGGGAGAAGGGGGGCAGGAGAGGGGAACTGGCATTGAGAGTTGGGGTGGGAGACTGGGACTGGCTGTGTAAAAACTGAGTATTAATTATCAACAGATCATTCAGCACACTTCATGTAAGCAGTGATTCTCTTTCTCGACCACACAACTTTTTGAGGGAAAAACAAGCAACTAATAATTAATATATGCTTTAGAGGGTGGGTACCTTATAGCACAGGACCCATGTTTGAATTCAGCTCCACTAAAATGGGAACAGGACAAGACTCTTGGGGCCCAAACTGTGGCTTCTTTTCCCCATGATGTGCGCTATTTTGTAAACACTGTACAACAAATGATCATGATAAATTTAAAGACTAGTTCTATATGCTGTTTTTAAGATAAAATGTCTAAAAATGATCTTCCTAATCACCAAATTTCAGCTGTAATTACTGAAAAGGAGTCCACAAACTTTCCAAAATGAGGAAGGCTTTGTAACTGGCCTCACTCAGAATTCTTCTTGGCAAAAAGGCAACCGTATCTTGAGGTCAGAAGGAAAAAACGTCTTGAACCTTCAGTTCTGAGAACCATATTCCTTCAGAGCTCGAAAGTCTGTAGGGAAGTTCCATTCAGTAAGCAGAAGTCGTTTACTCTATACTTATAGGGCTAGATTCATCCTGGATTTATCACAACTGTACTGCAGTAAACCCTGGTGCAGGCTCCTGGCTACAGAATGTCCTAGATCAGCTGTAAAACAGCATATTTTTAGGGCAGTGTGATGGGGTGGACTAGGCCCAGAAGCCCCCTGCCACATCTGTCCCAGGAAAGGAGCAGAAGAGTTAAGTCCTCTGAATAGCCTAGAGAGTTTGAAAAGGGCTAGTCAATCAGAGAGGCTGCCAGTTGGGGCCCAGGAAGGCAATATATAAAGGAGCTGCAGAGCCAGAGACTACAGCTGGTGCTCCTGGCTGGCCAAAGGGAGCTTCAACACCATGGACAGCTCAGTGCTGGCAGGAACAGGGCAGCAAGAAAGAACTCCTGGCTGGCTGCTGGGCCTGAACACAGAAGAGCTGTGAACTAAGTGTGAAGCATCCTGGAATGCTGTGACCGCAGGGAAGTGGCCCAGGGAACTGAAAGCAGTCTAGCTAAAGGGACATGGCTGCTATTCTTAGGGTTCCTGGTCTGGGACCCAGAGTAGTGGGGGGCCTGGATTTCCCCCAATAGGCCATTGGTGAAGTGGGCTACACCTGGACAGAGAAACCCCCAGAGAGGGAACTGAACTGTTAAGGGGCCTAACTGGAGAGCTGGTGCCAGAACAGACCAAGAGAGCAAAACCATTGCCTCCAGGGAGGAAGCCGTAAGGGTACAGCCCAATCCCAGGACTGGGACTGTTTAAAGGCTGCAGACACACGTTGCCAGAAAGGGTGCTTGTGAGAGCTGAGTGCAGCCCATTACAGGCTGTAAGAATAACTGATGGTTTAGTTTACTGGCAGTTTTGAGAAAAAAAAATATTGCTCAACTTATTGAAAGAAGATCATCAAATGAAACATTTTGTTCAACCTGAAACAAAACGGTTTGATTTTGAGCATTTTCTTTTATTTTCAATAAATTGAAGGAAATTTGGAAACAACAATTTGTTTTGTACCAAAGAATCAGAACATTTTGACTTTTTAAACTTTTGTTTGCAGTTTTCCAACAGGATCAATTTGAAACTTACACAAATTTTCAGAACGTTTCAGTGTTGCTGAATCTGCATTTTTGCCGCTCCCCCAAAAGTTTCTGCTGAAAAATTTCATTCAGTTCTGTCTGTTTAATTAAATTTCACTGCAGTTGCTTACATTGTGCCCTATGTGACCATTGCTTTTTTTTTTTTTTTTTGGAGGGTGAGGAAGAGATGAGTTAACCTTTCTCCCCAGCAGTAAAACTAAAATACTCCCTGTTAAGATTTCCCACGCCAAAAATCCCAAGTAAGTCTTACATAGCCATTTCGTTTAATTCCTGTATTTTTGAGTCAGCATTTTCACTGCTGCCTGACTTCCTTTCCTACCATCAGAATAGGTCCTGATGGTAAGGCAAGGCTCAATATATATTTTTTTTTGCACACAGAAGTGTTGTATTAAATAATTGATTGAAAGGATAATGTAATTCATTGGTTGTTCTCCTCTCTTCAAATGTGCTCTACATATTCCTGAACATGAGTGTTCTCATTAATTAGGTGAGAGCCTATTAAGTGATTGTCTCACTTGATTTTTTGCATGCCTGTATTGTCAAATCATCTCAAAATAGATACATAGCTCAAATCCATTGGCACTTTGTGCATGTGTATCCTCCAAGAAAGGGCTAGAGACAAAATATGAGTAATCTGATTTAACAAGTAGTTTACTGCTCTGCTCCCTCTCTCTTCCAGAGCATAACTTACATGATCAAAAGTAGAGTGGATAAGTTAAAGCTGTCTCTATTCATTTTTTAAATTCTAAACTCCTGAAGTTTGATTTTTCCCTCCTCTTACCTTGATCCCATGAAAATTTAGGCCACTGTCCCATTTCTTTTCCCAACTAAAAGTTTTTATTAATAGAGAGCCTGTTACTATCCTCATTCTCTGACGAGTTTCAATAAAACCAGTGCAACAACTCATGGACTAAACTATAAAGGAACACTGTGTGTGTGAAGGGTGGCAGAATCATGCCTCTAATAGGAAAAAGAAAAATGAGGGTAAGAGTTGTAAATCCCATCATTGCTGAAATACTTTAGCACCTTCTTCATTAATTAGAAAGAAAGGAAGAAATGGTCCATGCAGAGCATTTTATCCAGCTGCGTGTAACACCAAGCAGCTAAGGAAAAATCCAGCTCCCTGCCTTTTGACAACACAGCCTCTGTCCATCCTAAGAGATAAGATCGCCAATATTATTGCAGTATATAGATAGCTCCATAGGAGTATGTTCTTTACAGGTGAAAGAGAAAACAAAGGGGCCTGCACCAAGGAGTTTACATGGTCAGTAAAATAAGGCACAACAGGGCATGGTAGGGATGAGAGTGAAGGAGAATAATGATCTTGAGCAGTGTAAATTGCCAGCAAGATACAAAATGTGTATATTGGTAGCTTTTTAAAATTTAATAAATTATGTTGGAACTGTTTTTTTGTAATTTTTTTATGTAGTTGTTGCTTTGGATGTACTCCTGACAGAATTCTGCATCCATATGGGGATGCAGAATTCATATGCACCCCCTATTTCTGTTCCCCCCCCACAGAAAAATGCAAAATAAATCTGTAGGGGGACACACTTCTCTTCCCTGGCAGGCCAGGCCTGTCCTGGAATGCATAGGATATTAGTTACCAAGTATTTATAATTTAACTTTCATATGTTTAGGAAATGCTGAATAGTTATTGTGACTTTTTTTCCCCTGTATTGTAATTTAAATAACTTACCAAAACAATTGAAACTGGTATGATTATATTGCATTTTTTTGACAAATAAAATGTGCAGAATTTTGCAAAAATTAAAAAAAAATTGTGCAGAGTCCCCTCTATTGTTAAGAATCCCCTTTGACAAACCAAGCATCCTGATTCATGACCTTGCTTGCAACCAAGCTCTTCGTACTAATCCATGCCAAGGCATGCTCCTTTCAGTTCCTCATGTCAAAGCATTCTGCCTCAACCCCAACCTCCCTGCTGGCAGTCGTTCCGTCAGAATACTTATTTCCCACACACGATGTGTCGTCACTGTAGTAGACGGCCTTACTGGGTCAGACCAAAGTTTCCATCCAGCTCAGTTATCCTGTCTACTGACAGTGACCAATGACTGTAGCGCCCGCAGAGGGGAGTGGAACTCGTACAGTAAGGATCAAGGTGATATCTCTCCTGCCATCGCATCTCGTATCCTCTGACAAACAGAGGCTAGGGACACCATTCTGCTTTACCATCTGGCTAATAGCCATTATGGACTTAACCACCATGAATTTATCCAGTTCTCTTTTAAACAACTGTTGTATCAGCCTAGCCTTCACACCTCCTCAGGTAAGGAGTTCCACAAGTTGAATTGTTTGCGCTGTGTGAAGAAGACTTCCTTTGTTTGTTTTAAAAAGCCTGCTGCCTATTAATTTCATTTGGTGACCCCTAGTTCTTGTATGATGGGAATAAGTAAATAACTTTTCTTATCCACTTTCTCCCACTCACTCTCAATGATTTATATACCTCTATCAATATCCTCTCCCCTTAGTCTCCTCTTTTCCAAGCTGAAGAGTGCCTAGCCTCTTTAATTCTTTCCTCATATGGGACCCGTCTCCAAACCCTAAATCATTTAGTTGCCCTTTTCTGAACCGCATTTCTAGTGCTAGAATATCTTTTTTGAGTGTGAGGAGACCACATCTGTACACAGTATTCAAGATGTGGGCGTACCATGGATTTATATAAGGGCAATAATATATTCTCACATCTTTATTCTCTATCCCCTTTTTAATGATTCCTAACATCCTGTTTGCTTTTTTTGACTGCTCTGCACACTGCATGGACATCTTCAGAGAAATATCCATGATGACTCCAAGATCTTTTCCTGATTCGTTGTAGCTAAATTAGCCCCATCATTATTGTATAGTATAGTTGGGGTTATTTTTTCCAATGTGCATTACTTCGGTACATTTATCTGCACATTAAATTTCATTTGCCATTTTGTTGCCCAATCACTTAGTTTTGTGAGATCTTTTTTGAAGTTCTTCACCATCTGCTTTGGTCTTAACTATCTTGCTCAGTTAGTATCATCTGGTCTAACTTTTCCACCTCAAAAACCTGTTTACCCTTTCCCCTCCCAATATCATTATGAAAAATTGAATAGGATTGGGTCCCTAGGGGACTGGACCGTTGGGGAACATCACTTGTACTACCCTCTCCTTCTGAGAATTTACCATTGATGCCTACCCTTTGTTGTCCTGTCTTCCACTAGTTCTGAATTCCATGAGAGAGGAAGTGTAATTCCCTTTTATCCAATGACAACTTAATTTACAAAGAGCCTTGGTGAGGGACCTTGCTCACAAGGCTCCTGGAAATCTATGAGTACACTATATTCCAATGAATTCCCCTTGTCCACATGTTTTTGTGCTCTTTTCAGAGAACTTCTAATAGATAGTAAGACACTGATTTCCCTGGTACCAGACCCATGTTGACTGTTTGCCAAACAGTTAATGTTCTCTCTATGAAAGTCTGAAACAATCAGTTATCTTTACTATTGTTTCCGAGACTAATTTGCCTTCGGTGCTACAAAGGACTTAAAAATATCTTCTGTAAATTTGCAGGAATCACCTCTAGAGCTTTTTTAAATATGGTGACATTACATTAGCTATTCTTTCCAGTCCATGAGTAAACTGAAGCCGATTTAAGGACAGGTTACAATGCCTTAGTGCAAAGTTCCGCCTTTTCAATTTGAGTTCTTTCAGAATTGTTGGCTGAATGCCATATCTGGTCCGTACGGTGACTTGTTGAATGTAAGAGTTTATCAATTAATTCCAAAACCTCCTCTGGTGACACTTCAGTCTGTGACAGTTCCTCAGATTTGTACCTACAAAAAGCCAAGCTCAGGTTTTGGGATTCCCTAACATCCCTCAGCCTATCAAGACTGAAGCAAAGAATCCAGTTTAGTTACTTCTCCGCAATGGATGTTATCATCTCTTTTAAGTGCTCCTTTTGTAATATTCGATCATCCAAGGGGCCCACTGGTGTTAGCAGGCTTCCTGCTTCTGATGTACTTAACAAGCATTTATTACATTTTCCACATTAAACAGATTGGAGTTTGTTACCGTTCTTCAAATCTTTTTGAGCTTTTCTTATTACCAAGATCTGATTTGGCTTTTCTTATTACACTCTTGCCCTTAATTTGGCAGTGTTTATGCTCCTTTCTATTTGCCTCACTAGGATTTGACTTCCACTTTTTAAAGGAAGTCTTTTTATCTCTGTCATGGTGCAATTCCCCACTCTGAACCTTAGCGTCCAAAAGATGGGGTACCAGCATGAATTCCTCTAAACTTAATTACCAGCTTAGTACTTGTAGCGCTGCCACCAACCAGGAATTCCAGTGCCTGGTACACCCAGGGAACCCCAAGACCCAAATCCTCTGGATCTTAACACAAGGAAAGTAAACCCTTTCCCCCACCGTTGCCTCTCCCAGGCTTCCCCTCCCTGGGTTACTCTGGAAGATCACTGTGATTCAAACTCCTTGAATCCTTAAACAGAGGAAAATTCACCTTCCCCCCTCCTTCTTTCCCCCTCCCAGACTCTCCCTGAGAGAGAAAATAATCCTAACACAGAGAAAATTAACCTTTCTCTTCCCCTTCTCTCCTTTCTCCCCACCAAGTCCCTGGTGGATCCAGACCCAGTCCCCTGGGGTCTCACCAAAATAAAAAACAATCAGGTTCTTAAACAAGAAAAGCTTTTAATTAATTTTTACTGTTTTTCCTTCTTTATCTTTGTAAATTTAAGATGGATTAGGTACAGGGTTTTTCAGCTATAGACACTGGGAATACCCTCCCAGCCTAAGTGTACAAGTACAAATTGAACTCCTTCCAACCAAATGCACATTTGCAAATAAAGAAAACAAACATAAGCCTAACTCGCCTTATCTACCTAGTACTTACTATTTTAAACTTATAAGAGCCTGTATCGGAGGGATTGGAGAGAAACCTGGCTGCACGTCTGGTCACTCTCAGAACCCAGAGAGACCAACCACCAAATTCTAACAGCACACACAAAGCTTGCCCTCCCTCAAGATTTGAAAGTATCCTGTCTCCTGATTGGTCCTCTGGTCAGGTGACAGCCAGGCTTACTGAACTTGATAACCCTTTACAGTCAAAAGAGATATAAAGTACTTCTCTTCTATTAACTCCTACTATCTGTTTATGACAATCTCTCACTGCTTCTTTTACATGGTGGTTAAGCCACGGTGGCTCTTTTTTAGTTCTTTTACTGTGTTTCTGAATTTGGGGTATACATTGAAGTTGGTCCTCTATTATGGTGTCTTTAAAAAGCATCCATGCAGCTTGCAGGGATTTCACTTTAGTCATTGTGCCTTTTAACTTTTGTTTAACTAACCCCCTCATTTTTGTATAGTTCCCCCTTTTGAAATTAAATGCCACAGTGTTGGGCTGTTGAGATGTTCTTCCCACCACAGGGATGTTAATTGTTATTATATTATGGTTCACTATTTCCAAGCTGTTCCTGCTATAGTTCTACCTCTTGGACCAGCTCCTGCTGCCTCCACTCAGGATTAAAATCTAGGAGTTGCCTTCCCTTGTGGTTCCCGTACCAGCTGCTCCATGAAGCAGTCATTTAAAGTATTTGAGAAATTTATTCTCTGCATTTTTGTTCCTGAGTGAATGTTCCCAGTCAATATGGGGATTAATTGAATCCCCACTATTATTGGGTTCTTTAATTTGATAGCTCTCTAATTTCCCTTAGCAATTTCATCATCACTATTACTGTCCTGGTCAGGGTGTCGATAATAGATCCCTATGTTATATTCTAATTAGCGCATGTGACATTTCCTAGCCATGGTGATTCTTATGGAATGTTGTGGATTCACTTAAGATTTTACTTCATCTGAATGACATTTTCTTTCACAATTTAGTGCCACTCCTTCCCTGCATGACCATATTACTGTCTTCCAAATATTGTACTACCGGAATGGTATGTGTCCCATTGATCTCTCAGTCCACCAGGTTTCTGTGATGCCTATTATATCAATATCCTCTTTTATCACAAGGCACTCTAGTTCACCCATCTTATTATTTAGACTTCTAGCATTTGTGTACAAGCATTTTAAAAACTTGTCCCTGTAGTAGTTATCCTAGCCACCATCACCACCAGCTGGTGAATTTTCCCTTTCACAAGCGCTTAGGCTGAATCTTTTCCTCCGCTGCAGAACCCATCCAATTCCAATTTCCATGCCTTTAGAACAGCGGTTCTCAACCAGGGATACATGTATCCCTGGGGGTACGCAGAGGTCTTCTAAGGGGTATATCAGCTCATCTAGATATTTGCCTAGTTTTACAACAGGCTACTTAAAAAGCACTAGCAAACTGAGTACAAACTAAAATTTCATACAGACAATGACTTGTTTATACTGTTGTATATACTATACACTGAAATGTAAGTGCAATATTTATATTCCAATTGATTTATTTTAGAATTATATGGTAAAAATGAAAATATCCAATTTTTCATTAATAGTGTGCTCTGACACACTTGTATTTTTATGTCTGATTTGGTAAGCAAATAGTTTTTAACTAAGGTGAAACTTGGGGGTACACAAATTATACAAATCAGACTCCTGAAAGGGATACAGTTGTCTGGAAAGGTTGAGAGCTGCTGCTTTAGAAAAGGCTCAGTTTTCAGGTGTTATGCCCCTGGAAATTAGATTGTGTTCTGAGGAGGGGATTTTCAGAAGTGCTTTGCATTGGTTTAACTCTGCTTCCATAGAAGTAAGTGGTAACTTCAATGGGAGCAGAGTTGGACTAACGCAGAACACACTGGAAAATCTCACCCCATAGGGTTAAACTACTGAGGCTTACAGTGTAACGTTTATTCAATATATTCTATTCACTGTCGAACCAGAGGCCCTCTTGATTTTCCCTTGACTTTGCATGGGTTTTTTTTTTTTTTATCTGAATACAAATACAGCCATGGGGAAATAATGCCTCTCCTTGAGGGCATTTTGAATGGGATCAGAAATCTGCAGAGCACATGTAGTCATACTTGAAACCTGATGTAAGGGGGTAAGGAAGTGGGGAGAAGATGATTCACTCCACTGTCGTATAGGGATTCAGTAGTAAATGCATGGGAGAATCTATTCTAAATTCCTTCCTAGTGATATATTTACCACCATGAATTTTGTAATCGAAAGTGACATGATACCAATACCTGGCAAAGCACAGACGATTGAACCTCTAGGCAGGATCTGTGCTAAAACCCTGCAGTTGTAGCAAATAACAGAAAGCTGTGGATTTAGATCTCACTTATGCATGTTTTTTTCTAATTAGCATGCCACATGGTGGATGTTCTTGGTTTATTAATGGGATGGTAGTGAATGCATCTTTAGGGCTGACTTTACTTACTTTGTCACTACATCTTAATGTAACTGAGTCTCAAAAATGAAAACAAAGAGTTTCAAAATAAAAATAAACATTAGGATGTTGTTTGTTTTTTTGTTGGTTGTACAATATCCGAGGCCTACAGTTTTCTATAAAAAAAAAAAAAATAAAAAAATCCGTGATTGCCCAATTTGCCATGGAATTGTTTAATTATTGCAGAGTTCCCTACCAGCTGCAGAATTTTAAAAAGACAGGGAAAGGGTTTTATACCACTGATTCCAAACAAAAATGCAGTCAACATTTCAAATGCATGATTCATTCTGTTTGTTGTGCCCCTTTGGCTGGCATCTGACTTCTGTGTTGTGCCTGATATCTAGCTAGTTAGACACTGTCACTACTCCATTCAGGCTACAGGCTAAAATCAGAGCACACTGCAGATCTCCGGGAAAGAGAGTGCTAAAAGGGAAGGGCTTGCTTCTTAAAGGATTTTTTTAAAATGTTAAATACATGGTAGAAGCATAAAATTAGATCACTTTAATATTTGCTGTTTACACAACTGTTCACCCTACCACTATTGCACATTAGTGTTTGATGGATTTACTTCTGCTATGAATGGTTCTAATTTTCTAGAATTTGAACAAAAAAAGAGGCTTCCTATGGAAATCAGAATAAAATACCAGCCTTGTGTAACTTGTCTCCTAGATCTCTTTTGTGTACTTCAGGGAACATACAATACCAGGTACAGTCCCAAGGGGAAAAGGAGAGACTGAGAGGATATATAACTCAAGAAGATTGAGGACAGACAGGCCAGCCCAAAGAAGTAAAATATAATTTTATCTTAGAAATTTTAGAAGAATTGTCAGCATAAATTATAATTGCCTCCAGGAAGGTATAAACAACAGAATTTGTTGAAGGCCCCAGGCTCACTTGCAAGGGGTATTCTACATGTTCACAAGGATTATTGTCTTCTCCCCACTAAGGGCATGAAGCAACTTTTTGCTGAAGTCAGTGGGAGTCTTTCCACGGGGATTTGGCTTCGGCTGTAATGTAATGGGTACAAAGGGGTTTTTTTTTTTTCCCATCACCAGGTGTGAACATCACTTTCCGTTCCTTTTTTCCCTTAAACCATTGTGAGGAGAATTGCTCTATCCATTAATCTCTTTCCCACCAGAGTTCTCCTATGTCAAGCTTACAATATTCCCTGTTACTAGATAAATAACGTGTATGATTTTGTTCCAATTTACAGACTGTGTGCTTGTTTTTCTTTTCTTTTCTTTTCTGTGAGTTCTTTTCAAGGCTGTAGTGACATAGCTAGTGGAAGTGTTTTAATGCTTTTTTTCAACAGTTAGGTTGCTTGGAAGGAGGCAGGGATTGACTGTTTGTTTTTTCTCCTTGACATTTGAAGATCCGGTGTGTGCCCTTGTCTCTTCTTTCATGGGTGTATATTGGCACCAGTAGCATAGGAGATGAAAGTAGCAGGCTTTCAGGCATCAAATGTGACAGCTGCAAAAGCATCAATTGAGGTATTTCTGCCACTTCTTTTGCGTTAATCGAAGCAGTTTCTCTTAGCATTGTGCACTGATGGTGGCAGCACCTTTGAAACAGAATACTGTATAAAGCTGATCTTGCCTATAAACATTCTCAATTTTTCATTTTGTCTTTTAAAAAGGTATGATATTTCCATTCCGGTATTGGTAATCCACTCTTCTGTGCATTATCAAGAGTGGACTAGAAAATAGATCTGATTTATTTTTAATTTCCATGGATCAAATCATCCCAGTTGCCTATATGCAGGGGGTGGGGAGGGGTTGGCCCCCGCAGCGCAGATTTCCACCTAGGAAATGCAGAATAGCTGCATCTGAGAGATTGGTAATCAAAGGGTGGAGGAGGAGGAGGAGAAGGAGAACGACGAATAGATTAAAGGCAGGGGAGTTGGAGAGAGGGACAGGGTGGATTCATATGATATCTTGCAGGAAGTCCCACACAACTTTTTATTGTTAGTGTTAGTTCCATGCAAATCACCGGTTTTGGGGGACTATGAAGGAGAATATTTGACTCTATTGACATGCCACACCTGACCCGAATAGTAATGTGTGGAGTCTTAATCCTTAATCCCATAAATAGATAAGTTAGCACATACCCATGCACCTTCATAAATCCTGTTAACTTAAACTAGGTCTTTTGCATGGACAGGAGCCCACATTAATAGATATCCCTGTGGCGGAACTTTGCGTAGGCAAAGTACCTGTCCTGTAGGAGCCCTAAAGAAAGAGAACCTATGTGTATGCAGTTTAATCAAAAAGTTCAACACAAAGCCCTTAATCATTCTTCTTCCAATAAGCAAAAAGTTGACCAATGGAGGAAGATTACAGTTACTCAACAGCAACTCCAGTTTCTGATCAGTCTTAATAGGAGAAGAAACAAGTGATTGGTTGGTTGGTTTTGTGCTTGAAACAGCAGCTTTATTAGTTAGCAGAAAACTATACTTTTTAATCCCTTTCTTTCCAGGTGGACTCTGTACTGGGTAAACTGAAAGATATTATCTAAATTAATAAATAATAACTAACAAATGTTGGGGTGAATTTTTGTCATAAGCATTTGAGCAGAGGGTTGCAAATTCTAGTTTGAAATCCATAAAATGGCATCTTTTAAGCAGAGCTCCACAATCACACAAGTGGGGAGCTCTGCTTGAAAATGGAAGGTAAAATATGGCACTAAAAAAAAATGACTAGCTTTGGTAATTTATGTGCTAATTTGGAGTGGGCGGGGGATGACCCAAAATGGATGTTGGCTTTCTAGTAGCAGTTATAGAAAGCAGCAGTAAAAAAATCACTGAAACACATCACTGCCTTAAATATAAAGAATAATATACATGTGTACAAAGTTATTTCTTACTTTTTTTTTAAATTTAAAATCCTCCTGTTATGTGACGGGACTGATACTAATGTTGCCACACTTCCCAAACTATCCACATTATTTAGACTACAGTAAGAATTGAATTGGAAAAGGAATCTGGATTATATTAAAAATTACTGTAGTATTATTTCACAAAGATGAAGTGTTTCTGAACATAAGAGCATGCAAGCATGCTACATAATATACTGCTGGGGGAATTCGGCACCAAAATATTAAAATTCTGCACGCAATATTTTAAAATTCTGCATATTTTTTGTCAAAATAATACAATATAATCACACTAGTTTCAATTATGTTAGGAATTTTGAAATAAATTACCATCAGCAACTATATCTGTAATAGTACAGACAACAAAAAAGATTTAGGAAGTGGTTTTTGACAATTAGATTCCTTACTAGGCATATAAATACAGAACTCTGAGTAGTAATTCATTTATACTACAATACAGAAAGTTATTTCCCACACCCCTCAGAAGCAGTGCAAAGGCTTGGAGGAGTCAGGGGTAATGGCAGAGGTGAGGGAGAAGGAAGTAATTGCTTGGAAGGAGCCTGGGTGTAAATATGGAGAGTTATTGATATGGGTGGGAGAAATATGGAACAAGTGTTCTTGGAGGTGGGGAGGTTTGATAGGGAGGAATTGTTAGGAAGTTTCCACCATGCAGACCTGGCTGACTCCTAACCTTTCTCATTTCAGTCAGGCACATCTGCCCCTGTCCCAATGTGTCCCTGCACTGCCCCATCCATCCCAGCATCCTCTCCCCCCATGTGGCCCTGTGCCCGCACTCCCATTCAGCCCCCACAAGTCTGTCGCCTCAATAGCCCTTCTGAACCACAGTCTGTGACCCTTCCGAGCAGGCCCATGCTCTCAACGCTGTCAGTCTCCCCATATCTTGTGCCTCCTCGCCTGGCCACACAGGCAGGGTGCTGTGAGGAAGGCAGCCTCTTTCTCTTTCTTATCCACACCTGGGACTGCTGCCACCTGGGAGTGGATGCTCTCTGTTCTGGTGCCACAGTGGCCCCTGCTGGGCAAAAGTAGTAACTGCAGCACTTTTCTGGCAGAATGTATTTTTTGTGAGGGGAAACAAATTCTGCATGGCATATGAATTCTGCACATGTGCAGTGGCGCAGAATTCCCTCAGGAGTAAAAGTAGTTATAGGACGATATCTTTCTCAAATGTATAAAGAGAACATTAGAAATCTATATTTTTTGCTATATATTACTGTTATTTGATGCAACCAAACTGGATACTACTTTCTGTAGTTGAATTAGCTTCAGATGTTTGCTAAAACAGTTTTTTGGGTATCTCTGATGTATTTTTAAACTCAAATGAAATAATCTTTTCTTACTTCACTTTCTTCCATTCAGCAGATCAACAAGCTATTGAAAAACACCCACTCTGGGTTTCTTTTTATTATTTGTCAAAATCTATTTGTTAAAGTACTCCAGTACTCTTTCCCTTTGTCGCAGTAGAAAAGGAATTTTATTTGGCATTTCATTGCCTGCTGTGTTGTTTTTCTTTTGTTTTTTAAAAAGGTTTCTAACTCAATTCCCTTCATTGGAAGACAGCAGGAGTTTCTCTATCTTATGCCAAAGATGGTTAATACTGTCTTTCTGTTAATGCCAAATTGATATCACTGTATTATTGAAATTACCTGGAAAACAAAATCCACTGGAGGGGCCCCTATGAAGGTGACATTTTCTCGTTTTTATAATGTAAATCTATATACCAAGTCAAAATATAAATTAAATCAATATATAAGATAAAGGCTTGCTCATTTTAAGGAGGATTAGATAAACATAAGTGAATCTATTTACTTATTTTTCTCTGAAAAGTAATTACTAAATACAGAGGTGAAAGTAAGTCGGGACGGTCCAGTACAGCGTACTGGCAAGAGCCAGTACGCTGTGCTGGACTGGACCAGCTTCTCCGGCTGTGATTTAAAGGGCCCGGGGCTCCCATTTCAGGGAGCCCCGGGCCCTTTAAATCACCTCCAGAGCTCCGGCAGCTGAGCTCAGGTGGGGATTTAAAGGGCCCAGAGCACTGGCCCCTGCGGGGAGCCCCGGGCCCTTTAAACCGCCAGCCAAGCCCCGCTGCTGGAGCTCCGGTGGCACTTTAAACAGCCTGGGGCTCCCTGCAGAGGCCAGAGCCTCTGGCCCTTCAAATCTCTGCTGGAGCCCCGGGGCTCCTGCAGCCGGGCTTGGGCAGGGATTTAAAGGGCCCGGGGCTCCTGCAACTGCACCTGGCCCTTTAAATCACTGCTGGAGCCCTGACACCGCTACCCTGCAGTGGCAGGAGCCCTGGGCCCTCTAAATTCCCGCCTGAGCCTGGCTGCTGGGGCCCTGGCAGCCAGGCTCCGGCGGGGATTTAAAGGGCCCGGGGCTCCCAGCCACAGCCAGAGTCTCAGGGCCTTTAAATCTTGAAAGGCCTCGGCTCTTCCGGTTGAGACCACGCCCCTGCTCAGGACTCCGGCGTACTGGTAGGTCCTTTAAGTTACTTTCACCGCTGGCTAAATATCAACATTAAAGTATTTGAGGAGGAACAGAATTTCTAGGAGGGGTAGGCAACCTCTGGCACGCGGCTCGCCAGGTAAGCACCCTGGCAGGCTGGACCAATTTGTTTACCTGCCGTGTCGCCAGGTTTGGCTGATTGTGGCTCTCACTGGCTGCGGTTCGCTGTCCCAGGCCAATGGGGGTGGCGGAAAGCCACGACCAGCACATCCCTCCCCCACGCCACTTCCTGCAGCCCCCATTGGCCTGGGACGGCGAATCACAGCCAGTGGGAGCCACGATCAGCCAAACCTACCGATGCGGCAGGTAAACAAACTGGCCCGGCCGGACAGGATGCTTACTTTGGTGAGCCGGGGGCCAGAGGTTGCCGACCCCTGTTCTAGGGAAAGCTAGGTAAAATGCTTACCTTTGTGTTCTACTAACGTAGGTGCCAAACCCACAACCATGTGCGTAACTGTACTGTCATTGGGAGTACTCACATGAATGAGGTTATTCATGCATATAAGTGTTTGGAGGACCAAGCCTAAGTAATGTCAACTAAGGAACCATAATTGACTTCAGATTTAAAATGCTGGCACAGACTTAATTTACATTCATAGCACTTTCCATATGAGGACCCCAAAGAGCTTTACAAAAATGAATTGTTAGCTTCACAACTCGTGAGGTACCTGAAGGTGTTAGCAAGTATTGCCACCTTCATTTTTCGGATGGGGAGACTGTTAAACAGAGAGGTTAAGTGACTCCTGCTCTCACACTCAGTATATGGCAGAGTCAGAAGTAGATCCCAAAGGTGAAATTCTAGCCCACTGAAGTCCTATTTCACCCAGGCCGGAGGTGAAAGTAAGCCGGTACGGTCCGGAACGGAATACCGGCAAGAGTCAGTACGCTGAGCCGGACCACACCCGCTTCCTCGGCCAGGATTAAAGGGACTCTGGGATCCTTGCAGTGGAGGAGCAGCCGCAGGAGCCCCAAGCCCTTTAAATCTCAGCTGGAGCTGCGGTGGGGATTTAAAGGGCCTGGAGCTCTGCGGCGGCTGGAATCCCAGGCCCTTTAACTTGCCCGGGAACCCCGGGGGCTCCCAGCCACATCTGCAGCTGGGAGCCCTGAGTTGATTTAAAGACCCTGGGGCTCCCAGCCACAGCCGGTGCCCCAGAGCCTTTAAATCTTGAGAGGCCTCGCCTCTTCCGGTTGAGGCCATGCCTTTTCCAGATGAGGCCACACCCCTCTCAGGACTCCAGCAGCACCGGTAAGTCCTGTAAGATACTTTCACCCCTGGCCCAGGCACACATTTTATTATACAAAATTAAAAACACAAAGTGGAAACTGCCATGTACAATCAGTTATATGTGATTGAAAATAAAAATTAATTCAACTTCTCATTTCTGATCTTACTAATGATGGTACTCATTTATTTAATAACAAAACAAAAAATCCCTAATTTGTGACACATACAGTATGGATTCATGCTCTTCCCTCTCCTCCACCTCAAAATGCTTTAAATCCCTTTCCTTCCTCTTCTAAAATTTCGACTACAATTATTAAAATAACTTGTACTTAAAAATTAAACAGTTTAAATCTTTTAGTATTTTTATTTTCCAATATTTGGTAAACCAGCATTGAAGCAGCTTGAATCTGGTTTTCAAACTTACACTGAGTTCCTGTGTGGCAAGATAACCTCTCCCCCACCATTTTTTTTTTTTTAACATCAGTGCTATATACTCAGAAATGCTATTTGTAATTTAAAGTATAATTTCAGAGATATTTCATGTCTAACAACAATATTCTTCACCTGAGAATCTTAAAGCAATGTACAAAGGCAAATAGTCATCCTTATCTGACCTAGATTTTACAGAGGGTGACACTGAGGTATAGAGAGGCAAAATAACTTGCCATAGGCTACAGGGTGAGAAGTTGTCAGGGTTGGGAAAAATAACGTAGGTGTCCAATTGTCTATTTCCTATTCTCAGTGATGGGAAGGGTTTCTTTCTTTACGTAGAGTTTTGGCTGAGCAGAGTAAAATGGCTAGTGTTTTATTTGAATATGGGACCAAGAAACACTGAAGTTCTTCTATAGATTCTGTAAAACAGTGGAAGCTTGTAATATATTTCTAATTCTCATATAATTTACTTTTGTATTTACACTCATTAAGAGTGGTCTTTCTTTTCATTCCATTATTCACTTACATTTTTACCAAAAGGGGGTATAGCCTTGGCAATTTTGGGTTTCCTGCCATCTCCACATATGATGTCAATGTTTCTGTGATGTAGGACCACATAAGTGCCCTCTAATTTCCTGGACCGGGTAACTTCACACATTGACTTCTTCTGTCACTCCACTCTCTTTGATGGCAGCAAAAACAAAGTAGAAATGACTAATGCAACTCAAACCACTTACACTCTCCTCCAAGAACCCACAGGGTTTGCTGTTGCTTTGTTACGTGAGTGCAACACCACTGAAGTCACCCCAGAATAATGAGTGGGAAGGATGACTTATTTTTTTTTAAACTGTGCAGCAGCCTCTACATTTTTCCCCTTTGACAGTTCTGTGTGATATGATTCAACTACCTTCATTTTTCTTCCTGTTTGCAGGGTGGTTGAATTGCAGGGAGAAAGTTCATATCTGTTGCAACATAGGTACAAGCTTTTCTTACCATTCATCAAGAAGTTGGTAGTAATATCTTTTTTAAATGAACGGATTAAGACCAGATCTGCATAAGATCCTTTGGCCAGTATAGTTATGTTGGTAAGGCGGGTAATTTTTATGTGATATTTCCATAACAGGAAAAGCCCTAGTGTGGATGCACTATGTCAGCATAAAAGTACTTTTGCTGGTGCAGATCTGGCCTGAAGAGAATAATCATGCTCAGGGCCAGATCAATTCTTGAGTACCTATAGGCTCTGAAAGTTTTGGGGCCCCCTCTTTGAATATCTTTAGAAGCCTTGTATATCATTTCAGTGGTACTGTACTTTGGGAGTAGATATGGTTGTCTACAGTGAGCCTCTCTGTCATTCTGGGCTGACTTGAGCTAGGGATACTCATGCTAGCACCCTAAAATAGCTGTTTAGACAGCACTTTGAAGTTGCAACCCAGGCTCTAAATCCCACCCCAATCCTTAGGCTTCAGAGCCTGAGCCCCAGCCACAACTTCAAAACACTGTCTACATTGTTATTTTTAGAGTGCTAGTCTGAGCCCCGCTGGCCCAAGTTTGGGCTGGGAGGCTCACTGCTGCAGGCTGTGTATACATACCCTATGAGAACGAAACACTTCAGTGCTCCTAAGTCCTCTCTTCATAGACCCAGATCCCCTCAGCTGGCCCTTTGGTTCATGCCCCTAGCTCACCTCTTCAGGGATTGCTCACGCTTTCTTTTAGCCAATTCCAGTTCACATGCTGTTTCTGTGACCACCTGACGCTGCACCTCAGTGTCCACTTGCCTTCCTCACTCCCCTTATTGCTCCTTCCTTTCCCTCCTTGCCTACTCCCACCACTCTGTTCTAGTGTAGTTCCTTCCTCAGTCAGACTTTCCCAAACCAGGCCTCTTCACAGGCCTTCTTTAGAAAGCTCCCAGATGCACAATTCATTGACATCCCACCCCACCATTTCACCCCTGAATTTAATCCCATTCAAGAGTGAAGGAAGTTATCTTCCTTTTCTTTTTATGTCTTTTGTTGCTCAGAAAACCTGTTCTTCAAAAATCGTTGCATTGTAGACTCAGGCCTTGTGATTAGTATGGTACAGAACTAATCTGTGAAACTTTTTGTAAAAAATCTGTGTGTACTCTATAACTTAGAGAGCTAAACATGCCACCTTTTGCTGATGATCCATCATCAACCTAGTTGTAAAACTGCATAGATCAAGGATAGGCAACCTTTGGCCTGCGGCCCACCAGGGTAAGTCCCTGGTGGGCCGTGTTTGGCGCTCCAGGCCAACGGGGGCTGCGGAAGTGGCAGCCAGTACATCCCTCGGCCCATGCCACTTCCTGCAGCCCCCATTGGCCTGGAGTGGCGAACCACAGCCAGTGGGAGCTGCGATCGGCCGAACTTGCACATGCGGCAGGTAAACAAACTGGCCTGGCCCGCCAGAGGGCTTACCCTGTCAGGCCATGTGCCAAAGGTTGCCGATCCCTGGTACAGATGACGTTTATCTTCCATCTGTTTTTGCCTCAGGTATAACTTTTCTGAAACCCCCAACTCCTTCTCCTTCTTCCCCAGAATATAAACAGTAACAAAATAATGAGAAAACGAGTGTTTCTTTTCTCTCTTTAAGTTTTTTTTAGTCCCTAGTTTTCAAATTAAAAAGGGCCTTTTTTTTCCCCCTTTTTTTTTTTTTTTTTTTTTTTTTTTTCCTTTTTTCCTTTTTTCCAGTCTATTTCTAGTGACAGCTCTTTACCTTGAGCTAGTTCAGTTAACTAATTGGTTCCCCTGAATGCCTGGGCTGAGAGAGGATTTTGCCTAGAGGAGTTTTATGCTTGTAGTGATGTAGGGAAGCTATGTGTAAAACCTGACTTTCATGACCCAGTCTCTCTCTCTCTCTCAGTTCTGGTAGTAAAAGTTCCCCAATTTTGCTAGAATAGGATGTCATCTGCATTGCTGCTTTATCATGCAAGGCTGCCATTGGGCCTAATATGTCCCAATATTTCTCAAAAAGACTATAAAATATCGAGACTATATAAAATATTGCTGTTTTGGGTTTCACTTTTACAGTACAGAAATAGTAGTAAAAGGGTAACAAAACAGACTAGAGAGATCATAATTATCATTTCATGGGTAAGATTAAGAGTGCTTGAACCGGAGTCATAAAGATTTAAGAGTCCCTGAACATTGCAACATATTACCTAAGGTTTTATGGGAAACTACGAAATGAAACAATATAAGATGCTAAGGGCTTTTGGCCATGATGCCATTGATTTTACCATTATCTGGGCCTAAGCTCTTCATTGTTATCATATATGCTTTGAAAAGTTGCCCAAAATTTACTAAACACTGTTTTCCTGTATTTTGTCACATATTTATTTAGCAACATAAATACAAGGTGATTTTTTTTAAAATCCTCCTCTTCTTTAGACTTAAGTATCTGTTCCACATGCTTCTCAATTCATAGTGAAGAACAGTCTTTGAAGGCACATAGAGATTAATTTTCATGGTTGAAAGGGTTATATTAATAAAGTTGGACAAAGATTTTTCATTTTGATGAATTAGAATTAATAATCCCATTTCCTTTTATGTAGAGTGACCACCTAACCCTTATTTTAAGGGATATCTCTTGATCATATTAAATTGCAGTTTATGATAAATGCATTGTATACTCAACGAGTGTAGAAATGTACGCTTGAGAGCAAAATACATGATGTGCTAAGGGAAATGTTTCTCTAAAATATCTCTTAAAATAAAGCACTATCCCTTATGTTTCATGCGATTTTCCCTTATTTACATCCACTAAAGGTCACCCTACTTTTATGTGTTGCCCAAGGCATGACATAATAATGTCAGATTGTAGGCTGAATCTAAAGTTAGTGTATTAATGACCTGCATCTTTTTATATTAAAATAATTGCTTTTCTTCTTAAAGGGTGAAACAAAAATATTAGATCTATTTTTTAGATCAATTACCTTATTTGAGGCACTTAGTTGTATATTTCTCTATCAGCAGCACTTAAAGCGGTAGTCTGCATAATTATCCTTTAGCTTGTCAGGGCTTCTGCCCATGAGGAATACTCAGTGTGAATCTTTTGATGCTGCCAAAGAGTTTTGGTTAAGAATGTATTTATTGTGCCAAACACATTTACAAGCTCTGCTCATGACTGGCTTAAAGGACACGAGGAATGTTTGGCCTAAAATAAAAGTCTGCAATTTTTAAAATATACTAGTATTAAGAGACTCAAAGGTAAGTGCTGTCCTTCACTTTGTAAGTAGATGGGATTGAAAAGCAGTGGATGTGACCAGAGAGGGTAGAGAAAAAAAATCACAACATGTTAACCCTTTCCTCTGCACCAGACAGAAGTCCTGTTGGGTTTGTCTTGACTCGGATAGAAGTGTGGTGTTAGAACATGTTAGATAACTTGTTCTAATCATCACATTCTGAACTGTTAGTCTGGCAAGGCATAGTAGACTTTAACATATGCTAGCTGATTAGTTTGAAACTTAGTCTCCCTGGTGTTCGTTTGGAACAAGTTAGCTAACACTCTCTAACAACACACCTAACATTCTAGTCATGACATACCCTCTCTTAAGTACTGCATATGCAAGTCAGGAGGGCCTGCATCAGGCATGTTGCAATGGTACTGCTGCTGTGTACAGCCTTGTCTCAATGTGAACTACACACAGATTGCTAATGTAAGTTAATGCTGACCCTTTCCATGAAATTCACAATGTTGTTCCAGTGTCTTATTTAAAATTGCACATTTAATTCTCTCTCCATTGACTGCAGTAATATCTCCTATAGAGTGAATTGCTTGAAAAAAGAGAGACTCTAATGGCAAAGCCAACTGTGTGCTATCCAGAGGCTCTATCAAATGCATAGTTACTGGAGATTTTCCAGGTGGAACTCTCAAACATTTAGCAAAATAACACAACAGCTGCATCTATTTAACTATTTGATTAATTAATGTGAAATTAAACATATTTGGCTAAAAGTGGAATGCTACCACTAAAGTAGCTGCTCATCATCACAGTACCTGTCTCCCATAGTTTTAGTTATTTTGCTACTATTCATTTTCAGTTTAACAGTCCCGGCAAAAAGGGATGTCTAGATTACTGTCAGCTGTTTGCACAAAACCAAACCAAAACACAAATTTGACCAGAAAAAACAAAGCTTCTCTTGGAAAATAATTGTGGTGATTCCCTACAAGCTGTAGTTCCTTCGTGTTATTTACTATTGTCTCTTCACTGGCCTTCTCTCTCCCTTTATATTGTTATTCATTGTGTAATTTGTCTAATTCAGGGTCAGGACCTGAAAGATAATGAGCACCCATAGTCTCCATTGACATCTGTGGAAGTTGTGGGTGCTTGCCATCTATCAGGATGAGTCCATTGTATTTACATTACTTGGGATAGAGACCTTTGTTTTCCTAAACCTCTAAAGCTTTGTGTACAGTAAGGAAGCTATATGAATTATAGGTCTGCTTCCAGGTCTCCTTATTGTATCTGAATATGAGGTTATACTAATGAACTTGTGAAGATCTACTTTGTTTGATCCCCATCCAAACTGGTGGATGAATATTGTTGTCAATGAGAAGAGGTATGTGTGTCAGGTTATTAGCTGGCTAATACACACTGAGTCTGTACGGATGGAAGATGCAAGTTGATTCATGGGGGAGTTTTATTACCATGAAAATTGTGCTTTTTATTTGTTTTGAAAGTACTGTGAACAATAGTAGTAGAACTTGTATGACAAAGTTCCTCCTCTGTCTTGGTGGGTCTTGTGCTTATTGGCAGATTTTGCTAGCCTCAGAGATCTTCCTGTGTTGGATCAGGAGTTGGGAGGTTTTGGGGGGAACCCAGGCCTCTACTCTTGGTTCCAGCCCAGGGCCCTGTTGATTGCAGCTGTCCATAGTGCCTCCTGTAACAGCTGCATGACAGCTACAACTCCTTGGGCTACTTCCCCATGGCCGCCTCCAAACACCTTCTTTATCTTCACCACAGGACCTTCCTCCTGGTGTCTGATAACGCTTGTACTCCTCAGTCCTCCAGCAGCTCACCCTCACCCTCTCACTCTCAGCTCCTTGCACCTCTTGCTCCCAGCTCCTCACACACGTACCACAAACTGAAGTGAGCTCCCTTTTTAAACCCAGGTGCCCTGATCAGCCTTCCTTAATTGATTCTAGCAGCTTCTTGATTGGCTGCAGGTGTTTGCCTTAATTGTTTCCAGAAAGGTCCTGATTGTTCTGGAACCTTCCCTGTTACCTTACCCAGGGAAAGGGGACCTACTTAACTTGGGGCTAATATTTCTGCCTTCTATCACTCTCCTGTAGCCATATGGCCTGACCCTGTCACAATTATTAAACTGTAGCACAGTAATCATTTTGATTATCTGGAAGCATCCCCACATAATTATTATACGTTTTCGCCTATTTGAAAATTTGCCTATAAGATGACTTCAGTAAAACATACATGTTACTTTTAAACATATTTGTGAATCTTATGTTTAAAAGTATTCCAAAATCTTTGTATCCTTGACCCATTTCAATTGTCCATTAGACAAAATGGTGTGAGGACAGAGCTACTTATAGTGGCAATATTTCACACTTGCTTTGATTGATTTTATAGCTCAGTAACACAGAGAACTTTTCTGTTAGAGCTATTAGTGTTTTAGCTGACTTCTGTGTCTGTAAGTAGGAAAAAAAAACATAGACTCTGCAACGGAATGCTGTGTAGGCCTTCCAAGGAAAAAGACCAACTGTATTAATTAAACGAAATTTCTGGTTTTTCTATTTATAGTTATAGACCATGGTTCCGTAATTTCATAATGCTTTGCATTTGAAAATCCTGAAATGCCAATCTGATAGATAAAAATACCTTTCTGTTAGAGCATTCATTAAGCCCATTTTATTATTCCCTGGCATTAACGTAAGAAGAAAGATGACTAGCAGCACGCTTAGCCTGATTCTGATAGAATTATACAGACTTTGCTCCTGTGATTTCACCTACAGGACACCTTAATCTTCAGAGGATTTATAGAAGGGTCATGATTTCTTCAGACAGGAATATGGGCCTCCCCCTCCCCGCCTTAATAAATAATACAAATAGAATTAACTGAAGATATAATCACTCTTCAGTGCGTCAGACAGCTGAGTCAGCCAGCAATCCTGATGCCTAACTACCGCACTGGTAACTATGCTGAAAACACACTGGATCAAATCCATCCCTGGGGTAACTTCATTGGGAGTTACGGGTGCTCAGCACATCCAAGAATCAGGATCAAGGTATTGCACATTGGGAAATCAAAATCTATCTTTGTGTTGAACCGTTGAAGGATTACCATATGTCTTTATAGCATCTATTTTTACATAGGACACACTTGACTGTGGGTGATATTATCAAGCAGGGTCTCCACACAGGCAGACGTCAATATCTTCCATTTTAGATGCTTAATGTCAATCAGTCAGTACAAGCCAAATTATAATTCATCTTTAAAGTGAACTTTTACAAAAGCCCCCTGGATAGAATGGAGCAAGTACAGTCTCTCCCGTAGATCCATGTAGGGAAAGTGGCTCATATTGATAACACTGTATTAACTAAACTGATCACGTTAAGAGAGAACACTGACGTTCATACATGAAGGTGGATGGGTAGATTCCTAGAAGCGAACCAATGTCATCTCTCTCCAGTTGTAGAGAAACATTAAATACAGATATATTTTTATTTCCAGTGCTTTCTTGCTGTAATGGCTTGTTCTAGGCAAGAACAAGCCTAGAACTTGCAACAAGAGCTTATTTTGGTTAGAAATCACGTCATCTACCTTCTGTGCTCTTATACTTTGTTCTGACCTTCCACTCTGTCCCTCTCAATCGAAGTTGTTTTGGAAATACAATGAGAACATGAAAATTCTGTTTCTCAGACTATGTCTAAGAGACATCAGTGGAATGAAGAAAAAGTTAGTGGGCCTGATTCTTCTCTTACACAGGTTATATACACTGGTAAAACTAAAAGAATCAGATCCAGTAAGTATTGTTCTATTGAATGACAGACTGAAACTGGTCCTAAAACTGCCTCTACTTCAAATGATATGATCTATCCTGGAAGGAAGTACTTTTCTTTTGGGTTTTGATTTTGTTTTTACTAACATTCACACTCACAGTTATTTCTCACTGTACAAGGCCACATCCATGCTGCTTATATTTATAGCTATTGTCCTTCCATCCAAAACCTCTGAATAAACTGGAGTTCAGAAAATGGGAAAGTTAAATTATCCATTCAAGTTTTATTTGAAAAGGTTGTATTCTAGGTCCCCAAATTCTAATCTGTTACTGCTGGCCAGCAGAAGACAAAGAGTCTATGCACTGATTTACCCTAAGTCTTGAGCATAATAAAATCTAGGGCCGCCCTGGGGTTGGGTGGGAATGGGGCAATTTGCACCAGGGCTCCATGAGAATATAATATTCTATAGTTTTGCAACTTTTATGGAAAGGGCCTCTGAAATTGCGTTGCCCCAGGCCCCTTGAATCCTCTGAGCAGCCCTGATAAAATCTGCCAGTTAGTTTTCAAAGGAGGAGTTTAGCATGCACCTCATTGATGGCCTCTCAGATAAATTTCCCTGTATGGTTAAAAGCAAACACCCCCATCCATATCCCCAAGTAAACAACACACTCAAATTGCTGGAAAGATTATTGTGAAATTAGAAGCAGTCCCAAAGTACGTGAGTAAAGCATACTGAATGAAATTCATTGTTGGAGGTAAACAGTATGCAAAAGCTATTAATAATTGTATCGTACTCTCTACCGCAGAGAGCATAAGGATATTTTGTTATTTGAACTATGGAATATAAGTTTACAGTATCATTAGGAAATCTCACTTACAAATTCAGTGCCTTATAGAAATTTTCCTTTTTGATTGTTTAGTAAATTAAAGAGCTTTTTCTTCTCAGAAAGCAGAGTTTTTGAAATGGTGCATTTATACTTTTTGTAATCCCTATGGTGAATCTGTCTTGTCCTTTATACAGAGAGTATAATAGAAAATGTGAGACATTATCCCTATTATTTTCTCTCTAACATTTAAATAAAACATTGGAACAATGTTTACAATTTTCGTGACTCTCACATGTTTATATTCTTCTCTGAGCTTATGTTCCATTTATCTTAATTCCCAAAAGTCTTAATTGGAAATGGGTGTGTAAATCCTGCATACTATATGTCACTGAGGGAATATATCCATAAGATTCTATGCATCCTTTATCTTTTTTTTTTTTTTTTTTCATCCACTCAATAGTTGATTAAATGTATCATCTACTCTGATTGCACTTTGAACAAAATGAGATATTACTTTTGAGAACTGGTCACTCAAAGTGACAGCGTGAAAGCTTGCTTTTTCAATATGATGTTTTGTTCCTTTTCGGTTGTTCTAATTTGAGCATTTATTTATGTAAAAGTGAAATCAATCAGAAGAAATTATTTCCTTAGATAGAACTTTTAGAAAAATGAAATGTTCATGTATATTTATTATATATTTAAAGGTCTGCTGTAGAGTATTAAAACTACATGCAACAGTATTTTTAGTTTTAAGTCACTGGAGAAAATTACATTTCTTCAATGAATGTTCTGTTTTTGTTTCTTTGACTATGTTGTTTTCATTTAATTTTGATACAAATAAAGGAATAAGCATAACTAAGGGATCTTACCATTTATGTTGTGCTTTATAACAAGACAAAAAATTGAAAGGTCAGTTATTTTATTTTCCTTGCTTCATTTTTTTAAATGACAATCATCTGGTAGCAATTTTTCCCCCAGATATAGTCATTCATTACAATGTGTGTTTCTGGATAAAGGAAATTAACTAAATATACAAGATGCAAATTATAAATTCTGTGAAAGAATATTGTTAGATTAAAAGTACAGGTAAATATTGCCTGGGGAGGTTTTCTTTGCAACACAAGTTTCCATCTTTCATATATTTTGTAAACTCAGTAATTGTTCTTATATATTGCTCACCTTAATTGAATTGGCTCATTAGCACTGACCCCCCCCCCCACTTCCTAAGGCAACTCCCATCTTTTCATACTGTTGCAGGCACAGAGAGTGCCCGAGACAAGCAACAGTGGTTCATGCCCGGAGTGCTTAGCGCCAATAAACACACCAGGGTCGAGAAGCAAGCAAAGTTTATTTGAGATTTTAAAGCGGTGCTGGGAGACTTAGCACGCCTTAAATTCAGCACACCTACACAAGCGGCTTTTCCATTTTTTATAAGTGTTTGTTGTTCTTTGTCCGGCTCTCTTCTCCCCTCCCCCCCGCTTCCTTCTCCCCTGTAGCAAGTTATGTTAACGCAGTGCTAGTAGATCTTGGTCCGTGGCAGCTCGTAGTAAGTTCCTTCGGGCAGTTATTTTGTCCTTGCGCTACAGGTGCACGGGCCGAATCTTTCCTGCTTAAAGACGCGGTCTAGACTTGTTGCAACTGATGAGCGGTCTTGTTACATCTGGCCTTTTAAGGATGAAAGTTAAACATGGAGGGACTCTTGTCTGCTGAGGCCTAAAACCAGGAAGGCTCCATACCCTTGTGGTCTTCCACCCTCCCGAGTTACTTAGGGTTATGCTTAGTGACACCAACAATATGCTATGTATTTATACTTCTCTACTGTATTTTTCACTCCATGCATCTGATGAAGTAGGTTTTAGCCCACAAAAGCTTATGCCCAAAAATTTGTTAGTCTCTAAGGTGCCACAAGGACTCCTCGTAGCCATGTTAGTCTGTATCAGCAAAAACAACCCCTCTGAAACCTGTGTAATATATGTGGCAGGACACACCATGTGCCCCCCAAATTGATCACATAGCTTATTTATATTGTCACTATTACTTTCATCCTGCCTCCACATTCCCTCTTTCTTTGTCATGCTCTCTTGTCTCTTCTATCAGTTTGAGACTAGGTTCTGCAAATTGATTCTCTCAGCTGTATCCCTGGGCCCTCACGGAGCACCATTCACTTCCATTGGGCTCTGCATGGAAGTGGTCATGATTCCGGCTCTGTGTAGTTGCAGGCATTTACCCAGGCAGATCCTTTTGCAGGATCTAGCTGCTGAGTTGTAAACTTTTTCAAGCAGGGATATCTTCTTACTAAGTATTTGTACAATGAGGTTCTGATTCAGATTAGGGCCTTTGGGCACTAATGGAACAGCTTATTTCATTATCGTGGGTGGCTTTTACTGTCATTTGGGCTGCTGTCCTTAAAATCAAGCCATCAGGACTGAAACAGTGACTTTTGCGTTCATTAGACTCTGTCAGAAACAATGTACTTGTCTGAGTAAGTCCTCATGGATCAATGGAGAACTATAGAGAAAGTAAATGAGGTGAGTCCTAGAGTAGTGGAAAAGGTGGTAGAAGGTTGGACAGTGTACCCCTGCTTGTATAGCCAGCTGATCAGAAATTTGAAAACTGTGGCGCTTTAAATACATTTACCAGAATTGGTTTGGAAAAATTAGTAAGCAATTGCCATGGTTTCTGTTAAGGACAATAAAACTCTGATGGTTGGGCTTGATCTCGCTTAGAATAGATAAAGGGTTCTGAGTCACTACTATGGTGATTTATTCAAAGAATATGAATGATCTTATTAGCTTGATAAATGTCTTGAGGCTGGAATAATTTCTGAATCGCTATTTAGAATCTATTGAATACTTCCTATTGAGAAAGATAAATGAATAAGCATCTATACAAAGTGTTTTAATTACGTATTTCTTTCTTGGTTTATGTAACTTCCTGAAAGTTATGAGGAGGCTTACTGAAGTCAGACTTAGAGGGTCAAGGATCTTGGTTCTCTCTGTTCACTCAAATTGCTTGCATATCCTTTTATAAACAAAAAAAGTCTTCAGTGTTAGTAGCATGGTGCAGTGTTTGGTGCATTGTTTCCTCCTTCTCTGAAGATTTCACATGGATATTGCATTTATTCTATCAAGTGCAGAGAATGCCAATAAGTTTAATAATGGAGGGGCCTTTAAGAAGTAAAGTGATTTCTGAGGATTCAGGATTCAGTGATTCTGACTTATGAGGAAAAACTTGGACTCTCTTGTCAGAATAATTTACTTGTGCCCTACTTGCAAGGCATTAGCACTGTAATTACATGCCGCTGGCTTGTTCCACATATTGCCATAGTGCTGCAGATTTGGAACATTGTACACATTTTTTCATTGGCAACATGTGCTTTCTTTGGCTGTGTAAGCTGGTGGGCCAATTCACCGGGAAGGGAAGGTGAACTCCATGTTCTGAATGATGGAACAGCTCTAGTTCTCTTCTCAGGACTGTTTTTATTCCCAGAATTCAAAACAAAAACAACCGAAAGCACTCTCAGTACCTCTCAGGGTCATGTTTTAGCCCTGTCTCCAGGGCTTCACAGCCTCTCGAGCAATGGTTTTCCCCCCTTACCCTTTGCAGGTGTTTTCCACTCAGGCTTTCTGCCTGACAGGTGTGGGGAATAGCCTATGAGATCTTCCCCTAACTCCAAGTCTCTTCTGTCTGCCCCTTTGCCTAAGACCCCCAAAACCATATAGGCTACTTTACCTAGGCCACCTGACTAGAAGCAAGCATGTGACCCACCACTACAGCTCCCAGTATTAAAGGGCCCAAGAACTATAATAGCTTGCAGTCTGAGGTCCTGTACCATGTTACACACCACTTTAGTGTTGCCACAAAATTGGTTACTGTTATGTTTTTGTTTTGCATGTTCTAGCCCTTGAGTAACATAATGTGTACATAAGCAGCTTGCCCTGCTGAGCCTGGGATGTTCTCCTCTGGAAAGAAGGTGCATTGACCAGCTGATATGCTGATTAGTGCACTACTTCCACTCTTAGTGGACTTCTCAGGGGATAAAGAATGTCCCCAAAGCAGGTCAACCAAAATCTCCCTTGCTGAATGTTACGATGATTACTTCCTGTCCTACTTTCAATGGAAACGGAGAACAATTGAGCACCATCCTCTTTATAAGAGCCCTTAACATATTTGAAAACTGTTATCAGGTCCCTCCTCAGTCTTCTTTTCTTAAAACTAAACATGCCCAATTTTTATAATGTTTCTCCATAGGTCAGGTTCTCTAAACATTGTATCATTTTTGTTGCTCTCCTCTGGACTCTATTTGTACACATCTTTCCCAAAGTATAGCCTGACACCCAAAACTAGGCATAATACTCCAGCTAAGGTTTCACCAGTTCTGAGTAGAGCAGAAAAATTATCTCCCGTGTCTTACGTATGACATTCCTGTTAATACACCCCAGAATGACATTAGTCTTTTTTTGCAATTGCATGACATTGTTGGCTCATATTGAATTTGTGATCCACTATATACCCCAGATGCTTTTCAACAGTATTATCACCTAGCCAGTTATTCCCCATTTTGTATTTATGCATTTGATTTTTCCTTGGTAAGAGGAGTGCTTTGCACTTGCCTTTATTGAATTTAATTTTGTTAATTTCAAGCCCATTCTCCAGTTTGTCAAGGTTGTTTTGAATGCTAATCCTATCCTCAGAAATGATTGGAGCTCCTCCCAGCTTGGTGTTATCCCTGCACTTCATTATTCAAGTAATTCATGAAATTAATGACTAGTACTAGTCCCAAGACAGACCTCTCTGGGACCCTGCAAGATACGTCTTTCTAGTTTGACAGCGAACCATTTGAGAGTGGTTTTAAAACCAGTTATGCACCCAGTTGATAGTAATTTCATCTAGACCACATTTCCCTACTTACACAGTATTAAAATCATTGGTCCTTTCTGTGAACTCTGAAGGGTTTTTTAATTGAAATCTCCTTTACACAGTTTAAAATGTATAAGGGTCTAATAAGGAATACTGTGCATGTATGAACATATAACAAGCTGAATTTACTCAAAGGAAATAGTGTGGAGTACTTTATTGTAAAATATTATCAAAATAAAATCAGTCACTGTAATTGGTATCTGTCGTCATTTTACAAGGTATAGATTTCATGTATGTGATTCAAAGCCAATATTTATACACTACTTTCTTTAAAAGGATGCACATTTGTCACATGAGGGAGGTTGCTGAATTCATCACCAATTAATCAACAGAACATAGTATGCTGGTGAGCTGTAACTACACGTTCACACCATTAATACCAATCCCCAAACATTTCAATTCTAATCCAGTCTTACAAAATATAGTGGCAGTTTTAGTGACTATGTTAATTTTATTCAGCATTTAAATTATAGCATAGAAAAAAAGAGGTTTAGATTAGGGTTCTTTGAATTGTTCAGGTCGAAATCTACCACAGTTCTGGGTCTATCTAAACCTGCAAATATTGGATGCCTAGAGATGGCTGAGATGTCTCCCTTCTCCAAGGATTTTAGTGTATATCAGAGGTGTATTCCTCTTACCTCTGCTAATCTCTGTGAGTGGGAATGGGGCTGCCAGGAAGGGACCCCTCTCTCCCAAAGATGCAAAAGTTTGTATGGGAAGAGTTGTTTGACTCTTTCCCTTTCTCTCCAGAGAGCAACAGGATCTGTGAAAGGCCCTCAACAATACAGGTAGTGCCCCATAAACCGTAATGCTAAATCACTAAGGAACCCCTGGGTGCAGTAGCTAGGGCTCTCCTGAAGTGTCTGTGGGTGGGGGGTTATCTCTGGAGTGATGGGGAAGGAAGGGGGGCTTTTTGAGTTCCAGACAAAAATGGGTCTCCATATGAACCTGGAGAGTTGATTCAGTGCCAGCCCATAAGAACCCAACCTAGAATGGTTTTCACAGAGTCTGTAGATGTGCTAATATTGTTGTTCAGATCTTAAGAGGAAAAATTCCAAATGAAATCTATATTAATATATTTAGTGGATTTGGTATAATGTGTTTCATTTTTTTAAATAGATTTTCCATCTCTGATCACTTCTTACGTTATGTTCCGTTGGGAAACCATAAGTTGTGTCCAACTTTTTACTGACCAAAAAGTGAGCCAAGTGTACTGGAATTGGCAATTCGTTTGTTCCCTAACAATAAAGCATATTGGTCTATGGCTCTTGAGAAATATCCTGTTTACCATAAAAGTGCATGGCAGTATGAACTTCCAAAGATTTGTTTCAAACTTTATTTTCAAACATCTAGTGTTGTTTAAATTACTTTCTGTAACAATAAAGATTGTTATGAATTAAAAAAAAAACATTTTTAGAGACTGAGTAGTCGGAGTATAAGCAAGTGGAGTTTGTTTATTTAATGGTGGGTAGCAGTACAGAGGAGTGTGAACACTAGTTTGCGCTTTGTGTGTTCAAAATCCAAACATAGATCTTGATCTGAATTCTGCATACTGTGGTGAGGGGTGTGTGTGTGTGAGAGAGAGAGAAATAATAATTGGCCCCCATTTTTCTAATGAGCCAAACCAAAATCCTGAATTTGAATAATTCTCACCTTGAAAGTGTTTTAAATATATATTATGAATTTTGCTGTTTGAGCCATAAGAATGGCCATACTGGGTCAGACCAAAGGACCATCTAGCCCAGTATCCTGTCTTCTGACAGTGGCCAATGCCAGGTGCCCCAGAGGGAATGAACTGAACAGGTAATTATCAAGTGATCCATCCCGTTGCCCATTCCCAGATTCTGGCAAACAGAGGCTAGGGACACCATCCCTGCCCATCCTGGCTAATAGTCATTGATGGACCTATCCTCCATGAATTTATCTAGTTCCTTTTTGAACCCTGTTTTATAGTCTTGGCCAATCTCTAGTTGCCAAGGTAGTTCCCTCTTCAAAGGCCAGTGAGACAATAAAGGAGTCAACAAGAGAACTGGATATTGGGCCGAGACCAGAAGAAGCAGGACATCTAAGAGGATATAAAGGTAACTGTCCTGAGGAGTTCACGTGTCTTTAACAATTTAGCTACCATAAATCCACTGAATGGTGGGTGTGTAGTAAACATACAGCGTACTTCTTTGAAAATATAAGTTGAAATTTTGTTGTTAATTCCTTGGTAAACTGTGATATATTTATCAATTTCACATATTTTAGCCTTAACAAAAATAAATACTATTATGCTGTCTGCCAAATACTTTTGATGATTTTATCCTGACTCTTATATAAAGAAAAACTGACTCGAGCATGTTGTCAGGGTCTAGGACCCTGCACGAGATGGCAGGACTATTGTACTGGCAGCCATATCAGTGGTCCAACCCAGGTTATAAAAGTATTTGAGTGTTTTTTCTGAGACAGAGAACTGAGAAGAGAGACAGAGGAGCCCTGCAAGGAGCAACTGTAGAAACAATCAAGCTCATGAGCAAATTCTGAATGGAAGTTCATCGTTTTCTGTTTGTTTGTTTTGTTTTAAGTTATTTAATAAAAGAAACCTTAAAAAAGGTGTGAGCTTGGACCCCATCAGCTGCATGGTAGTGTATAGGAGTAAATCCGTATACTGATATTTGAGTCACATTTTACCACCTACTAACTTCCCTATTTTTTAGTCCTTTGTCCAGTTCAGTGTCAATATTTTCAACTCAAAGGTGTTTTTTTTAATATACATATATGAAAAACTAAATATGGCTGCGAAAAATCTTCATTCTTAAATATATTGAAATAAACTTCTGCCTGAAGGGCAATATCCTGAGTGAGAAGAACAGGAGTTCTTGTGGCACAAGTACTCCTGTTCTTTTTGCGGATACACACTAACACAGCTGCTACTCTCAAATATCCTGAATGTTAGGCTTTTTTATACGCAAAGAGCAACAATTTTATTTTTTGTCTTAGATGAAGGGAAGCAGCAAGGAAGAACAAATCTCGATTTTCCATCAGAGAACATGGTGTGTGTGTCTATTCTGTTACAGGCTGGCACAACCTTAAGAATAAAACGTCTGTGACTTCTGCCCCTGGGCAGAATTCTTAGAACTGTAAAGGCATGGCACATAAAACGAAAGCAGTACACACCACGTTGAGGATCTACTGCAGTTCCCATAGCCCAGACTGAAGAATGTTCACCTGAAGCATAACACTGACTTCAATGGAGCAGAATTTGGACTCTACCAAGAGCTTTCGAAGCACACACCCCCATTGCCCCCTTTTTTGTCTTTTCAAAATAAATCAATACCATGGCTTTATTTATCCTAGTATTATATATTTGCAGAGGATGAGACAAGGATATTGTGTAGAAGTATTGGCAAGAAGTTGAACTGTAATCACTTTTTAAAAATATGTATCGATGGTTTGTGTTGCTAGTAGATTGGTTTCCATAATAATTTCATTCAGCATTATGTGCTGAACAAGTACAGACATATTCTTGTCAGGTAGTAGTTTGGTGATGTGAAGAGGCTGTTTTATTTAAGACCACCATTTTTAAACATTAATGTAATGATTTAATTGACCCCTGCATGCTTAGGGATAATTTATCTTTTCTTCTAGGCTCTGGAATGGTTTTCTACTCTCTGCTTTAGCCATTTGTGTTTGAGTTATTTCTTATTAAGAGGAAAACAAACAGAATTCACTGAGGAAAGACCATTTAAAACCAGCTGACAGTCCAAAAGTAGAATAATAACTCTGAGTGCTACTCATGTGGTATTTCAGAGCTCTTGGACAGAAAAGAAGTTGGGAAAAATCAGTAAAGCTATCTTACTAAACTAATTTGGGAGAAGAGAAGTATTTTCCTTTGTAAAGGGAAGATCATGGCATGCTGCAAATCCCGTAACTTCTGTCCCTTCTTATGAACACACAAAGCTACTGAGTATGTAAATTAATGTGTAATTGCTAGTGATAAAGATGTTACTTTCCAGAAGATCCTGTTAGATAACCATTTAATAGCACTAAGTAAAGGTTAGGTTGTTGGGGGGGTGCGCGGCCCGTCAGAGATCACAGCTCCCACTGACCACGGTTTGGCATTCCAGGCCATTGGGGGCTGCGGGGAGTGGCGGCCAGCACATTCCTCAGCCCACGCCACTTCTCGCAGCCCCCATTGGCCTGGAACAGCGAACCTCTGTCATAGTCTCAGCTCTATATTTTTACTGGTTGTTATTAATTTTTTTATTTGTAACATATGCCTTTGCTACATTCTGCAATTTTAGCATGTCCCCCCCCGCCCCCACCTACTTCCCTGAGAAAGTGTAAAAGTCGTTTGGTGTCTTGAGTTTTCCTCTGAATCCAGTTAAAAAATAGTTTTAGATCCCTTCAGCATCATCTATAGCAGTTTATTTTCTAGTCTACAAAATACTTTTTATACCCTGCTTAACAGTTCCTGCCTCCATGGAGCCTGTTTTGTTTTTTGTTTTTTTGTCACTGTCACCATATGTGTACTGGATGACAGAGGCGGTACTGCAGTACTACACAGCAGCATTCATTTGCTTTTGCAAGGTAGCAGAGATGTTACCATCCTATATCACATTGCCATTGTAAATTGGTCAATGAGATGCTGGTATCATCTTTCTGTACCATCTGCTGCTGCATGTGTTTGCTCCTGGATGGCCGATTGCTGAGGTCGGCAACCGGGGTTGCATGGACAAAAAATGGGAATGAACCTCCCGGGTGCATTCCTTCTTGTTTTTGTCTAAAATAGTCATGCCTGCTAAGAATATCGGGGCAAAGTCTCAGAAGAGAGCCAGAGAGCGACAGCCGCGTCCCGGGTCAAAGACCCACGAGATCGCCATCAGAAATGATGAGCTGCATGCTTCTAGGGGGTGCCCTCACAACCCACCCGTTGCTTCCCTCCTCTCACACCCTCTGGGCTACGTGGCAGTGTACCCCTGCAGTTGCTGAGTAAGTAAAGATAGCAAGGAATAAGAAACACTGACCTTTTTGCGAAGATAGGAGGAGGAGGGAAGCAGCCTCAGCTGCTATGAAGGTCAGGAGTACAGAATCTTTCTTAGACACGAAAGGGGGGAGGGGGCTGATGGAGCTAGGCTCCAGCTGCTATGAATGAGGACAGTTACAGCATTTTTGTACCGTCTGCCAGGAATGACAGGGAGTCGTTCCCATTTTTACCCAGTGCGGCCCCGGCCGACTACACGAGGACAGCCAGGAGCAACTCACGGGCTGTGGACAGGTTATCCACCATTTTGTACATCTGCCATCAGGAAAGAAGGAGAGGGGATGTGCTTTCACCGCCGCAGCAAGCGTCTACCAGCAGCATGCGATAGACATACAGTGACTTGAAAAATGGCAAAACGATTTTTTTCCCCTCTTCGTTCATGCGGGGGAGAAGGGGGGGTAATTGTTGAGATATACCCTGAACACCCTGGACAATGTTTTTGACCGCTTCAGGCATTGGGGCTCAGCCAAGAATGCAAACTTTCGGAGACGGTGGGGACTGTGGGATAGTGGAGTTCCTCATGTACTCCCCTTCCTCCTCCAATGAGCGCACTTGATTCTTTGGCATTCCGTTGGACGATCCCTTGCTTGTGCCTCTGTCTCTATCTAGCTTGAGATTTTTTCAATGGTCTTGTCAATTTCGTCTTCTGTAACAGCTCAGATAGGACAGACTTGATCCCCACACCAGCGACAGATCCAGTTTCCTCATAACGGTCCATGCTGGGCTGCTTTTTTCGGATTTGGGACTGCATCGCAACCCTTGCTAGGGTTAAACAGGAAATGAAAGTGGCATACGGGTTCAGATTGCTTTCCGAGCCGTCTACAGTGGTGCACTGTGACAGATACCGCCCGGAGCAATACCGTCGATTTGCGGCCACACTAACCCTAATCCGACATGGCAATACCGATTTCAGCGCTACTCCTCTCGTCGGGGAGGAGTACAGAAACCGGTTTAAAGAGCCCTTTATATCAATATAAAGGGCCTCATTGTGTGGACAGGTGCAGGGTTAAATCAGGTTAACGCTGCTAAATTCGGTTTAAATGGGTAGTGTAGACCAGTCCTGAAATGTTTTATCTTAAATTAGCTGACAATTGAAGTAAAAATGAGATGTGTAAGGAATCCACTTAATCCACAAAAGTAAAATCACCAGCTCACAGAACAAGTAGAACACTTATTTTTAAACTACTCTAAAAAGCAATGTTCGTTCTGTGTATATATGGAAATCAGTGTACTTCAGGGAGCCCTTTGGGTAGAGAAAAGTCCTTTTGATTCTCAGTTTGAGAGCTTCATGATAATGTTGATTTACTAAGCAGACTTTGCAAACATTGATTGTGCTGAAGAACTCTTTTTCTCCTCATTTTTCCAATGAAGGAGACAGGTTTATCTTAAAGTTTTTGAAACAGCTCTTGGAATTGCTCAGTGGTTAAAGAGAATGTTGTATTGTGGAAAGAAATCATTATTACTAGTAGTGATCACATTCATTTCAAATGGCTAAAGGCTGAATCCAGCATAGCAGTTAGTGAGCAAAATTTGCAAATCAACGTTATAAAAATGATTTGTTGCGTTTGACGTGAACCACTAAAGTGCTTGTAAAGCTGAGATGTAGACCACTGTGCAGTGAGATGTGTAAACGGACAGTATAAGAACAGTTATTTGCTATTTGCTTCTTCTCTTTGCTATTTGCTTCTTCTCTTTGTCACCTGGCAAAAATATGTCCTGGATTTATATTATGAAGACGTTTCCCTCCCATATATATTTGGTACAGTGATTAAAAATTTTAATCATGACAGATTTGTATTAGTCTAATGTGATATATTAAAGTGTTATTAAAACACTAACTACATGGGTAACAAAGGTAAATCTAGGTCTAAAAGCAGTGGAGTGAGTTATTTTGTAACATACTATATCTGAGAATAATACTTTCACATATTTCACGTGATGTACATATGTCACTCCATATTTGGTCCAATATATTCTGCTTTCACATGCAACTTAGGCAGACCTCCTCTTTCATAAAGCCATATTTCTTTTGATTTTTGTTTTCCACTTGAAGTTGGCCCAGCTGCCTGTATTTGGATTTGTGTTTAGCAAAACCTCATTTACTGGGTTCTGATTTTGCAAAAGCTGAGATGGTTCAGATTCATGGTATCTACATCACAAACTGGGCTTTGTTCCATTTTTCTAAGGGACAAACTTTTGATGTGTTTAGTTTTAGTTTTGAAGAACATTGTCAGTCAGGTTTTGATTTTTGGCAAAAGTGAAACTGGGTGTGGTTTTAGATCCACTTTACACAAACCATCAAAGTTCAAGGAGAAAAGGGCTGGGTAAATATTGAGATTTGGAGCCCATCTCTACTTTTAGTATATATATTTAATGGTTCCATTTGATAATTTGCACTTATTTTTCATTCAAAGCTGTTTGTTTCCCAGTTTCTTTTTTCTCAATAGCTTGTCATTCAGGTAGTTTATAAATCAATAGTTTGACAAATATTCAGATAATCTGCTTTGGTATGAATTGGGACAGTAGATATCACCTTGTGCCTTCAGTGATCTGGATATTTTCCAAGATTCAAAAGTAAAATAATCTTTGCAAAAACAAATATTTAGACTTCACAACCCTTCACCATGAGTTAAGTATTGCAAATATTTCCACTTTACAAGAGGACTAACTGAGAGATAGAAGTTAAAGCCATATTGTGGAGCCCTTTCTTGAACTGTTGGAGTCAGTTACTGGGGAGAAAAGTTACGTGTGTGAACAGTTCCACTTAAGTCAAAGTCCTGCTACTCATGTAAGTATTCACCAGCATAGAAAGACACATAACCTAGTCCCAAGTTATTTGCCAGATTGTCATTGTCAACATCAACATGATCTCCATTGCCTTCTTCCAATGCCAAGATTGGGTAGAGCCAAGGATAGTGTCAGTATCTTGGTGTAAGTGAATACCCAGACCGCTAGCCACCTCAAGTGTAGGCAGCCCCGTCCTATTCATTACCCACTGGGGTTACCAGGCTTGCATCATGAGACGGTTGGAGTGGGATACTAGGTTTGTGGCCTCGTCATTTCTCTGCTTCCACTTAAGGTACCAGAGAGTTTGACACACTAGCGAGTTCTGCCATCAGGAAATCTATTCATCTTTTGTAACTCAAAACTTGAAGATGGCAGAAGTAGCTATAGTAGAAGATAACAGACACACATTCGATCGTGTTATGTGTGTTAACTATTCTTTAACCATAAGAAATAGAGACAATCATGTTTCAGCTAAACAGGATAGATAATCGCCACTATTACAGGTTGATGGAACACTGAACCATTTCTTCGCTTATATGGATGGCTGTTCATCAGTTTTGAATATTCAGTAACCATATTTGCTATAGCTTGTAGCATTTCTATATATAGTAATTTATGTTAAAATTTGTAACTGTAGAATTTCACAGATGATATGACCCCATTACAGCTGTGCCGAGAAGAATAAGAGATAATAATTTGCTCATATCTCTGGCTACAGGCTACCTTTTTTTATTCAAGATGCCATGGTCTGATTCTTCATGTCTTCTGCTATAATGTGACTTGACATATTCACAAATTTTAATAATTTGAGGTGACCGCCACCCAGACCTTCTGTATATTCAGCCAACATTTTTAATAATATACTGGAATAATGTGTTACTTTACTAGCTAAACATCTGAAGGAACAAAAGTGCAATAAGTCAAAACAGACAGAAACATTGTGTTCCAGCCAATCTGCACAAATACTGAATCAAAGCAGGAGAGGAAAGACAGACCCAAATTCAGTTTAAATAATCAGATATTTTGATAAGGTACAGACAACTGCCTATGAGAAGCAAGGAGTAAAGTATAGTTGTCAAACCCAATTTGAAATCTCTCTTATTAGTCTATATATTGTATAGTGCCAACCATAGGAGGGAGATTTCCCCATGAGAGCCTCAGCTACAGATATGAGCATCATGTGTTTAAGATAACTTTGGTTTGCTACAAAATCCCTCGAGGTGTACAAGGCAACATTTCTCAGCTGTAACAGTGTGCAACATCTATGTTGTAAATACAGTCTTTTTTCATTATTCCATGGGAAAAGTGTAAATGTTGCAATCTTCCAAACTGAAAGTAAGACTACTCTGTCATGACATTTCTAATACATTGGTGGAAAACTGCTGTGTTGATTTTTAAAGGCTCACTCACCATACTCCACAATGAATTTTTACATTCTGAGATTTCTTAACTAGCATAACTTGTGTCCATAATGTCGAGCAGGCAGGTGAGCAAATCACATACTCAAGTCTACCTCAAGGATTCGTATTGGGGCCTTTCCCATTCAATATCTACATTAGTGACTTACCTGACAAAACTTTGGGGAAGTTCATTTACACTGATGACTTCACTCTTGCAGTACAAGGCAAAAATCTTACTACCATTGGAGACACCCTCTCCACCCACTTCATGATAATGGCAGAATACTTTCAATGCTGGAAGCTCTGCCCCAGCACTTCCAAATCTTGGTAATACCTTTCACCTAAACAGCAAATCTACTGAGGAACCACTTAATATCACCTTGTGCAGTCAATGGGTTTGAAAAGAGCCCTATCCAAAGTACCTGGGTGTAACCTTGGACAGAAGCTTGACTTTTAAAGCTCATCTGGAAAAGAAATAAGAAAAGATAAAAGCAAAGAATTGCCCTATTTGAAAACTCGTGGGCACAATATGGAGTGCTGATGTTCACACACTTTAAACAGCAACTCTAGCCCTGGTATATTTAGCTGCTGAACATTGCAGCACCACTCTTGTACCAAGTCTGAGCATGCAGCTTAATGCCACGGAGAGAACAATAACTGGAACATTAAAGCCAACACCCATGCAACGTTTGCCCACTCTGGTACTTATACCTTCCACCCATGATCTGGACAGAGAGAGGCACACACAGCTTGTGAGTATAACTGAACCATGGCCAGTCTGAATTTATCAATCCATGAGGACCTGCAGAACCTTCTGAAGACACACTTTAAATCATGCAAGCCTTTTAGGGATTGGGCTAATGCTCTTAAAGCACCCTAATTCATCCAGAGGCATGCTGGAAAGCATTCTGGGATAATGCTAATGTCCCCAACAAACACTTGATTGCCAACCTCACAACAGAATTTCCAGGCTTTAACCTACCCCAGAAATAATGGTCTGCATTGAACTGCTTCAGAACATTGCGTGGCAGATGCTGTCATCTCGCTTACACCTGTGGAAGATGAGAGGCAGCACACAATGAGACTGTGGACACCAGTGCAAACTGGAGCACATTGTAAACCAGTGCCTGCTTCAATTGTTTTGGTGTAATTTGGAGATTTTACTGGCAGACGCTTCCAAAGCTATCCTCTGGCTCACCAATTTGGACTTGGTTATTTCAACGTTGCTAATCACCTCTCCTGCCACGTGAAAAACAATCACCAGCCTGGGAATGGGTGCAAAAGAAGCTGCACATTAACATTTTTGTATTGTAAAGAATTTTGTAACTGCTTTTTTGTGCACCACAGTTAATTAAAAATGTAATTTTAAAACTTTTTTATAGCCTCTCTGTTACTTTGGGAGGGTCATTGCCCCAGTTACAAAGAGAGACAACTGGACTCAGTCATGGAATATTTTTGGAGCTACATGGTAAAGCTTTATTCTTTTTTCACCGCAAAAGCCTGGATTCTATTGTCCTCCTGAGTTAGCCTGAGTAAAGAACTCTGACTAAAATTCTGGGTAGGAATTACTAGGGTGGTTCTTCGAGTGGTCCCTATGTTTATACCATACATGGTATATCCCATGCACAGTTTGTGTCTGAGATTGGAGGTTTCTAGCAAATAGTGTCCATTGGAGCATGAGGAGGGCAACTGCTCAGGCATGGACCAAACTGACAGTATAAGGGCGGCACAAACCAGTGTATTTCCAGCCCCTTCTGCTGCTCCTACTATTGCGTGGGCTGAGTCAGAATCCTCTATGTCAGCAAATACTTTTGTTTCGCCTTCTTCAGAATGAAATCTTCACATAGTGGGGAACATCATCCTGTTCACATCCCAAACAAACAAGAAGTTCACCCTGCTCCAGGACACCTCTTGGCCCTGGCTCCAGGGATGATGCCTTTCTGTTTCCCTGGATGGACCATCTAAAGTATGCCTTTTTTCTCATCCCTCTGCCATCCTCCTATCACCATTCAACCCTTCCTGGAGCTGTTAACTCAGGAGAATGGCAAGACAAGACATCGCAACTCAGGCCTCCTTCATTTCACAGCCTATGTGGTTTGGCATCAGATCTAGAAGGTTCATTCTCAGAGGCTGTTCATTCTATATTCAATGAAAGTAGAAAAGACTCCACCAGAAAATGTTATGTGACTAAGGTGTTTCTCTACCGGGGCACAAAATAATCAGTTATCTTCAGAATCTGCAGCTATCCCTGCTATTTTACACTATCTCCTGTCCCTGAAGACTTCAGCACATTCCACTAGTTCCCTGAGGGTCCATTGGGCAACAATCGGTGCCTTCCATCTCCAGGTAAAAGGCTACTCAATTTTTACTCACCCAATAACAATTAGATTCCTGAAGGGCCTAGTTATGACCTTCCCACCAATGGTGAAACCCGCACCACAATGGGACTTCAGCCTTGTACTATCAGTATTTATCAGACCACCATTTAAACCACTGGCCACATGTTCTGTTTACCACCTTTCCATGAAGGTTGCCTATTTAGTCACTATCACATTAGCCAGAAGGGTGAGTGAATTAGGAGCACTCATGGCTGACCTACCATACACCATTTTTCATAAGGAGAAGGTTTCCTTTGTCTTCACCTGAAATTTGTCCCTAAGTTAATTTGAGTGTCACATAAATCAGCTTATCCACTTACTGGTGGTATTCTCAAAATCTCATGCTTCCAATGGAGCATGACATTTTCTGGATGTCATATGAACTTCGGCATTCTATCTGCAAAATCAATTAGGAAGTCACTAAGGCTATTTGTCACTATAGTGGAGCTGTCACAAGGACAAGCATTACCTACTCAGACACTCTAAGTGGAGCTCCTGTTGCATCATTCTTTATTAGCAATTGGCACATATTTCTCCCCCAGTTGTGAGCCCATTACAAGCACAAGCAACCTCAACAGCATCTCTTCAAGAGGTACCTGTACTGAATATCTGTAGGGCAGCTACCTGGAGCTCCAGCCATCCATTCATAAAAATATGTATTAGTTCAAGCCTTTTCTGTGTGTGCTGCTCTTTGGACAACAATATTATGGGTATCTGTACCAACTGCATCCTCATGCTTCCCTCCTGTCTATATACTCCTTATCAGTCACACACCTGTGGAATACACATAGGGAGCAGCACTCAAAGAAGAAATGGAACTTACTTATCTGTAAATGGAAGTTCTTCGAGATGCATAGTCCCAATTTGATTCTCTTCTGCTTCAAATCCTTCTAATCTGCAGTAAGAGTGGAGCTGGAGAAGTGTCCGTTATACTTTATACGCTTGGTTCAGAGCACAAGAAGGGAAACTGCACAGGCATGAACCAATGGATGCTATTTTCTCAAAATCTAAAATCTTAAGAGCATGGTGTGCATGCATGGAATACAGATTGGAAGTTCTTCAAGATGTGTGGTTCCTATTACCCTTACTGTTCTGGGGTTAAAACTCTCATGCAGATGTGGTAAAGGTGAGCTACAAGTGGAGAAAATAACCTTTCAGGATCATGTTAGCTACAGACCTCAGTTATAATACAATTGTTGTGATATAAATTGGTGGTTCTTGTTTATTTGGCACAGCCTGTTCCCATCAGTAGCAGAGAATTTTGTACCAGGAGAGACATTTTTATTAATAACCTGGAGGAAAACATAAAATTATCACTGATAAAGTTTGCATATGACCCAACAATTGGGAGAGCGGTAAATAACGAAGAGGACAAGTCACTGATAGTGGATTGCTTGGTAAACTGGGCGCAGATAAATAATTTGTGTTTTAATATAGCTAAATGTAAATGTATACATCTAGGAACAAAGAATGTCAGCTGTATTTACAGAATGGGGAACTCTATCCTGAGAAGCAGTGACACTAGAAAAGATCTGAGGGACATGGTGGACAATCACCTGAACATGAGCTCCCAGTGTGATGCTGTGGCCAAAAGAATGCATGAGCAGGAGAGTCTGTAGGTGTAGAGAGGTAATTCTGTATTTGGCACTGGTGCAACCGCTGCTGGAGTACTGTGTTCAGTCCTCATGTCCACAATTCAAGAAGGATGTTGATGAATTGGAGAGGGTTCAGAGAAGAGCCACAAGAATGACTAAAGGATTAGAAAACCTGCCTTATAGTGACAGGCTCAAGGAACTCAATCTATTTAGCTTAACAAACAGAAGGTTAAAGGGATGACTTGATTACTGTCTGTAAGTACCTACATGGGAAACAAAGATTGAATAATGGACTCCTCAGTCTAACAGAAAAAGGTATAACATGATCCAATGGCTCAGCGTTGAAGCTAGACAAATTCAGACTGGAAATAAGGTGCGCATTTGTAACAATGTGACTCATTAACCATTGGAGCAACTTACTAAGGGCTGTGATGGATTCTCCATCAGTGACCATTTTTAAATAAAGAGATGTTTTAGAAAAACATGCTCTAAGAATATCTCGGGGGAAGTTCTATAGCCTGTATTATACAAGGGGTCAGATGAGATGATCACAATGGTCTCTTCTGGCCTGGGACTCTATGAACCTATTAATTACTCAAAATACAACAAACAATGGCACAGATTTAACTATTGAGTTACACTTTTAAAATCTAATCCAACAGGAAGGAGCATAGTAGTTACTAGACCAGAGCAAGTGACTGAGCTGTTTAGTCTGATATCCTCTCTTGACTAGTAATAGCCTGTTTCTGGTAGAAAAGTTCCTTACCCCAATGCATGTTTATCAAAACATTCCCTCATAAAATCCTCTAATTACATTTCATTTTCAGGAGCTCCTAAACTAACTCAGATAAAAGACCACTAGAAACCCCGGTTTTAAAATCCATTTTAAGCATTCTATTCCTATTCTATTCTATGTCCTGTGACTTTCCTATTAGAACAAAAGGTGAAAATGTGTAATGACACAGCCATTTACTATCTGTATGTCCTAATGATACTGTTCTCCTTCTTTTTAGTTTCTAATGTGAAATAATTGATCTTGACACCCTTACATATCCTTGTCTTGAACTCAGGATACATCTCTCATGTTAGAGTGAATTATTTTGTAGTGTAGTTTAATTTTGTGGGGAGCACTACCTAAAATGGGTTTGAACTGTGTGCAACTGTACATTAGCAGAATTGCTCTCTATTATTAGCTATTGCATTGTCTTACCAGCAAAATTTTCTATTTCAGATTTGAGAAATATCAGAGATATTGACTCTCGCTATAGCAGACTTGTCTATACTGAGGTGCAAGGCTTGATTTAGAACTAGGTTTAGGTCCCTAGATGTGTGTAATCTGGATGCACTTTAATAGCTGAGTAGCCCCAATAGTTGTTACTGTGATAGAGACCATGGGTCATATGTTAAACATTAAATTTCTCACCCACCACCCCATCACTTCAAACGCCATTGGCCATGGGATTTTGGTTCAAGCCCATTTGTACTTTTGACTCCCTTATGCAAACAAACAAACCCCCCAATATAAGATCCTTTAAAATACAAAAACAAAGTGTAATTTAGTGCTTTCATACACTTCTACTACATGATATTTTTAAACAGCAGTTTTGTAGACCTTTAGATAATGATGTGGGTTAGTGCATATTTTAGAAACAATGTAAAATGATTCTTGATTCAGAAAAAGTATCTGCTGAACAATATTTTGTTGAACAATTCACAAGGATTTTTAAAGATGTAAATGTGCATATACAAGGAAGCCACACTGATAGTTGGCTGTAATGATTCAAAATATTATAGCTTATCAGTTCAGGAGTCCTTGAACTAGGAAGGAGCCACTGCAGACTATTAGGGCAACAATCTGTGTTACTTAGACGCCTTATGTGTATAGTTGCATAATCTGCAGTTTGAAAATTCCTTCACATTTATAATGATCTCCCCAGTCAATTTTTCCACACATTTGGAATGGAGAGAGGTAGGGTGCATTAGAAAGCAAAAGAAATGAACACAAAGCTAAGAATCTATTAAGATTGACAAACAGGTAAAATCTTGAAGTATCAAAACTGAAACTAAAATAATCCCTTTTTTCACATGTTCCCTAGGTACTGAAGGAGTTCATGTCAATTGATTGAAATGTCAGTATTTAGGACCAAAGGAATAATTAAAGATCAGCATTCACTTTAACCTCCAATTTAGTTGTTTTGCATAGGTTGTCACAACTTTCAGTGCCATTTAAGCATATTTTTTTCTTCTCCATTGATTTTAAATTGTCTACTATTTAACGGAATGCAATGCAAAACTATAGTAGTAGTCTATTCATTGTCAGTTATTAAGGTTGCCAACCCTCCAAGACTGTCCTGGAGTCTCCAGGAATTTAAAGCTTAATCTTTAATTAAAGATTGTCATGTGATGAAACCTCCAGGAATAGGTCCAATCAAAATTGGCAACCCTATCAGTTATCCGGAAATACAGCTCTGTTTTACTTGTAAATCTGATATAAAAACAATGCTGTGCTGTGACTGAACTACAAGGTTCCATATCTTTTACTGGTATAATGTGTCAAGCTTCAGAAACATTAGGTTCACTGATCTGCTGCTGCTGCTCTTTTTCTGGCATATTATCCCATGGGGCAAATGAGCAACCCACACAGCCATATCTCTTGGTAGCTTTGTATGAGTGCAATTAATTGTCGTCTTAAATCCTTTCACATACTGTCAGCATAGAAAAAGCAGGTATGCCAAAGGGCTTAAATGGAGCTCAGATGGCAAAATTATGAGTGGAAAGGTTAAAGTACAAGCAGTATCTTTATTTATAATTGTAATAAACCATAAACATCACTATCCAGAACCAGATGTGCCCTGTAAAAACAGTCAGTCAGATAAATCAGAGATGACCTTAAACCACAGAGCAGTATATCTCTGTACCAAACTGAGAAAATCCTGATTGCCCTTCTGTGAAGGTCAGCTGCACCGAAGACCTAATGTCAGTGAAGACAAGGTAATCATCCTCAAATAATGACACAGTAACGCTCCAAAGAGTCAGAGAAGAGATTCTTTGGGAAAGTACTTGGGTATTCTGTCTCAGCTTAGAATTCCCTCTCAACACTTCTGCTGCAGTGATGCCCACTCTCCATGCTGTATTTTAACTTTACCAGTAAAACAATTGCAGTGACTGGGGCATGGGCAGTCAGAACTAATGGTTAGAGTCAGGAGCCAGGAACTGGAATCAGGGTGAGAGTCAGAAGTTCAACCAAGGATCTGAACTGGAGTCGGATTCAGGTGCCAAGCCACAGGTCACAGCTGGAGATAGAGTAAGGAATCAAGCCAAGAGGTAGGGTGTAGCTGGAGTCAGGGTCAAGGATAGGAGTAAGGACCTGGAGCATGGCAAGAAAGCAGAAACAGTTGGATCTGGGATAAGGAGAGCAAGAACAGGTGGGAAGACAGGAATCATGCAAGTGGGCAAGGTCCATAGTACCAGCCAGCCAAGTATTTCTCTAGTTGCTCAGAGAACTTCCTGTGCCTTTGTCTAGTGTAAGTAGAGCGTCTCAGCCAATTGGGTGGGGCTGGATGTCTCCTTCCAGCCAGGGGCTTTGTGGGCAGGGCCCTTTTCAAACTAGAGCTTCACTGGTCCTCTTCTCCAGTCATTCACATATGCTGCTGGGTAGCATCTGTGATCCGTGCACTACCTAGGGGCCCATGATCCCTCACAAAAATGCAGTATAAGTTTATGATTCAAGGCATGTGCAGTACTTGAAATACCCGAAATTGACTTTCACTTTTTAGCCTTATCTTGCTGCCTGAATTCCTGTACCATTTCTATTGCTATTGCTGTTGAAATAGCTTCTGTGGAAGCTGGGATAACAGTGAGGTTTCTCAGAATTCTAGTCTCACTATCACTTTATACTGTTACACACAGACTTTCTCTGCCATCCAGGAAACCTGCAAAGGCATATCCAAGTTTTCATTTATAGTGGTGGTAGTTTTAATCAAACCAATTTAACAGTCCCAGGTGTCTGCCTCTTAGCATGTTAAACCACTGCACTCAGGAAAACAGCCTCTTTTCTTTCTCACATACTACCTGAACCCAGGACACACCAAATTACATCTCTTAGGAAATCACCTCAGATTTATGAGACAGTGGTTGTAGTTTTAAGATCTATTTTTAGGAAGATGCATTTTAAGAAACATAAACGTGGCTGGATTTCTCCAAAGGTCATTTTGATTTGGGTGTGGTAGTCCCAATATAAATAAATGCTGTTTACATAACTGTTTCTATCCAGCAATTCGCTTGATTTTTCCTCATGAGGAATCTCAACATGAGCATTGTACGTAACCAGTAAAGCTGCTGGGATAGTGAGAGTACCATAGAACACCAGCAGATAGGATCCATTGCTGAACCATTGGGAATGATGTAAAGTTTCTGTATACAAAAATTTTCTCCGTAGAGTCTCCTTTCTCTTTCCTCCTCCCATCTGCCTGGAATAAAATGGTGGCAGAGAAGCGAAATATCTAGCACGCACTTCATTCTGTCATTGTCCTCTCCCTGGGATTTATTCAAACACACCAACTCCCTGAGAGGCTTCAGACCAACCACTCTTTGATTTTTCTTTTTAAATCTATGTGCCAAAGAAATGTTTCCTCCTGTTGTCCCCAAAGCATGCCTCAGTTCTAGGACAGCCAGGAGCTACTTCTGGACCAGTAACTTTTCTGAACATTAAAATGCTATTCCTTTGAAGCCCTGTATTTTGCAATCCTGCAGGACTACTGACTGCTGGAAAGAAGGGAGTTCCAAATTTTCACTGAGTCACAGTACTCATTGTTAGCCTGTAAGGGCTTTAATACTGTGACATTTTTAAATAGGGCAAAGATATTTTAAATCATGTTTAAAGAACACTGTGCAGTTCGAGGGCAACTAAGATACCTGGCTTTGCGAGAAATACAAAACATAGTCCCAATAAAATAAAATTTTAAATTTTCTAAAACATTTCTAAAAACGTTTTTCTGTAACTCATGTGCCACATATCAAACATTTTAGCAGTATTTGTTTTAAGATGATATAAATAACTCATCCATGGGTTGATCAGTTGTGTAACATAGTCATGCATATTAAACCCTTTATACCACACCACTCATATATTCTTTGTATAATATATTCATGTTCTTAAAATGTATCTATCTATATTAGAATTCCCTGCATCTTTAGCCATGAGTTTTCCATCCCTTAATATACAGTGGAGTAAAGTTCACTTATGCTAGAGGGGATAAGAAGGTTAATGAAACATAAAAATTGCATATTTTTCCATTATTAAACTCTCCAGGAATCATGCAGAGATGAGCTGAATATTTGTAATGTAGTTTAATCGGCTGCTGTTTATTTTGTACATGTTTTTACCAGAAAACTTTCAGCTTCAGGGAGTTCTATATAGCACATTATAAAATGACTGGAATGAGAGCTATGAGCCAGATAATTATCTCCCAGTGACTATAAACATTGGGACTATGTATTCTCTTCACTCGGTAAATGTACATATACAAGAGATTCATAGATTCATAGACCCTAGGACTGGAAGGGACCTCGAGAGGTCATAGAGTCCAGTCCCCTGCCCTCATGGCAGACCCATATGTTAAACCATCCTCCATAGACATTTAACCTACTCTTAAATTCTCAGAGATGAATTCCAACAACTCCCTAGCAATTTATTCAGTATCTAACCACCTGACAGTTAGGACTTTTTCTAAGTCCAACCTAATCTCTTGCGGATTTAAGCATTGCTATGTCTATTCATTAGAGGCTAAGGTGACAATTTCTCCCTTCTCTGATGCACCTTTTAGATAGCTGATATGTATCGTGTCTCTCAGTCTTCTCTTTCCAACTAAAGAAAACCAAAGTCTCATTCAGCCTTCTTCATATCATTTCTCGCCTTTTAATCTGCTTGTTGCTCTTCTCTGGACCTCTCAATGTCTCCAATTTTCTAAATCGGTCAGAACGACAATACCAGCTGGGCTACGCGCGAGGTAAGGAAGAACTGTACTTCTTTCGTTCTTGTTTACAACACTGGAATTGGCACTTCAGAAGCACGTTCTTTTTTTGTGCAACGTAACACACTTGATCTATTTAGCTTGTGGTCCTGGACCTAGATTCTTTCTGCCTACGCCTTCTAGACCAGTTTCCCAGTTCGTTAGGGTGTGAATTGGATTGTTTCCTCTAAGTGGAGCACTTGCATTTGTCTTTATGAACTTCCATCGGTTTATTCGCCATGTTCTCCAGTTTCTCAGGATCATTTGAATTTTGACCCTGTCCCAAAGCAGTATGCAATCCCTCCTCGTTTGGTTATCGTCCGCAAACTGTAAGCGCGTACTTTCTATGCCAGACATCTCAGCTCGATGATGAAGTAGGTGCACAGAGCAGTCCCAAAACAGACCCCTGTGGAACCCCACTTTATACCTTTCCAGCAGGATTGGGAGCCTTAAAAACCACTCTTGAGTACGGTTATCAGCCACGTTATCACCCTTATAGCTAGCCCATCTAAATTGTATTGCCTAGTTTAATCTGATAAGAATATATGCGAGACCTTATTCAAATGCCTACGAAAAGTCTAGGTATCCATCCCACTTCTCCTTATCACAAGACTCGTTATCTATCAAAGAAAGCGATAGATTGGTTTGACACAATGTTCTTTACAAATCACATGTGGGCTATTCCCTTTCACCTACCCTTCCAAGTGTTTGCAGATGATTTCTTTATTTACTTGTCATTATCTTCCGAGGCACAGAAGTTACTAACTGGTCTTGTTTCCTAGGTTGTTTTTATTTCCCTTTTTTATAGTGGGCACTATTTGCCTTTTCAGTTTCTGAATCTCTCCCGTCTCCCATGACTTTCCAAGTTGTAGCTAGAGGCTCAGATACCTCCTCTATTAACTCCTTGAGTATTCTAGGATGCATTTCATCGGGCCCTGGTGACTTGCAGGCATCTAACTTTTCTAAGTGATTTTTAACTTGCTCTTTTTTTATTTTATCTGCTAAACCTTCCCCCTTCTAAACCTACCCCCTTCCCAGATGGTAAGATGTTCTTACAAATCCAGCATTTACCCGTATAGGTATTGTACGGTATCTTAATATACTTAAAATGGCAGATGATTCATCAAAATTACTATGGAGTACTAAAGGCTTAATCCAGCTGTAGAAGTCAATAGCGTCTTGCCTTTGGTGTCAGTGAGACTTGGATTGGGCCTAAATGCTGAGTTGTATATTGTCTTTTACAATTAATTATTTTCTTTTGTACTACCTCATGACATGTTTGTTTGTTGTCCTGTTTTTTTTTTAACCACTTTATGTAGCACAGGGAGGTTCTTCATAAATTTTAAGGCCAGGAAAGAACACACTGATCATTAGTCTGACCTCCTGCATAACACAGGCCATAGAACTTCCCCCAAATAATTCCTGTTTGAACTAGAGCGTCTCCTGTGGTTGTTTTTCTAAACTTGATTTTTGAAATTGTCAGCAATGAAAAATCTGCCACGGAAGTTGGTAAACTATTCCAATGATTAATTTCCCTCACTGTGAAATAATTTGCACCTTATTTACAGTTTGAATTTGTCCAGCTTCAACTTCCAATCTTTGATCTCATACTTTTGTCTGCTAGATTGAAGAGCCCATTATCAAATATTTGTTCCCTATGTAGGTGCTTACAGACTGTCATCAAGTCACCCCTTGTCTGTCTCTTTTTTAAGCTAAATACATTGAGCTCCGTGAGTCTATCACTATCAGGCATATTTTCCAATCCTTTTGTCATTGTCATGGCTCTTCTCTGAACCCTCTGCAATTTTCATCATCTTCTTGAATTGTCAGAACTGGACACATTATTCCAGCAGCGGCTGTACCAGTGCCAAACACAGAACTAAAATAACAGGTTTTTTTTTTTTGGTTTTTTTTTTACAGAATTTCTAAATGTGCTGATGTCAGTCTAAGCCTTCCCCTTTAATTCTCCTCTGATATTCCCTGTTTGAGTTCAGTGCCAAGTGAACTCCAAACACTGTCACTCACTCTGTGAGGGAAATTGCTCTCAATTCAATTCGTCAGGTAGTTGTCAGCCTAGATTTTCCTGTTTTAGATGTCCTCTGTTTCTCCATCGTCCTTCTAGGATTGTCTAAGCTGCCTATCTTCCTGTCCCGTTGGTGACAGTTCTTCAAAGGGCATTCTGGTGGCTGTTTAGTCCTGTGTGGGGAACAGAAGCCTTTGAAACTGATGTGATTCTACTGCACAGTCAGTAATGAGCATTGAAAAACAGCTTCATTTGTTTAAAATGTTGTTTGCATCTACATAATTTAAACAGTTGAAAAGTCATGCTTTTGTTGTTTCAATGCTTACTACTGTGACGCATCTTGCAGCAAAGCTGTGAAGGGAGCGGACGTCTTTCAAATTAATCCAACTTGCCTTGGCAATACAAGAGTTCTTTGAAGAGGAGAAGACTCTAGAGGACTGGGCTCAGCTCATGCATCACTGAAAGTGCTAGAGAACAGCAGAGAGCCTCTAACAGCCTGAAGAATTAATTTAAGAATGTCCTTTTTTCTCCCTATCATTTCTGGTAGGCCTGTCTCCCTAACAGAGCAATATCAGATGGAAGCAGTGCCTTTCACTGATCCCTTGGTATTCAGCTACGGACATTTTTGAAAGCTGGAGAAAGAGAGACAGAGAGAGACAGACAGACAGAAATTGAGGTGTTGGGGAGGCTTTTCCCTTATAAATAAATGTGCTTAATCTGAAAAGGACTAGAACAGGGAATCCATTTGTCAGTCAGTATTCACAGTCTGATATGTTTGGGCCCTCAGCTATTTCTTGTGATTCAGCACACTTAAGTCTGTGCTTATGGGCTAATGAGAAAACACCTGTTGTGGTGTTTCTCATACATGCCAATAGTCAAAAACAATTCTTTGCTGAATTACCTAAAAATGGCTACCTTCTAGTTTCTGTCCATGCCAGTCCTGCAGATAAAATTGGGGAATTCATTCTTTCAGCTTTCAGGTGGGTCTAGTTTCTCCAGGGCTTTTGAAATGTGTGTGCGCGCATGCTACAGCAAGTAAAAATCACTTGTTGTGTTGTAAGGTTGATATTTTCTGTACTTTTCTAATCATAGATTAATGAAAGTTTATTTACTTCCACATGGAAACTGGAATAATGAATAGGAAACAGGAAAAAAAAGTGGGTAATCTACCAGGTAGTTTAAGGCCCAAATGATTTAGCTGTATATCTGCAGCCAGTGGTATAAAAGCAATAGAGTCCTGATGCAGATTTCCTGCACTCTGCAGTTGTTCTGTGCAGATGATGGCTATGTTTACAAAGTTTTTAAAACTGAGACATCTGTCACAGCAGGTCTGAGTTATGCAAGGGAAATTTTGGTAGCTAGCAGGAAGGTGCTGTATAAATTTAGATGGAGTATATGGGCCAAGAGTGTTACCATAACCTACTCACTGTCCAACATTAAAGAATGCTAAACAAGGTCTGGGGCTTGGTATAGAGAGACCAGATACAGAGCCTACTTAGCACCCTGGCAAGCACACCATTTAACCTTTTATCAAGGATACAGGGAAGAAGAAAAACCAGTTAAAGCATTTGAAATGTAAAACATTAAGCAACATTTTCATTTTACTCACATCCCTTGTTTCCGTTCCCTTTAGCTGGAGAGAGCTCTTGAAGGAAAACGTCCTTGTTTGACAGTCGCTTAGATGGTATTAAAGATGGTAATAACTGTCCTCTAGGGAAAAGGTGAATAAGAGAAGCTATGTCTACACTGTGCCGCTAAAGCCTTGCTGCTGTCAGGCACGCAGTGTAGCCACTGTTTGTCAGCAGAAGAGAGCTCTTCTACCGACAAATTAAAACCACCCCCCAGTTAGGGGTGGTAGGTTTGTTGGTGGGAAAGCGTTTCCTGCCAACAAAGCCCTGTGCACACCAGTGTTTTTTTCACACGCCTACCGACAAAAGTTTTAACGCCAAAGGTGCTGTGTAGACATGGCCTTAGTTGAGATGGGCTGGAGCTGTTGCTGCTGCTGTTAAAGCCTGATCCCTTTTCAGGGAGGTGTTCAGGATTTGGCTGGAGCAGGTAGGGGTGGCCACATCCTCTGGATCCTCCTCTGGTCCAATCTGGTCAGGATCTCTCATGACCAGTGTGATGAAGGCCCAGGGCCTCAGGAAACGGTGGCAGTGGCAGCCATGATGGTGAAGCTCACTCCGGGAGCTCTGTCTGTTCTTCTCTATTTTCCCCCAAAGTCTCTTTCTTTAAGGACCCAAAAAGGGAGTGATGAGGGGAATTGCCCATCCCCTCATTATTTTGTCCGCCAATTAGGCCTAATGCCAACAGGCCAATTTTCGTTCATTAATTTCTGATTCCACGTCTCCTGGTTTCCCCCAAGAATGATTTCAACACAGTCCTTGAGCCATATCAGTAGACCCTTTTGTTTAGGCTAATTCAGTCTTTCTATCTCCTTTTCGTACCTTTGTCCATCAATATTTGTAATGATAGGTAAGGCCCTACTTGAATTGTGGGATGATTGTCAAAAAACCAGCAGCTGAGTTGTGGACAAGCCATGGAAAATTGCAAAAAAGTATTAATGGATTTTATTATTTGTGATAGTAAAGTCCATTTTACTTTTCTGCAATTGTCTGCCACTGGCTTTCTGGGCTGAGAGAGAGGACTCCTGCTGTTGCCAGTCTGGACCTGAGAGCAGGGGTCCAGGACTGACAACGGGAACATAGGGCTGAGAACAGGGCCTCCCGCTGTGGGCCACCTGGGTCTGAGAGCGGGGGCTCCTGCTGTCAGCAGCCCAGGGCTTCCACTTTCAGCCCTGTGCGTGGCAGGGCTCCTGCAGTCAAAATTTGGTAGAAGCCTAATATTGAGGAATCCACAATACTGCAAGTTTAAGTAGGACCTTAAATAGAGGTTATTGTGACCTTTTTTTAATGAATCGGTAAACTCGGACTGGAGAATTGCTAACATAGTTCCTATCTTCAAGAAAGGGAAAAAAAGTGATCTGAGTAACTATAGGCCTGTTAGTTTGACTTCTGTAGTATGTAAGGTCTTGGAAAAAATTTTGAAGGAAAAAGTAGTTAAGGACGTTGAGGACAATGGTAATTGGGACAAATTACAACATGGTTTTACTAAAGGTAGATCGTTGCAAACCACTGATTCTTGGACAGATTATCTGGACAAAGGAAATGCAGTATTCTCGATTCAGTAGGCATTTGGACACTCCAATGGTTGAGGGTCAATAGGAACTTGTTAAATTGGATTAAGGAACTGTTAGGGGGAGACTCAACGGGTCGTCGAAGGGAACTGTCATGGTGGAACAGTTGCAGTGGATCTCAAGATCATTTTGGGACCAATCTTATTTACTTTTTTCGACCTTGCACGAAAGCGGAATTTTGCTATAAAGTTTCGATAGACACAAAGCTTGGGTATGTAAACAGAGAAGGACTGGTTCTCCAGGAAGATCTGAGATGCCTTGTTACTGGAGCAATAGACAGGTGAAATGTAATATGAAAATGCAGGTCTCTAGGTATAATAATAGAATTTTTACACATCGTTGGAAAGCAAGAGGAGGTAGACCTTGGTATGGTTGATCCGGTGACTATGAGCGCCATGCGTATGGCCGTTAAATTAGCATGCAGTTTTTGGATCTCGGCTTTCCAGTAAGGAGGTGGTGTACCTTATATAAGCCTGGTGAGATTCATCTGTAATATGTTGGTCTCATGTTTAAGAAGATGAATTCGACTTGAACAGGTTCAGGAAGGGTTATATGGATGATCGAGGACGGAAAATTATGAAGGAGGACTCAAGGTTGGTTGTTTAGCCTAGCAAAAGAGGCTCGGAGTATGCTGCTCTATAATATTATCAGGGGATTAACATGGGAGAGAGGAATTATTAAGTTATACCTTGTATGACCAGAAAGGTCAACGGAATTAGGTTTAGATTGAAATTAGCGAGTTTCTACTATTAGTAAGTGAAGTGTGGAAAGCTTCCAGGAGGTGGGGGCAAAAGCATATCTGCTTTAGACTAGTTGATAGTTATGGAAAGATTGTATGAAGGATAGTATATTTGCAATTGATCTTTTATCAGCAGATAAGTGCCCAATGTCTTGATGGGATGTTGGATGGGATGGGATCTGAGTACTGCAGAGAACTCCTTTCCTGAGTGCTGGCTGTGAGTCTTGCCACATGTCAGGGTTTAGCTGATCGCCTTAGTTCGAAGAAAATTTCCTCCAGGCAGATTGGCAGGGCCTGGAGGTTTTTCGCCTTCTCTCTAGGCATGGCCTTGCTGGTGTTCTCTGCAGCTTTGCAGGTCTTCAAACCACGATTTGAAGACTTCAATAACTCGGACATAGGTTAGGGATTTGTTATAGAAGTGAATGGGTAGGGTTCTGTGGCCTGCTTTGTGCAGGAGGTCAGACTAGATGATCATATTGGTACCTTCTGACCTATGAGTCTATTTTCACATGCTTTTTACAGTTTAGCTTACAACTGAAGTAAATTTATGTGTCCAATTATCACAACACTCTTCATGGGAGAGTTAGAGAGAAAAGGACCTCACTCTTCCCAGGCGAGTAATCACATATCCCTCTCTTTCACCACTCTGTGGATTTGACTCTGTCCCATTTAGCTCGTCCCCTTGCCATCACGAGATTGACTCAAGTACATGTACAGGAGGAGATGGGAGGGAAGGGGGGCACTGGGAAGCCCTGGGGGAGGGCAGAGTGTTGGTATGTAATGGGCTTGGTGGATGTGATCCTTGAGGTATACATGCATGAAGCCAGCTTGTCATTTTCACCTGTTCATCTGGCTAGTAGAGAGAGCTGCTTGATTTTTTTTCATTAACATATTTTTATAGAAAATTATATTTTCTATTGACCAAAGTTATATTGACCAACATGAAAATATTCATGTTGATCAAAATTTTTCTTTCTTGGTGGTAGGGGTTGGGGTGGGAGTGGGAGAGAGAGAGAGGTGGAACAGTTTTCAAAAACTGTGCTCTTTTCAATTTTTTATATAATTATTTTGTTCAAAAAATGAAAAAAAATCACCAGAAATAATAATAATAAATTTCCACAAAAAATTTGACATTTTTCAAACAGCTCGGCAGAGCTTTTTGGTGGCCAGTCTTGAAACCAGAACAGAGCACTAGTCTGTGTAAACACTACAGGGACAAGGTGCTCAAAACGACACCATTCCTGGTTTTCAGTGCCCTATGACTGCACCCTATTCCTGCAGCTCTTTGCCTGGTGGTGTAAGTGGCCAAGAGTGTGGCCAGTGTGTCTTCCATAGCATCCAAAACACCCTGTGAAGGAGAAGCACAGGGATGCTTCATCTGCTTCTTCCCCCTGCTTCCCAGTCCAGATAGTCTGGAGTAGCACCTGTCAGGTTGCATAGATACTGTGGTATTCAGTGAGATCATGCATGAAATAACATTCCATATGAGCAAGGGGGTCAGAATCTGGTCTCAAATACATCAGCTAATACATAAATAAAACCTTTTTGCTGATGGTTTTAGCCTCTAAGAAGTGAGCCTTTTAGTATTAAGGGACAAAACATTGCATCTCCATTTGCTGTGCACAGCTCAAAGTTACAGTGGTAAGGATAGCTGCTTGTTAAATACTAGAATAAGCCAGCAGATGGAGCCTAAATGTGAGCAGCCAAGTCCTGGAGGATCAATGGCCTAGAGGGGCAAGAAGCCAGAGGATTCCAGGACAGCTGGGAGAAGCAGAGGGCGAGTGCCATTTTGGCATAAGTAGTGTGCAGGTGGGAGGGCCTCTTTGGAAGGAGGAAGGACTGTGTTGCTCTGGGTGCACGTGTGTGCGAGCCAGGGAGTGGGACTGTGGTGCACACTGCTGGACTGGGGCTGGTGGTGAGAACTCTGGACGTAGGCTTGTGTGTACCCCAGGGGCAGGTGAAGGCCAAGTAGCTGAGGAGCAGCAACCCTACCAGGCTGGAGTCCCAGACAGAGCAGCACCAATCAGCATGTCACCAGGCTAGTGCATCTCAGCTCTGTGTGTGCCAATGCTTGGATTGGAGACCTTGGGTTGGGGGGTAAAGGTTTGGGGCAACTCTGGAGGTGGGGAAGGGATTGTTGCCAACCCTCCAGAATTGTCCTGGAGTCCCTAGGATTTAAAGACTATTCTTTAATTAAAGATTAGGTCATCTGAGGAAACTTCCAAGAATATGTCCAACCAAAGTTGGCAACCCTATGTACTATCGTTTCACCATTGCAGTTGAGTTCCCTTCAGTCCCCCATCCTCTTTCAGCCCATTGGTCTGTCCCCATTCCTTGTGTAATGGGGTTTGCAGAGCCCAGATGAGCACAGGCAGAAAGGAGGGGAGAGTCTTCCCTGCTTATAGCCAATCAGTTTGATCACACCCCCACACCACTGCCAGAACTACCAGTCATGGAGACAGACACCCAGAGCTGTGACCAATAGAGAAAAAAAGCCCTGCTATAAAGGGGAGAGGGAGGCAGAAAGGCCTGGGATAGCAGAAAGGCAACTGTCCCATGCCAGGCTGTCTCTGAGAAAGCAACAAGGAGACAGAAAGAGACTCCAGTTCCTGGAATTGAAGGGCCGATAGACCCAATTTAAGATGAGAGTTCATGAACTGATCTTGAAAACAAACTGAAGAGCTCTCCATTCAATACATTTTAGGAAATCTACAGATGATCAGTGCTTCTACTGCTGCTCAGCTGGCTTCATTCCTGTTGATTGACTCCCTCCACTGCTACTACTCCCAGTCACTATGCAGCAGCAGGCGTGGAAGTGAATGTCCACAGGTATTCATGCTGATTGAAACTCATCTTAACACCTGACCAACGCTATGTGAGCTCAGCAGAGGAGTATGCTACTCACAAGAGCTTCCTCCCCTTAAAAAACACAAAATCCATCCCCACTGATTTCTAATGGAGGAGCTTCCCCAGGAAGGGAGAAGTGTTTTGTGAGGTGGCACTGTTTCCCTCAGGAGAAGTTCCAATGGCTCCTCTATCCTGGTTGAGCCAGAGGGGAGCATATTGCACTAAGTGCAGCTTCTGAAACTAAACATCTTCTGTTGTCCACCCAAGCCTAGGAAGCAGGCTCATCAACTCAGGGAACCAGAAAAACTAAAAACAGTTCAAGTTTCTGGTAGTCGCATGTTCTCTCTTCTTCATGAAAGTAATTCAAGTAATCTGCTGTAGAATGTTTGGCTGAATTTTTTTTTTTTTTTTTTTTTTTTTTGATATCAATTCACTATCACATCACTATGTTCCTGGCAAAGCTTTGAGCTGCTCTGGTTTCCGGGATGGCCTAATAGTGCATGCATGTTCGAAGGGAGTTTTATTCAAAGTGCATTTGTCAGTGTGTATGGTGTCAATTGTTGAAAGGTTTTCTGATTCCATGGTACAATGTGTGATAAGTCTTGTTGATGTGCTTTGTAAAATAGCTTCCAGAAACAGATTTCTCTGTGTCAAAAAGCCTTAGTATCTCATGGTGGGAGCCAAAGGGTAGCATTCAGAACATTGTATCTGTGCAGTAACACTACAATGGAAATTATTTATTTTTCTTGTTTATAATTTTTGCAATAGAACAAGAATAGAAATTAGGCATTGCATTATTGTTGGTAAAAAATACAGGCACTAATACATCTTCCTAATCGTTCCTGAAAGCTGTTTCTTAGGGTAAGCGTGTCCACATCAGTTGGCCAAGGACAGACAGACAGACATACACACACACACACATTGCCATAAAATATCTTCCTTCTATAAAAAGTGAATAATAAAAGAGATTTCTAAGATGTGCTAATCAAAAGATCATCATAAATTAATCACAAACTCCTAAATGGTCTTGTCACTAAGGCCCTGGAGTGAGAATCAGAAGAGCTGAGCTCTATTCTTGGCTCCGCCACAGGCATTATATGTGACTTTGAGTAAGTCACTTAATCTCTCCTTGCCTCAGTTCCCCATCTTTATAATGAGGATGATAATACTCCCCGTCTCTCAGAGGTGTGATGAGGATGAATTCAGTAGTTTCTGAGACGTAGGGTATGTCTCCATAACAGCGGCATAGCTATGACACTACAGCTGTGCCACCGTAGTGCCGTGTGTAGATGCTTCCTACATTCTCTCAACATCTCTCTGAGAAGCAGTAGCTAGGTTGATGGAAGAATCCTTTTCTCAACCTAGCTGCAGCTACACTGGGATGTAGGTTGATCTAACTACGGCGCTTGGCATGAAATTATTCACAGCCTTGAGCAACATAGCTAGGTTAATCCGACTTTTTTAAGTGTAGATCAGGCCTCAGATACAATTGTGATTGAAGCCATAAAAGTATATTAATGACTATAAGTCTACAGCTTTCATAATGTAAAGAAAATACTTTATCATATTCTTGTCTTAACTAGACATTGAACTGGTATGTTATCCACATTAACAAAATTTGAATTTGCCAGATTCTGATCTCAGTTCCACCTGGGGGTGAAAGTAACTTAAGGGACTTCCCAGTACACAGGGTGGCTGGGGTCCTGAGCAAGGTGGGGGGGGGTGAGTCTGGGCACCCAGAAGGGGTGGGACCTTGAGTAGAAGGGGCGAGGCTGGGGCCAGACGCCCCCAGCCAGCCCTTCAGTGCTGCCTGGCCCACGCCGCCTGGAGCTCAGGTGGTGGTTTAAAGGGCCCGGGGCTCCAGCCACTGGTGCAGTAGTAGTAGTGGTGGCGGTTGAGAGCCCCAGGCCCTTTAAATCACTGCTGGAGCCCCATGGTACTGGTGGCTGCGGCAGCCAGGAGCCCTAGAGCTCTGGCGGCAATTTAAAGGACCAGGGGCTCCGACCATTGTTGGGAGCCCTGGGGCCCTTTAAATTGCTGGGCTCGGGGAAACTGCCCAACAGCCCTGTCAATATGGTTGGCTATGTACCGGCTCTTACCAATACACTGGAACGGACCGGATCGTCTTACTTTCACTTCTGGTTCTACCAGAAAACCTCCAATTCTTCAGTGCATTTGCACCTATGTAAATGAGAGGATACTGACCCAAGGGTGTCCAGAGAAGATACTGTTAATAACAAATACATGACATAACTGCTTTGCAATTCAGTTTAAGCTATAATAGGAGCTATCAAATTTAAAATTGCAAATCCCATCAATACAAAGAGATCGGGAACTTTGAAAACATTACATTTTTCAATGGGGGGGGCACTTAGGTTTACTGATGACAGTAAAGAACTTTGGCTGCAGAATTTAATTAGCTGGAAGACCTCTCATTTTCAAACTAGAGAGAGTTCAACAGATACTCATATATCTGGGTGACAAGCTTGTGAAGGGTAATTGGATCAGAGGATGTGCATTGTTTCCATCTGGATCCAGATTAGGTTTAAAATAGAATTTGGAATTTTGGTGTGAGGATGAACCACGTCTATGTTTTGGGTTCATGTTCAACAGTTCCACAAACTTGTGGGCAGTTAACTCGAGCTTGGCCCCAAATTATGGTGATGGTTATTTAAGACTAAGGCTACGTTTTAGTCAGAGGTATTTTTAGTAAAAGTCATGAACAGGTCACGGGCCGTGAATTTTTGTTAACTGCTTGTGACTTGTCCATGACTTTTAGTAAAAATACCCATGACTAAAACTTGGTGGGGGGGAGGTGGAGGAGGGCAGCCTAGGTGCTGGAGGGGGGAGGTCGGTGCCCAGGACCCCCATTGGTGCTGAGAGGGATGGGGGGCTGGCAGGCTCCCTACCCAGCTCTGCGCCTCCTCCACCCCTAGCAGCAGAGTTTGGGTGTGGGAGGGGACGGGGTTGGGGCACCGGATGGAGTGAGGCAGGCTCTGGGCAGCGCTTACCTGGAGGGCTCCCCAGAAACAGCAACACTCCCTTTGCTCAGCTGCTAGGTGGAGGCATGGCCAGATACTTCTGCATGCTGCATCCGACTGCAGGCACCACCCCCACAGCTCCCATTGGCTGCGGTTCTTGGCCAATGGGAGCGATGAAGCCAGCACTCTGGGTAGAAGCAGCATACAGAGCTGCCTGGCCACACCTCCACCTAGCAGCTGAGCAAGGGGGATGTCGCTGCTTCTGGGGAGCCCCCGAGGTAAGCTCTGCCCAGAGCCCGCCTCACCCTGTCCCGTTCCCCAACTACATTCTCCTTTCCACACCCAAATTCTGCTGCTGCGGGGGTGGGTACGGTGGCCCATTACTGCCCCAACAGCAGGCAGTGCGACTGGTGCAGAGGCTGCCTGCGCCAGGGGCATCGGCCACTGCAGAAGTCACTGAGGTCACAGAAAGACATGTAATCCATGACCTCCATGACAAACCCACAGCCTTAATTATGACTCGTCGAGCAGTGATATTGAGCTCTGCACAACCATGCAAAGCATAGATGACAATGTTCCTGACTAATTATTTTATAATCTAAATCAGATACAGGCAACCAGTCCACACACAGTTACATATGTGTACTGCATGTCAAATCTACAAGTTACAAGATATTTTTGTTGAGAAGGAACCCGTGTGTGGGTGGTGGATCCTATTTTCTCTCTCCCCCCCTGAGCAGGGACTATAGAACTGTAGCGGCTCCTGCAGAACAATCTACGAGCAGATATAAATGGCCCATCAATTGGGGAGCTCAGTCAGAAACTCCTCCACAATGTAAGTGGGGTGACTATGCATGATTTCAGGAAGCTTAAGCTATTCCCTACCCTTATTCCCTTGAGAATGGGGTGTCTTTGGCTCAGTGAGCACTACTGTCACGCCTGCCTGGCAGCTTGGTTTCAGAGCTGTGATCTGGCTTCTGAACCTTTGGGCCTGGGACCCACATGAGCATTTATTGTCTCCCTAGCTGTCAAACAGCCAGCAAGACCCCACATGAGTTTGTATATTTTAAATGTCTAGAATTTGAAAGCAGGTTTATTTTTTCTGTGAATTTATTATGAGCTTAATTTGGTGACAAGTTGCAGTCATTTGTATGGTTTGACTTCTGTGAAAGTTGGGTCGGTGGGGGCTTTACATTTACACTACCAAAGTGAGATCCCTGCATTTGTTCCAAACAGGAACTTATCTGGCATTTCTCACACACCCAAATCCTCTGTTGACTTTAGGACAGATTCGGATGCACAGCGAATGCAGGATCAGCCTTGAAGTGACACTAGTTTATGACTTAGCATCAGAAAAGAATTAAAGGGTGAAACCTTATTTAGTAATAAGACATGATAATTAGTATGCCAAATGATGAGCAATATGCCAGATCTAATCTGGAATAATATTTTAAAATAATTTTCTTTAAATTCTGTCATTTGCAAAATGAAAATTTCTCAGAATAAATGTGCACCATGTAGTTTCATGCAAAAATGTTGGTCACAACATTTGCTGTTGGTACTAACTAGGGGACTAGAACATGGTTCAGGTTTTAGAGCTACTTTAACTGTGCAATTGATTGTCTATTTCAGCAGTTCTCAAACTGTGGGTCACGACTCCATTTTAATGGGGTCGCCAGGGCCAGTATTAGACTTGCTGGGACCCAGGGCTGAAGTGAAGCCTGAGCTCCCCTCTCCTCTGCCCCAACTTCTGTTCAGATAGTAATTTTGTTGTCAGAAGGAGCAATGAAATTTGAGAACCGCTGGTCTAGTTCTTACATGTGAGGAGCAGATTAGCACAAATTTTGTCTGAGGTCATCTTTGCCTGCATTCCTCTTGCAGATATTAACTATAAAAACAGTGAGATCAGATCTAGCACTCAAGTATGCCTCTCATGCTGCATGTACTTACCTTCTCTAGAACTCCTGCAAGGCACCCCATTCTCTGTTGAATGAGCTTCATGGAAATCCTGCAGGGGGAGAAAGCAGGCTTAGGAAACATCACATCATTGCTCACATGGAGACAGTGATATGAATTTTCTGTCCTTTAGTCTTTCAGACTCTGTGTAAACTGGAATTTGAGAGTCTAAAAGACAGATTAGAGTGAACAACAAGAATTCTGAATGAGCAACCATACGCAGACATCAAATAAAAGGCAGAAATACCCTTTTCAAAAGATGCAATCTGCAATCAGTTAAAACAATAATTAAATGATGTCTATAAACTGGAGATGTGTGGGGGCTTTTATAATAATGATATAAAATGTTATTTCTATATGCAGAAAAATCTTTTTGAAAATGGATTATATCAGATCTTTGTCAAATTTAATCCACCAAAGTTCTTTTTGTTATTCTGTTATTTTAGTAGTATATTTGTCAGGTTTCTGTATTTGTTTAAACAGCAAACAAATCAGTACTCTGGTCAATATCATAATCATTTTGTAGAGCAACACATGAACTGGCTGTGATCTGGCAAAAAGATCTGCATGGGTGGACACTAACACCAATTCCGTGTGGGTGTAATGGTCTCCTTGTGCAAGCCTCTGGACCTCAGTCTTAGAAACAGTTAGATATGAAGATCTTTATTCATTTGAGTAGTTCATTGACTTCAATGAGAATACTCATTGTAACTATGCTCCGTAGTGTTTGCAGAATCAGGACTTATATGTAATAGTTAAATGATTTTGTAATCCTGCCACTTTCATAACTGGGACTGTTTCCGTGTATGTGTGCATGTGTGTAAACATATGATATAGTTGCAAATACACCATCTAAACAATGGTTATCATTAAAAAGTCAATATTTGTCAACAGGTACCACACCATGGGTATGATGTGACTGCAATTTTTGGCTCTATTGAGAATAAGAAGTAACTGGTAACTCTCTGTTAACTATTGACAACTGTTGACTTTTAAAAGGTAACCGCTCTAATGCAAAGTAGTAATAATAACAACAATCCTGATTCTGATAACCTTGTCTTGTCATTTGATTTTACTGCTGAGCAACGTCTGTCCTCTATTAAATCGAATGATTGGATGAGAAGTGTCACTGTTGATATGTTTACCTTCTATTTAGTGAACAATCCCATTATAAATGCTGAAGAGAATGCAGCCTGATTTTCCGGTTTTGTTTTGTTGCTGTTCATCAGAGAAAATACGGTTTCAATATCAGAATTCCTGTGTGGCAGGCAGCACAAGGAGTTGCTTGACAACAGCCCATCAAAGAGGGAATCCTTTAGAGCCAAAGAGAGTAGATTAAAGGCAAGAAATTTCAGACCAGGATGGGGAATTGCCTTGAGCTGCCATCCCTAGAATTTCAATATCTTTCATTGCCTGGAAATCTATAATATGAAGTCTACTAGTAACCAGTTATTTTTTTCTGTTCCTATCATTGAAGAATAAGCTGAATTGTCATAACAGTCTAAAGACAATAGAAAGACATTTTCAGAGGTTTCTGTTTTTTTAAACTTCCAGTATCTGGACTGCTTCTTTTAGTCAAAGTTAAAAATGGCATTTATGGCAGCATCATTATTGCTGACTACTATTTCACACGATGGGTGAAAAAATTAAGTAGAACTACAGCTTGTCTTCACAGACATTATTGTTGCTATTGAGACATAGTATAAAAGGTTCAAGGCCCAACTTTGAATTCCAAACCTGTATGGTGTCACATGTTCCTGACTATATTTCAAAATCTATTACTGTACCTACATGAGTTGAACTGAGCCAAATGTTTTATCAAATTCCCTAATAACTGCAGTGCAGTACATCATTAATCACAGCTATAATCTTATGTAGTTTGTGACCATGCTGAATACCCTTGTTAGTTGCTGTGAATGCTTTGCAAAGTATTGGGTCTGCTGATTTCAAAGACAAGTTAAGTTCAATGGACTACTCAATAAATCAGAGAGACAAAGTAGGAGAGATAATATCTTTTACTGGACCAGATTTTGTTTGTGGAAAAGACCCAAGCTTTTGAGCCTCATAAAGTTCTTCTTCAGGTCTGGAAAAAGTAACCAGAATGTCAGCTAAATACAAAGTGAGACAGATTGTTAAGCATGAAGGAGTCAAGTTGCAAGAAACTACTTAAAATGAAGTGGGCAATTAACATGTGTTAATCCCTTATGCTTAACAATCTTTCCCACCTTGTATTTAGCTGGGATACTCTTGCTCAGTGGTTCTCAAAGCCGATCTGCCACTTGTTCAGGGAAAGCCCCTGGTGGGACAGGCCAGTTTGTTTATCTGCTGCGTCCGCAGGTTCGGCCGATCACGGCTCCCACTGGCCATAGTTTCCCGCTCCAGGCCAATGGGGGCTGTGGGAAGCAGCGGCCAGCACATCCCTCAGCCCGTGCCGCTTCCTGCAGCCCCCATTGGCCTGGACCGGCGAACCGCAGCTAGTGGGACCTGCGATCAGCCAAACCTGTGGACGTGACAGGTAAACAAACTGTCCCAGTGTGGCAGGGGCTTTTCCTGAACAAGCGGCAGACCAGCTTTGAGAACCACTGCTCTAACTACCTTTTCCAGACCTAAAGAAGAGATCTTTAAAGCTGGAAAGCTTGTCTCTCCCTTCAACAGAAGTTGGTCCTATAAATTAAAGATCTTATCTCACCCATCTTTGCTTTCTTTTATCCTGGGACCAACATGACTACAACGCTACTCAGTAGTGTCTGTTTTTTTTCTGACTCCTCTCATCTGATGACGGTAGCAAATTCAGTTAAAAGTCTTTGTTTGGTGAAAAGCCTACTTTTTACTATAGCTAGTTATTGTTTATGTCCACTGCTTTCAAGGTGTTTTGACAACTTGTCAGTCTAGTGTACCTTCACACTTTACCTGGGCTTTTTTTTTTTCAGTAGCATGGCATTTTTTCCTAACTAGATATCCATTGAATAAAAATCTATGAAAACACTGTTGTTTTTTTTTATGTGATGCAGTGTGAAATATTTTCTTCTACTTTTGAGAAATTCCCTAATTCTCTCTCCCCCTCTCTCTCTCTCTCTCTCTTTCTCTCACTCACTCACTCACTCACACACACACACACACACACACACACACACACACACAAAATCTGATTGAGTTTTAACACAGCATTTTTAAAATAAGGGGATTAGATCTAAATCTGCCCTACTGTCCTCTTTAGTTTGTTACTTAGGGTTTGTCTACATTTTAAATGCTACAGCAGTGTAGCGGATTGGGTCTCATTCCATTCAAAATCTGGCCGGAGGACATGGGTGATTGGAATAGGGGGCTGGACTCTGGCTCTCCCATCCGCTGGGTGGGTGTCCTAACCATAAGTCATTCTCTCTCTTTGGCTCAATGACTCTTTCAGTATTTTTCCACAGTGCAACTTCTTCAACAGGAAAGACTGAGGCAGTCACAAATCAGAATATCCCATAGTTCAGTGACTGGGGCACTCTCCTGAGACATAGGATTTGAACACGGGTCTTCTTTCTCCCCATCACCAGTAATGAACCTGGCAAGAGCTCTAGCCACCAAACTAAAACTTCTGTAAAGTGGGTGCCTCCTCCTCCTCCCTTTGTGTTGAGTTAGACGCTTGCATCAATTATTCTTGCAAGAAATGACTTAGGCACTTAAGCCTCCTGACTCCAGGAGAGGGGTTCCTGGCTGTAGATTGCAGGCAGAGATAACTGCCTGGGCGTGGGCTAGCAAGTGGGGAGGGATAGCTCAGTGGTTTGAGCAATGGCCTGCTAAACCCAGGATTGTGAGTTCAATCCTTGAGGGGGGCCACTTAGGGATGTGGGGCAAAAATCAGTACTTGGTCCTGTGAATGAAGGCAGGGGGCTGGACTTGATGACCTTTCAAGGTCCCTTCCAGTTCTAGGAGATAGGCATAGCATACTGGCTTTTGTAGGTCACTTGGTAAGCTTCTGTCTCTCCCCATTCATTCTACAGGGAACCTAGCTAGGTGCTAACTCAGGCTTTTTAGATCACGCTGTTGTTTCTGTGATTTTTCCAAGCCACTAAAATGTAAGCATTGCAATGCTCAGCATCACGTCTGTTTGAGGATTCTGGCCTAAATTCATTATACACGTAAAGATTTACTTGTTTGCCAAGGCAGTTAGAACTGGACAGTTAGTCACCACGTGGCTAGTGGTTATCTCAAGAGTTGTATTTGCTTTATTGGTGTGGAGTAACAGTGACATCCAGTGGTTGGTTATTTCAGTGGTCTAGTTACTTTATCAAATAACATTTCAGGAAATGCATTCCAGGCAGCATTTTCTGTTATAAAGCCCTGGTTCTGCCAGGTAAAAGATGGCACTTCCTTTCAGCTCCAAGAGTTATCTAATGAACTCTAGAATAGCTGCTGTATATTCCTCCCATATCAATGCTTTTCTTTGGCCAGTGGGAGTCCAGAGGTGATAGCCTGAAGTGTGGGTCCTCTGCTGACTCCTTGATGGAGGATGAAGAATGATATATCTCTTGACCTGCAAATTCCATCATGGCAATCCTGTGGTCACTGAAGAGAGGTGCATTTGGGGAAGGGGTGTAATGTTTCAAATGTGCAGTGCTGGTACATAACTGCTAAGTTAGGGGACCAGTTATTTTAAAAAATACCATTTAAAACTAGGTGGATTACAATACCTAGTAGAGTTCTAAAGAAATATTGTTTTATGTGCTAGGATGATTTCATCTTCGTCACATACCATGTGAACCAAACATATTTTGAACCAAAACACAGAGTGGTTCCCAGCAGTTCACAGATATTTTGAATGGGACTCAAAGAATGCCAAATGATTTTTCCGTTAAGGAAATAAGAAACATTAACTGTTACCCTGTGAGAGTACAGTAGGTTCCTATTACCTCACCTTTCTGCCTACTTATTTGTTGCCATTCCTCATTCTATCCCAAGTGCTAGTAGGCTAGGGAAGGGTACCCATTATGGGTCAGACCTAGAGAGAAGCTTTAGCACATGTTACTCCCATTGACCTTTCAGAAATTAGTGCTGGGTGACCACCCTGACTGAGGGTTGATGTGAACAATATATTTCAGTAAAAGGCTAAGAATTCTAAGATTTACTCTGAACCCCCTGTCCCCGCCCAGGCTGAAAATGGTGGTTACAGCAGTTTCAGCTGCATGTGTAGTGAAGCATTTACTGCATAACATCAAAAGTGTCTGAGATGACATGTCAAAATAGTTTGGGGGCAAATCCCATGCTTAGAATAGCCTGTGTGAGATTATGCAAGTGTGCACATGGAGAAAAATGTTTTATTTTAAACCCCAGATGCCTAGTTGTTAAACCCTGTGCGATTTTGGAGCTACCTCCTGCTCTCTATTTGATGAGTAAAAACAGAAGTGTACATTGTGCATAGCTGTATTCCACAAGCAAGACACAGGTAATTAAAACTCAGTGATGTAGATACACTTCTGTGGAGGCCCACTTCAAAGCTTATTTCTGATTTATAGTCAGAACAAGAGTAGAAAATACAGGTTGGCTAACTTGCTCCAGTACTTCAGCTGTAGATGGAGACATCTATCTAATAAAATTGTTCTAACATAAAGTCTGCATGAAGGTTTCTTAAAAAGTACTTCACAGCATATGGTGTTTAGGATATGTATGCTGGGGAGAACTGCTAAATCCACTGCAAGATTTGCTGTTGCTGAAGTGTTGTGAATAACTGCTACTTGCTAAACACAGTTGATACATTACTGCCTTATTATTGTATTTTATTTTTTTCTAATTTGCTGTCTCCTTGGATCTTGAAATCAGCTGCATTAATTCAGTATAATTCTGTTTCTCAAACCAATCATAATTGAGATAATATAGATTTTTTTTCTTTGTTCAAACTTTAAGATCAAATTCTGAATTAATTTTAAAAAATCTTTTGTAAAGGGTGAAAATTGACAGTTTGTCTAACATCTTCTCATTTCTGATGGTTCTATTTTAATAACTGTGTGACGAAGGTTATCCTAAGAGATGTCTGTTAACCAAAAAGGCTAGAACAGGGGTCGGCAACCTCTAGAATGCAGCTCACCAGGATAAGCACATCCCTCGGCCTGCACTACTTCCTGCAGCTCCCATTGGCCCAGAGGGTGAACAGCGGCCAGTGGGAGCTGTGATCGGCCGAACCTGCGGACACAGCAAGTAAACAAACTGTCCCAGCCCTCCAGGGTGCTTACCCTGGTGAGCTGCATGCCAGAGGTTGCCGACCCCTGGGCTAGAACAACCAAGACACTGGTATGACTGTAGCCAGGGCTGGCTCCAGCTTTTTTGCTGCCCCAAGCAGCGAAGGGGAAAAAAAAGATAAAGCTGCGATTGGCGGCACTTTGGTGGCAGCTCTACTGCGTCGCTTCATTCTTCGATGGCAATTCGGCGGCCGGTGCTTCACTCCGAGAGGGACCGAGGGACCCGCCACTGAAGACCCTTTCCATTAGTGACCCCAAGCACCTGCTTCCTGCGCTGGTGCCTGGAGCCAGCCCTGGCTGTAGCCTAGGTGAACACAGGCCAATTATTCCATGCAGGCAGACTCCTGCATCTATGCAAGATGACTTGCAGGATCAGGGCTTTAGAAAACCATTACAAGGGTGCTGATTGCGTGAAATAGTTTATTGCATTGCTTGCCTTTGCAAGAGTGCAGCATATGCTGTTTTTGACATTCCTTTTAGAATTATCTATTTCTGTTGTACCAACTGACTGTCACAGTTACAAGGCTAGCTGCACCTCTGCCCCCTTCATGGTTTCACTGAGTGCACCAGGCCTCATGTTTTTACCTTCCCTGGGATGGAATCATGTGCGTCTCGTGCTTTTGAAGTGGGCCTCTGGCTACATTACCCTGTGAATAAACCTTAGTTACCCAACAAGTCCAACTGGGTTTGGAGTCTGTGGTTCTGCCCTTCAGGAGTCTGTGACCATTGGTGAATACAGACACCAGGCAGCCTCCTCAGACAAAAATATTGTTTATTTTAACAATAGGAACAAAACATTTAAAGAAAAAGTATTTTTTTTAAAAAGACCCTATGCACATCTTTCTTCCCATCCCTTGATGGTAACTCAGGCAGGTCTAAATTCTTCAAACGCTTCAACAGGTGCCTACATCTTGGTTTGGTGCTCCCCCAAACAACTCACCCATCTTGAGAAAGAGTTCCTTTTTATACTGTTGTAGTCTTTTTGATCTTCTGGCTTCCAGGCCTTTGGTCCTTCTGGACAAAACTAGTTTTGTAGATTGGCCAGGGAGAAGTTAAAAATTTCAAAGGTAACAGTTCTGGTCTTGCCTCTTAACCCCCTCAAATGTTTCTGGGGAAGTGGCTTATCTTGAGGTATTCTATTTTCTTTCTGCTTGTTTTTCCTAACAGCTCCTTATTAAATTAAACTAATATATTCACATGGTAAACATCCCAGTGACCAGATAGATATACAGTATTCATAAATTATTACAGGGCATCTCTAATTTTGTATCACAGGTGCTTTCTGGGATGATTGAGGCACCTGAGACATAATAGATAGGAATCATAAGCATCCAGCATGTCTTCCTAATTCTGTCCAAAAATACAGTGCTTCCTATGGCATGAAGGCAGGGGACTGGACTAGATGATTTCTCAAGGTTCCTTCCAGTCCTACGATTCTATTTGCAAATTACCCCAAAGCCCCTGAACTCATTGTTCCTGCTGCCAGTAGGGGCTTATGGGTAGTTTCTGAGTAGAAGGCACTGAATTTTGGGACAGAGCAAGGAGGACAAGCTCAGTGCAGGTAAGTTCCTGTTTACAGTGGAAAGAAAACATTGTATATTGAACCAATTCAGTTGGAGCTGAAGTAAAGACTTTCTACCAGCTCATGCACCCAAACATTACAACCAGTATTTCACCTTTGGTTTAATAAAAAATGAGGGTAATTAAATGCAAAAAGCTGTGTTAACACACTGTTAAGCCCTTTTGTGAATGAGCGGCCCATGTCAGGATGAAGAACTCTCTTGTTTGAATCTACACTTCTTTACTATGAGCAGGATTCAATGAACTCTCTTCAGCACCGGTCTTTAGTCCATCAATGTTGGTAGTGTTGGGTTTTTGATATGTTTGGTTAGTTGTCTTGTGGGTTTTTTGTGTCTTGTGTTTTGCCACCTGAGGAAAGCAATCTGTTTAGTCACCAGTTGGGTTTACATGCCACCTTTATACCTCTTCAGGATAAATGCCATCACCAGCATTACTTACTCCTTCTGCAAATTGGCTCAGATATAACTAAATTAATATTCTGCATGCACTTCTTTTTTGTCATGGGAAAAACATCAAATATCCATTTCTCTCTTATTTTTAACCTTGAGATTTGATCTTTAGTGGCAGTTTAGATTCAAAATCACTATCTGCCATACCACATAATCAGAGTGACTGAAGGGGATTGGAATCCAAGCTGTTTACTCACTTCTGTCAAAAAATTTCCCTTTGAGGGAATCGTTTCAATTAACTTTGTTCAAGCCAGAATGGCAGTGTACACCAGCGTCAACCCATATATATATATGTGTCAGTTAAATTCAGATATCAAACATGGCTTTTAATTACAACCTTAGAGCTATGGATCAGTTTGTTAAAAAGATGTTTGAAACATGCTCTAGCTCACAAATCTGTTTCTAAATGATACTTACTAAAGCCTTAGAAATATTTGCCACATGTAACTGATACTTTTATGTATATAACATATACACAGTATGTGTTTCTATATGTATAATATGAATGCAAAAATATACATTAATGTGTAAAGAGGGGCAAGATCTAGAATGTACATTTGTCCCCTGCCAATGATCTTCAAGTCACTTCAACTTATTGTCCAAAAAGCCAAAATATGTACCAAGTTCTCCAGTATTAAGCAGTGGAACAGCAGCAGATTGCAGAATCTTCATCCCTTACATGAAATATAACTCATGGCTAAAGACTGACATAGTAGCCACATTTCACTTTTTAAAACTCTTAAAATCCAAGATTTTCCAGAGATCTAACCAGTCCCTTGTGAGGGGCACACCCTCACTCCAGTAGAGAGGAGGGTAACAAGCTCTTCTGGGCTCAACCAGTGCTAACCAAACTCACCTATAAGGTTTCCTCTGCCTGGAGGGAGGAAGCTTAAAAAGTGAAAGCCTGCCACAGGAAGGGATGGTGACTAGGGAAAGACTGCTTTACCTCTGAGATTCCTGGCTACAGGGACATATCAGCAAAGAAGAAGACAACCATAATGACGGTCACAGACCTTGTCACACCTGAGACTGCATAGTGCAGGTATAAAGCTGGAATAATGAAAAGGAGGGGCTGCAGGCAGACCCTAACTCTGATCAGGGACACTATAATCAGAAGACAAGCCGAACTCCAAAGTGATGACCAAAAGACCTCCTAAGAGACTGTCCAACTTGTCTTTTTTCTTTTACTCTGATTCTCCCTACTTCAAGGGAAGGAGAGGGAAAGGGGCATTTCTGTCTTTCTTTAGTTTGGAGAATCTTTTCTGTGCCACAAACAGGCGAATGACTCTCTAAGCAGCTCAAATTGTGGCCTAATAGGGACTCAGGGGTGAAGGCACCCACCACAAGTAATGGAGTCTGTAGGCATAAGTATGCCTGATACAAGTGGGTGTGTGTAAGGCCACAGAAAAGGATAGAGCTCAGAAGCTCTGAGCTGGAACCGGAGCAGTGGTGTAAATGGCTAGCAGAGATGGAACAGCAACAGCAGTTCCGGCAGCAGTTGGTGCAGCACTGGACCACTCAACACCAAGTTCAAACCATGCAACAGCTGCTGATGGAACTGATGACCCAGCAGCAGCAGTTTCACAAGGAAATCATTCAACAGATAATGCTGTCCATATGTCCCCAGGAAGTCTCAGTGGGCCACATTTACACAGAAGGGAAGGCCCAAAGTGCCTATGAAGATAACCAAGATGGAGCCGGATGATGATGATCCTGAGGCCTTTTTAGTTACAGTAAAGAGGGTGGCACTAGCATCTCAGTGGCCCTCAGAACAGAGGGGTTTGATTTTGGTCTGGTATTTGACAGGTGTGGTATGGGCAACCTACCATAACATGGACTTATAGGTTAAGGACGATAAACAAGTAAAGTTTGCCATTTTGGACTATTTGGACATTTCCGAGGAAACCCACCACCAGCGGTCTAGATCCAAGACCTACCCCAGTGGGACCAGAGCCCGGACAGTGGTGCAGCATGAGAGGGGACGCTGCTGTTGGAAGTGGCTCCACCCGTAAGAACAGTCAGAGGTTTAAGTGGCTGAGGCAATTGTGACAAAACAATTTATAAAAATATTACCAATACAAGGCAGAGAAGGGGTATTACGGTACTGCCCTGGGACATTGTCAGATGCGGTGCAGCTAATGGAGGACTTTGTAGAAGCTGAAGAGTCACTAGAGATGCAATCCACCAAAGTCTTGGCAGTGCATGGGACAGACTAGAGGGAGACCCAGGGGGTGACCTCAAACCAGTAACATCCACTCTGAGGGGTCCAGTCCCAAAGATGTCCTCTCAGATGGTCAAACTGCCCCTTAGACCATGGGTAGTCCAGGGAAGCAAGAGGGTAGGGCTGGGACATAACACAACCAATGGAACCACCAAACACCTCAAACAACTGAAGGAGATGTAAGTCTAGCCACTGCTTCATGACCAAGTTCACCCCCACATAGGAAAGGTATAGGCAGTGCCAACCCGTTAACTTGCTGTTCCTGTGGGCAGACAGGGCACATAAAGAAAGAATGCCCTTTTATGGAATGTGAATATGCCCAGGGCTGGACTGCAGAAACCCACACATAGGAAAGGACTCCCTCAAGTTAACGGTGCTGGTGATGGTTCAAGGAAAGAATTCAATACATCTTGAGTCCAGCTCTAGTTGGATGGTGGTCCTGGCCTCCCTAATAGAAGATGATGACAACCCTAAAAATTCAATCCACCTGCAGTGTATAAGCAGTGATGTGCAAATGTGCCCCAGCCAATATTTATAACTGACAGTGGGGTGATGATAGTAGCTCTGGACAAAATTGGCCTACCCAATAATCATAGGCCAGGACTGGCAGTTTTTTTGGCAAGTCTTTAACAAACAGGTCCATCCAGTAAACAGGGATCCAGCTTGGTCATTGCTGGATCTGTCAGGTTGCAGCACTGCAGCCCTTTTCTGCAGGGGGAAGGAAATTCTGTGTGCGCGTTAATTTCTGCAAAATTCTGCATTGGACAGTGGTGCAGAATTCCCACAGGAATAATGTGTGAACAGTTGGGAAGAGACAAGACAATGTCACAGGTACTAACCCAGTTCTACTGGCCAGGCACGCATCAGGAGGTGAGAGAATACTCTTACTTCTGCTCAAGGTGACAGCTGTCCAGCAACAAAGGGACTCCTAAGGCACCTTGGTCCCTATTCCCTCTGCGTCTGGGCACCAGTATGTATCAGGAATCATCAACTATGCAACCAGGTATCTGGAGTCTGTTCCCCTTCACTCTGCAAAAGCTGTGGCGATAGCCCCAGAGCTCCTGAAGCTCGTCTCATGAGAGTATTTCATGGGGAAATCCCAAACGGAGCAAAGAGCCAGCTGATTTGCAAATTATACTCCCATCTGAAGCTCAAGTCCCTGAAAACCTTGGTGTACCACCCAGAGACAGATGGCCTGGTGATGCGATTAAATAAGACTCTGAAGAGAATGCTGAGACACTTCGTTAGAGATGACCTCAAGCACTACTCCTGCTGCTTCTACTTACCATAAGGGAGATCCTGCAGGCCTCTACGGGATTCTGTCCCTCCTAGTTACTTGTGGCTGCCAACCACGGGGAATTCTGGACTGGCTACAAGAGGACTGGAAGGAACAGGACCTAAGCACCTTGAGTGCAACCCAGTATGTCTTACAATTAAGGGAACAACTCAAGAAACCTACCTGTGTTCATCAGTGAGACGTTAAGAAAGGCCCAACATGCACAGAAACAAAATTATGATGTAGGGGTGAGACTATGGGACTTCTACCTAGGTGACTGTGTTCTTTTATTGCTTCCCTCAGCCGAGTCAAAATTCCCAGCCTTGGTTCAGGGTCCATATGAAGTTTTTAGGCAGGTAGGACTATGAGATAAAACTACCAGATTCTGATTCTCCCTCTCTGCTTGTTTGGTTTTTTGTTCTGCCACAAACAGAGGAAGGACTCAGTAAGCAGCTCGATTCATGGTCTGGTGGGGACCTAGAGTGGAACCTCACCTACTACACCTTGGGACTCCTGGAAAGTTGTTTTCTTTTTTTAAATAGTGACTTAGAGTGGGCCCCAAAGTTCCCACTTGTTCCTCCAGTAATGGAATCTAGAACTGGCTCTTACACACACAAATCATAATCTTATTAAGATCATTCACCTGACTACCTCCAAAATATGTGCTATTCACCAACAGTGTATAAAGAAATGTCCACAAACCACTTCATGCACTCAGACAGTACCATCTCCGGCTCCCGCTCTCTGCACATAACCGTACATACACTTATTCAGTCTGCAACTGTCTATCATTGAACTATTCTCCTATTCCAGTGCTCCAAATTAACATGTGGACTTAAACAGTGTGAGAAGGCAGAGAGTTCTATGTGTTGTGTTTGCTTTAGTTGGAGGTGCTTAGGCAAACAAACAACGTTTTTGGTTGTAGGGATGTTATGTGCCAAATCCATAGCTGCTTTAAATCACTGCATATACCGATTTTATAATATCTGAGCACAGGGACTGTTTGGTTCTACATAGTATATATATTACATTATATAAGAGAAAACATACATGCATGCATGTATAATATTCTATATCTGTGTATATATCCCAGTTATATGTAATTTATATGGTGTCTATCTAATTTCTCTCCTAGAGCTTGAACCTGATCCTGTGAGATTTTGAGCACCCTCAGCTCCCATGTTAATCAGTGGGAATTGATGAACTGTGGCCTCATTGCTCTTATTTTCAGATTAGAGGATATTTTTTCTGCTTTTCAACTAAGTCCAGTTAAAATTAAGCATGTGGAATTTAGTTGGTGGATTTATTTAAAACTAGTAATAATGTAGGTAGACAGCAGTTAAATAGCATTTGAACCGTTTTGGACTATAATATGTGAAGTTAGCCTAGAAGTCAATTACTTTCTTTAGGCTCTTGTTCTAGAACATCTGACCCCTCATCCCTCCCGAAGGGAGGACTGACTGAGATGATTATTTTGTTAGGATATTAAATTATTACTGAACATCTGAACTAGGCTTCTTGGCTACAACTGAGCTTTACAGTTGTGTTTGTTCTGTATTATTACTGACAGCTTTGGTTGACTTTTTTGTCTTGTAATGTTCTCTGATTTATAAATAACAGTGTTTTATAAAGGAAGATCAGTGGTGATAAGAGTAAAAGAATGAAAACACTAATGGCAATAACATGAGGCTGGGAGACAGTAGAGCAACAGGTGAGCAAATTAATGGTGGTAACTGAAAGCTGGGAAAGATTCAAATGATGTTCTGATGTTCTGAGTGGTGGTAACAGAAGGCAAGGAGTGGGAAATAACGTTGATAATGATAACCAGAGGTAATTTGAGTTCCTGGCTGTGATAAATGTACAGTAGGAGGGAAAGAAAGGTACCAGTGATGAAAGGTTTGAAAGGAGATTAGAAATGATAACCGAGGCCAAGTGAAATAACAATCCTTACAGAAGGCCAGGCATTAGATTAAATATCATAAAAGAAAGTTAGAAGAAACAGTGATGGTGGAAAGTTGAAGACAACATAATTGATAACAAAAGGCCCATGCCATTTAGTGCCTGAGGAGATACCCTGGAGTTCTGATGAAGCAGGAAGATAGACCCTTCCACCATACCTGTGGAATATTGTGCATTGTGGGATTGTTTTTCAGAAATATGCAAACAATGTATGCATAAATATTTGTTTTGGTGCTCAATCACAGTAACTATGCACACAAGCCTATATGTAAGATTCTGTATGCATTTATGTGGGCATAACTGTTCACTGAGTTATGCTACCATAAGCATGGATTAGCATGGGGGTAGAAACATCCAAATTTCTAAGGTTCATTCCTTGAACATGTAATGAGTGGCATAGAAAGGGTTAACAGAGGAACAGAGACCAGATGAGAAAAACCAAATATAAATATTTATATAACATTTTTGTGAGGAATACAAATCTGTCAACAGTTCTCAATCACTGGGAGCCATTTTCTGTATTTTAAATTTTAGTGTATCCATTATCAATGGTGTTGCTTTATAGACAAGAAGACAAATTCTGTGCCCTAAAGAACTTAGATTATGATAAAGTCACAGAATTTTATGGATCTCTGAAAAAATAGTCATTTGTCAATGTTAATTCCTGCAATATTGTATAATGTAGTGTTTAATTAATCATACGGGTTGTTGTTTCTTTAATGAGGCTTTCTACAGCGATCATGTTAGTTATTGTTGTTTCTAATGCTGATGAAAGGTTAGAATGTTGTTCAGTTTCAAGAATAAGAATACTTAACATTTTGTATCTCAACCAGAGAGATTCTCTTTGGTTTCCAGTAGTGTTAGAAATCAAGTAAAAACATTACTAAAATGCAGAGAAATATGATCATAACATCCTGAAATTCTGTAAATAAATTGTCTGTTCTTTCTGCTAATGTGCTATTTGAGTTATTGACTTGCTGCACCAGCATGGCAGGATCAGGAGCAATGGGACTTTGAGAAGATACCTGTTAGCTTCAGGTCATTTCACTGAATGTGCTGTCAGGTTTCTACTGGTGCCTCGTGGGAGTAGATGCCATATGGCTCTTTTCTTACCCACAACCAGTAACCAGACTGTCATTTACTCCATTTTTACCTGCATAATGGCTGATGAGTTCTGTTCTCTCTGAAATGTCAAATACATTTCTCCCCCCCCCCGCCAAAAATTAACTATTGCAGACACTTTTTCGTTTCTTAAATAAAACTTTTAACATCAAGTGAGTTACAACAGAAAATCAATTATGTTAATAATTACACGCCATGTTTGGGATCCTGGGGAGATCTTCTATGTTCTTCTGTGAAGTTGGTTACCTAGGAGAAAATGTTAAAAAGGGTAGTATTACTTTAAATTTCCTTGAACTTAATTGCTCTTAGCCTCTCATAACTACCTCCCATTACTATGGTGATGAACACAGTATAACAACATAGATTGTCTGAGCTAGCTGAAAATCGTTACATCTGTCTTCTAAAACATTAACCAATCCTCTTTTGGACTTCACCTATCACAATCCAAAGGATACTGTTTCCTTTTTCTGATTTTACAATGCATGTTGGCCTTGATCCTGCAATTTTCATCTGCATGGGCATGCAGAGACCCATTGAAGTTAATGGAGTGCCCCCTGTGCAGAATCAGGGCCAATTACTTTTCATTAAAATATATCTTCTTGATAATCAGTTTTTTAAAATTTATAAGAGAATTCTCCAGGTTACACACACACACAGACACAGTTTTGGTAACTCGAGGCAATTGCAAACAGGTCTTTGGTCTAGACTTATGCTAAATGAATAATAGTTTGATATATGTATTTACACATTATCTGGAACTGGTAAACTGGAGCAAGCAGGAACAGTGCACATTTTGTTTAGTTAACTCATCCTGTTTGACTGAAGGCTGCATCACTACCTCTCCTCTCAGATTAACTAACATTTGAGTGATTAACCTGGAAAGATGATCGTTAGTTTTGTCAGAGCTTCTGAGAAGTCAGGACAGATTTGAATTCTAGGAATGGGTAATTTCTTTCTGAGGTGAGAAATGAGTGGACACAGACACAGTATTCTTTTCTATACTATAATTACAACTCTCGTGGTGGGGATGGATATTAAGCATCAGCAATGCTTATAACTCACAGGACTTTTGACACCAGCTGCGTCATACCTTCATGTCAATCTACGTCAGGTATTTGTGGGATACTAGTTGCTGTAATATTTGGGTGCCAAACATAAATTAAGAAAAGTGGATCACTGTTTTAAATACATTCTGAAAGGACTTTGTTCTTGCCATCTTAAGACTCATCACTTGTTCAACTTGTACCTTATAGTTATTGAGTCAAATCTTGAGATCCTTTTTCATTCATAGTAATACCATTTGAAGCAGAAACTCAGATGTGCAGCACAAAAAAGTAATCATCTTAAACCATATTTTTATAGACAAAAATAGTATAAAAATACTTACATACTCCTACATGTTCCTTATTTTCAATTAAATATCAGTGCACTCTTTGCTCTTACTCTGGAAATATAATTTTCCAAAGGCTATATGGAGACAGGGATGATAGGCATTATATCCTGGCTTATTGGGAATACTACAGTCATATTTCAGCAGGCAAATGCAAGTTGTCACAGCGATTACTGCTGTTTTCTGCACACAATGTGACTGGATATAAGCCATGTGTATATACTGTAGATACTAAAGATAATAGCAATGTGTGGTTCATTGTAGAGTCTGCTTTTATATCCTTTCAAAAATTCATGAAGATGACTGGAATCCTCAAGTAGTTTAGAAGATGTCCAGAAAACCCTCATCTACAATGTAGCAGTGTTAACCATCTTTATTTTGCAGTACTCTGTCAGACAGAAATTCTCAGACTTTGTAAATAGCAGACAGCAACATATAATGAGGTGAAGGTCTGAAGGTCTGTATCTTTAGAAATACAAAAATATTCCTTGCCTGGATGGTAAAACCTTTTGGGCCTGATTCTCCACTGTATTAATCCATCTTAAACCAATATGAATCCATTGAAATCAGTGGAGTTACAGCATTGTAAATCAGGAATACCATTGTGGAGAATCAGGCCCTTTCTATTTTTGGACTTATGAATAGACTCTTAATCTTGATGTTCTAGTACAGTGTTTCCTGAACTTGGGACACTGCTTGTGTAGGGAAAGCCCCTGGCGGGCCAGGCTTGTTTGTTTACCTGCCCCGTCTGCAGGTCCAGCCGATCACGGCTCCCAGTGGCCACGGTTCACTGTTTCAGGCCAATGGGAGCTGCTGGAAGCAGTGCGGGCCAAGGGACATACTGGCCACCGCTTCCAGCAGCTCCCATTGGCTGGAGCAGCAAACTGCGGCCAGTGGGAGCCGCAATCAGCCGGACCTGCGGATGGGGCAGGTAAACAAACCAGCCCGGACCACTAGGGGCTTTCCCTACACAAGCGGTGTCCCAAGTTTGGGAAACACTGTTCTAGCACATTCTGAATCATTCAAGCCCAAATGCTTTATATGTAGAAGGTTCTGAACACAGTGAAATAGTCATTGTTCTGCTGCAGGGTAGAAAGGCTGCAGAAAGGTTATAAAGGGAGATGCCCTCCCACTCTGGATGTAGTTCAAAGGTGCATGTCTCCATGGCAACATGAAGTAAGGTGTCTATGGGCATTCTCTGGGAGAAAGGGGGTTCCCAGTGGCCTCTACATTGATCCGCAGGCCTGTTCACTACATTACAGTAGTGGCAGTAGAATGCCTGCCTCTCTGCTATAAGTCCCTGGATTGGAAGAAAAAAAATTCCTCATGCGCACGTACACACGTGTGAGTGAGCCATCTTTCAGATGAAACTGATAAAATTTAACTGAATTATTTTCTTAATGAAGAGCAATTGTCCCTGGCAATAAGAATCTTAGACTTGGATTCTTTCATGAGAAACTGGAGGGTTCCAAGAAACTTCACTTGAGAAATAACAGCCAGAGACTAGAGCTCAGTATGAGGAGGGTTGACACTACATTAAAAGGTATTCTTTGCAGCTGTGGCAGCAAGCCTGCCATAATATAGGTCACTGACTAAGAGGAAACTAGTCCTTGGGGCATGTGAGGAAAAAATGACAAGAAGGAAAAATTGGCTGTTGCTGATCTGGTTTGAGAAAATGTGACATTTGCAATTATGTTGTTGAATGAAACTGGCACTGTTCAGCGCCTCCCAACAGGTGTCTAATATTAACATATAAGTAAAAATATTAAATTTAATGAACATTCCCTAAGTGTTGTGGTTAGCAGTACATGAAGGCCAGAATATCATTTAGAGCAAGGTCCCACAGCCAAAGCATTTTATTTGTGGCATGTTCTTTGCTGCTGAAAACTTCTGTCAGCTAGAGAATGATTCATCAGACAGCAGGTCAGCAAGAGTGAATCCACACTTCTGGGAACCCCAAGATTTTAATTTTTTTGATAATAACGATCAGTCTTTCAGCTTTGCATTCATCATCTGAGTGGCATAGTGAGCATAAGAAAAGAAGTCCAACAATGGCATATTTTGTTTTTATTTTTTCAGCATACTTAAGTATCGAGCATCTCATACAATGCCGTCAGCATATGAATGTTTTGCTCCAGTAATTCAGTGAATGTATTGTACAGTATGGAGATTCATTGAGCAATCAGTTAATCATTTTTATATCCTAGCTAAACCTGTCTGTATAGGAGGGAAAATATCTAAAGGCTTTCAAAATAGATTATTTTAACCTATTATATGTTTGGTAAATTTCATTTCCAAAGTTGCATAATAGGAAGAGCTCTATTACAGTCAGTTTTAACCACTGTGTTGATCCTGCTAATTTTCACATTTTAAATTTGGGAAATACTTTTATGAAAACCAGTGGAGACCTGCTAATAGTGCTATGGTTCATCGCAAGTCTGAGAAACTGGATAACATTTTTTGATTAATAGTCATTTTAAGTTGGCCTGTCTACAGTTAGGTTTCTGAACGATCTCTAAATGCATCAGCTAGAGGTAGGATCTTTATACTTGCACAATGCAGCTGTCTAATAACAAAGCATTCCAGTGAGGAATCAAATTTACATGACACACTATGTTAGTAATGTAGAATTAATATGTTTTATACTGGAAAGGAATGGTTTCAGCTAGCCAGAATACAGTGTTTTACAGTTACTGATACTGATACATGTGGCAAAGCTTATGGAACGCATTCCCACAGGTTGCTGAGCAATCTGGACCCAATACAGCAAAACACTTAAGCACATGTGTGATCCCACGTGTTTGAAGTTAAGTATGTGGATAAGGGCTTTGCAGGAACAGGATGAGAATGCTCAGTGATGCACTGCATATGGTGTGTTGTCTCTTTTATGCAAATCTCCATACTCTGATTGGCTAAGAATGTCTAATTTGCACAATTACAGTTATTTTATTTATTCAGATATACACTCTAAACATTCCTTCACTCATACTATTGACCTCATAACTCTTCATCCATGTGCCCACATCAGTGATGTTCATATCAGCATCTTCCTCCCTTCCAACCCTTCAAAAAACTGCTTCTCTAACTACTATCCCCCCACACACACACACACACACACACACTACACACACACCACACACACACACACCACCACACACACACACACACACACACACACACACACACACACACACACACACCCCCCCTCTTCCTTTTCTCTTGAGGAAAGCTAAGCTGGCTTCCTCGCCCCTCTGTGGAGTAAATTCCCTATGAATGAGACCATTTTGTCACTTTAGAAAATTATTATAAAGGTCCACAATGGACCAGATCTCCTACTGTAAGTAAATATTGCGGTTATTTCTTTGTATAGTGAAAATGTTACTGATAGTGGTAAGTCCTGATCATGCTCCCCATCCCATACCTGCAAATCAGCAAGATCTGCATTTACTTATTTGACTGTGGGAAGGATTAGGGAAACTGCAGAATTCTTTGTGCTCAGTAATCCTGTATGTGGTACCTTTTCCGCTACTCATTGGCCTCCAGCTTGTTCCCACCTAGCCCCATGTCCGAGACTGGCACGAAGTGATTGACACATAAAGAGAGGGTTTTTTTTTAATTTTATATCCATTATTAGCTGTGTAATCTTTTAATTCAGGGTGTGGGTTTTCTGTTGGTAAATATCATTACATGCTAGAAAGTAAACCGGACAGATAACAGTGCAAAACAAAACCCTTGAAAACTTTAATCATGTTTTTAGAAAGCATCTCTGCCATAGAGTTGGTAGGGCTGGTTTCCAAGTCTACAGTCCCAGGGCATGTCTGTGGCTGATGAAACACGTCATCCTTTACTTGGGGCAAACATCTCCTTCAGCTCCCGCAATGGGGTTCCCTGCAGATGCAGCACTAGCTACTTGTCTCATCCAGACCTGGAGGACTGTGGAAGCTGCAATACCTTCAACACTGTGCAGAGCATTAAACATGATGTTAAAGAGTTTGACCAGAATGAGAAGGAAAGTAGGAGAGGGTTTTGAGAAAGGAAGATGTGATGTAAACAGAAGAGCAGGCAAGGAAAGTAAGTTTAGCTGCATCATGTTGAGTGAACTTGTGTAGTATTTGCTTAGCAGATATTTCATAATCTGAAGAGGGGTCCGTACCATTTGTGATACAGCATGGCCAGAGGGCAGCATGAGAGTGTTAGCAGGGGGCCTTATTCCCTGCCAAGGGAGGAAGGTTTGCTTTAGATTAACTAGAACACCTGTAGCCATTTAGAGCACCTGAC